>NC_092173.1:34936853-34959353 GCF_045791955.1 Oncorhynchus clarkii lewisi | reverse complement strand
CCTTAACGTTATTGAGCGAATTAAGAAGGAATCTTGATTTAGCTTCTAACACCTAAGATCAAAATGGGGTTTTCCATCAAAATAATAGTTATTGCGAGCTAACGTTAATGTGACTAATAAAGGACTTTGAATATGTCGCAAGAGAAAACATAAATCACCCTTATTAAACGTTGTCTATTTTCTGGCAATTGTGCCATGACTATGTGCCAGATGTTAAGACTACAACCCGCTATAAATGGCCTATTTGTGAGATTGATGTGTTTATTTCATTAGGCTTTGGATCGGCCTACTGACTAGACTCTGGGTTTATGATTGTAATTCAATTTTGCCATAGTTTGCAGGTAACCTATAGCCCCTGATAGGCCTACATCTAATTTCAGATAGCCTATAGTAGCCTAGGCAAGATGTAAGATGAACGATCAACATGAACAGCGAGGCGATTTCAAGGAAGGAAGTGCTTCGGTTGCCCAGTAGCATACTGGAATAGGCTACTGAGGATAGGGTCGTAATTTAATTCACTGACTCAAATATTAAAATATGGATATGAACTGAATAGGCCTATGCTTGTCAACAACAGCCAGTGTTTTTATTTTATTATAACCTGTATCCTAATCGGACTAATTTACCTTCAATCTAATTCATTCTAACAATAGCTGATCGGCAATTGCGATATAATTGGTGACCATGATCACATTTCATTAGCTAAACATGGCCGTTAACCATTGCATAATAACACTGCTCCAGGTAGGGTACACAAGTGGCACAAATTGATTTGCAATGACTCAGTGATATCGTCATTTTAACATATTTATTGTATAAATGGTAGGCTACAGTAGCCTACATTAGGCTCCCGAGTGGCGCAGTAGTCAAAGGCACTGCATCTCAGTGCTAGAGGCGTCACTACAGACCCTGGTTCGATTCCAGGCTCTATCACAACCGGGCGTGATTGGGAGTCCCATATGGCGAAGCACAATTGGCCCAGTGTCGTCCGGGTTAGGGCTTGGCCCAGTGTCGTCCGGGTTAGGGCTTGGCCCAGTGTCGTCCGGGTTAGGGCTTGGCCCAGTGTCGTCCGGGTTAGGGCTTGGCCCAGTGTCGTCCGGGTTAGGGCTTGGCCCAGTGTCGTCCGGGTTAGGGTTTGGCTGGGGTAGGCCGTCATTGTAAATATTTTCTTCTTAACTGACTTGCCTAGTTAAATAAAGGTTAAATAACGTTTATTTGAATTTAATATAAAATTAAAATAAATAGGCTACTTGATGACCAACATATGCAAATGTGTCATTCTCCACATTTAATGTCAGTTTCATTGTGGACTTTTAACCATAACAGAAGCATGCAAGTGAATTCCATTTGTCCCATTTCAAATGTCCACTCTCGCAGCATGCGAGTCGCGAGCATGCGTAAAACCCTTCGAATGATAGGGTTTTATATTAGCAAAGTCGACATTAGAATGCCGTTTAAACCACCTCTGAGAGAATGTATCTAATGAATGTATTCCTGTGCTTTGTCACCGTTATTTTTGATGCGCATCAGTTCTTGCACGTTAATATGTTTTATGAAAAAAAGGTTGGAAATAGGTGTTTCCATAATGACAATTTAAATAGCCAACCTACAACTGTTAAAAAGTTGTCACGACCTGCGCGTGTGCTATTCTGTCTCCTCTCACTCACGGCGAGACTCCGCTGCAGCGCTCAGTCTCAATACACACCTCGCCCTCCTCACCACTCACTCACTCACTCACTCACTCACTCAGAAATAGGGGCAACCCTGATTGTGTTTGGAGTTTGTCTCAAGGAGGACCGATTTGACTTTTAGGTTGTAGTTACAGCTCTGAAGCTCTAGAGGGCAGCATTGAACAGTGCATTAGCAATGGATTGGCATTAGGTAATGGTCAATTATAAAAAAATAGATATATATTATTTCACCTTTATTTAACCAGGTAGGCCAGTTGAGAACAAGTTCTCATTTACAAGTGCGACCTGGCCAAGATAAAGCAAAGCAGTGCGACACAGACAACACTGAGTTATACATGTAATGAACAAACATACAGTCATAACACAATATAAAAGTGTATATACAGTGTGTGTAAATTAAGATTAGGGAAGTAAGGCAATAAATAGGCCATAGTGGTGAAATATTTACAATTTAGCATTAACACTGGAGTGATAGATGTGCAGAAGATGAATGTGCAAGTAGAGATACTAAGCTGCTCTGACAGCTGATGCTTAAAGTTAGTGAGGGGGATATGAGTCTCCAGCTTCAGTGATTTTTGCAATTCATTCCAGTCATTGGCAGCAGAGAACTGGAAGGAAAGGCGGCCAAATGAGGAGTTGGCTTTGGGGGTGACCAGTGAAATATACCTGCTGGAGCGCGTGCTACGGGTGGGTGTTGCTATGGTGACCAGTGAGCTGAGATAAGGCGGTTCTTTACCTAGCAAAGACTTATAGATGACCTGGAGCCAGTGGGTTTGGCGACGAATATGAAGCGAGGGCCAGCCAACGAGAGCATACAGGTCACAGTGGTAGGTAGTATATGGGGCTTTGGTGACAAAACAGATGGCACTGTGATAGACTGCATCCAATTTGCTGAGTAGAGTGTTGGAGGATATTTTGTAAATGACATCGCCGAAGTCAAGGATCGGTAGGATGGTCAGTTTTACGAGGGTATGTTTGGCAGCATGAGTGAAGGATGCTTTGTTGCGAAATACGGAGCTTATTCTAGATTTCACTTTTGATTGGAGATGCTTAATGTGAGACACCTAGGTATTTGTAGTTGCCCACATATTCTAAGTCAGAACCATCCAGAGTAGTGATGCTGGACGGGCGGGCAGGGATCGGTTGAATAGCATGCATTTAGTTGTACTAGCATTTAAAGCAGTTGGAGGCCACGGAAGGAGAGTTGTATGGCATTGAAGCTCGTCTGGAGGTCTGTTAGCACAGTGTCCAAACAAGGGCCAGAAGTATACAGAATGGTGTTGTCTGTGTAGAGGTGGATCAGAGAATCACCCGCAGCAAGAGTGACATCATTGATGTATACAGAGAAAAGAGTCGGCCTGAGAATTGAATCCTGTGGCCCCATAGAGACTGCCAGAGGTCCGGATAACAGACCCTCCGATTTGACACACTGAACTCTGTCTGAGAAGTAGTTGGTGAACCAGGCGAGGCAGTCATTTGAGAAACCAATGCTGTTGAGTCTGCCGATAAGAATGTGGTGAATGACAGAGTTGAAAGCCTTGGCCAGGTCGATGAAGACAGCTGCACAGTACTGTCTTTTGATGGCGGTTATGATATCGTTTAGGACCTTGAGCGTGGCTGAGGTGCACCCATGACCGGCTCGGAAACCAGATTGCATAGCGGAGAAGGTACAGTGGGATTCTAAATGGTCGGTGACCTGTTTGCTAACATGGTATTGGAAGACCTTGGAAAAAAACCAACCTAGTGCGTTGGGGACAGAGAGTAAAAGGAGCAGATTTATGGGCGTGGTACAATCGATTCAAGGCATAATGTACAGACAAGGTTATGGTAGAATGTGAGTACAGTGGAGGTAAACCTATGCGTTGGGTGACGAGAGGTTTCGTCTCTGGAGGCATCAGTTAACCTAGGTGAGGTCTCCGCATGTGTGTGGGGTGGGACGAAAGAGCTATCTAAGGCATTATCCAGCAAATCTGAATTGTGAGTTTATTTTAAATCCAGTTTAGAGTTTGACTTGATGTAGTGCTGATTTAAATCCAGGTATAATGGTATATAATATATTACAATGGTTATAATGGGATTATAAATGGGCCAAAATTTACACACAATAATTACAAGTAAAACACCTTTTAAAACCAAAACGCTTTTATTTTTCTTCTGATACAAAAGTATTTTATTTTTATAAACTTTTTTTGTGGTTTTTTTTGTATTTTTACAAAGATAAATTAGCATTTCTTATAATACATTTAAAAAACATCAAAACACCTGTTTCTCTTTACAAAAAAGTACTTGATGGAGTTGTGGGGTTGGCAGTACCCAAAGGTCTTAGGTACTATCAGGTTATTAAAATCACACTTCAAAAGGACACTTCCCAAAACACACCTATTCCTCATAGTGTAGTCACTATATGGGGAATGATAGGGCTGCATTTGAGACCTATTACCAGAGGACTTGTACTGGCAACACAGTAGAGATGTCGAGAGACTACAGAGTCCCTCTGTCTCTGTTGTGTGTGTTGTATTTGACTGTCTCTCTGCTGTGTGTGTGTGTGTGTTGTATTTGACTGTCTCTCTGCTGTGTGTGTTGTAATGGTTGCAGCTTAATGCAATAATAACTCAGCTGATGCAGCAGATTTGATGGGAGTGGATTGCATAAGGGGCAACTCTATAGGCTGTATGAGTGTCTCTCTCTCTCTCTCTCTCTCTCTCTCTCTCTCTCTATTATAGCATTTGCATAATGTGTTTTGGGGGTTGATTGTCTAACATCATTCATAATAACTCTTAATTCACTTCCAAAACCGGTAAAAATAAATACAGAAATAACCTTACACCAGTTCATTACTGACCGCCATTCCTAAGGGTTCCATGAGTGACTGAAGAAGGTCAAGGGTTATAGTTCAGAGTTCATAGTTGAGTGTCTGTTTCCTCATTAAGACTGCGTGTAGGTCGGTGGAGGTCAGCTGTGCTGCTTGCTGAGCACTGAGGTAAAGGACATAGGCCTACGTTTCCCAGGTGCCTTAGCTGCAGCACCATAGAGTCAATTCACTACAAATCCCAGATGCCGTTGCAGTGGCATAGCTTCATAGCCTCCAGAGTGTGGCTGGCTGGGCAGTCCAGCCTCCCGTTCCACATAAGGCATGTTAACCAAGCTACATCCACATCAGCTAGTCATAGTGCATTTCAGTGTGGCTGTAGTTTAGATCTGTACATCATCTGGACCATGACTCCAGTGTAAATTCAACCTTTAAAACAACTCTCTGAAGTCAGAAGGTTCTATAGATCAGCCCAGAGCCTGCTGTAGGCTACAGGGTCAGTCTCTTCTCTGGGTTAGTCTGCTAGTAGGGAGAGAACCACAGACAACGTGGGCAAAGGAGACCACTGTCTGCTTAGTGGGGCCATTTATCTGTCTGTCCTTCTCTCTTTCGCTCTCCTACATCAGGTAGTAGCACTAGCAGTGGGTTTGGGGGCAGGTTTGCTTTAAAAAGCCACCCGGTTCCTATCTTCCCCTCTCTCCCTTTCTCTCCCCTCACACCACCGTCTCATTGCCCTTGCCAGGTTTTATCCAGCTGTCCCCCGGTGCCCGCTTGCCCCTCCCTGCCCGACCGTCTCTCCACAGCCGGGCAGAGCAGCGTTGCCAGGTGTGAAGGGTCTTGGCCGACCAGATCCACATGCCCGACGTGATGCCCACCAGCAGAGACATAAAGATCCTCAGCATCTCTGCTGCCACGTATGAGTCCCTGGCACTGGCCCTGAAGTCCCCCCAGTGGGACAGCTGGTAGAGGTAGCAACCTATCACGGTGGACGCAGGTACCATGTACAGCACAGAGAACACCCCGATCTTCACCATCAGACGCTCCAGCTTGTCCGTCTTGGCCCCGTCCTTCTGCAGGTTGGAGCGAATCTTAAACAGGGCCACCAGGCCGGCGCAGATAAACAGAGTGCCGATGAGGAGGTATGCAGCGAGCGGGGCGACCACGAAACCCGTCACGGCCTCCTGCTGTAGGTTACCCACGTAGCACAGCCCCGTGAGGTCATCAGCATCTACTAGTCGCATGATGAGGATGACGATGGTCTTGATGGCGGGGATTGCCCAGGCTGCTATGTGGAAGTAGGAGCTGTGCATCTCAATGGCCTCGTGACCCCACTTTAACCCTGCAGCCAGGAACCAGGTCAGAGTCAGAATCACCCACCTGGGAGGAGGCAGAGAGACAGGTTAGAGAGCTAGGAGTCCACTGTTCTAACGGTTTCATCCAAATCTATTCCTTACAGTGTAATACTTTTGTCCAGAGTTTGTGTGCGTGTTTGTGTGTGTGCCCACCACAACGAGGAGGCCATGCCAAAGAAGTAGAGCAGGAGGAAGACAATGGCACAGCTAGTACTTTTTAACCCCTCCTGTACCAGAACAGGCACCGCTGCCTCCTCCAGGTCACAGGACACACGCTCCCGACCCAGAGTCAGGCGCACCTACAGGGAAAGACAGAGACACAGGGGTTAGACATGGACCAGGTCATCCAGGAGACCAGGGGTCATCAGGTCATCCAGGTGACATCAGGGGTCATCCAGGAGACATCAGGGGTCATCCAGGAGACATCAGGGGTCATCCAGGAGACATCAGGTCATCCAGGAGACCAGGGGTCATCCAGGAGACCAGGGGTCATCAGGTTATCCAGGAGACCAGGGGTTATCCAGGAGACCAGGGGTCATCAGGTCATCCAGGAGACCAGGGGTTATCAGGTCATCCAGGAGACCAGGGGTTATCAGGTCATCCAGGAGACCAGGGGTTATCAGGTCATCCAAGAGAACAGGGGTTATCAGGTCATCCAGGAGACATCAGGGGTCATCCAGGAGACCAGGGGTCATCCAGGAGACCAGGGGTCATCCAGGAGACCAGGGGTCATCCAGGAGACATCAGGTCATCCAGGAGACCAGGGGTCATCAGGTTATCCAGGAGACCAGGGGTTATCCAGGAGACCAGGGGTCATCATGTCATCCAGGAGACCAGGGGTTATCAGGTCATCCAGGAGACCAGGGTTTATCAGGTCATCCAGGAGACCAGGGGTTATCAGGTCATCCAGGAGACCAGGGGTTATCAGGTCATCCAGGAGACCAGGGGTTATCAGGTCATCCAAGAGACCAGGGGTCATCCAGGAGACCAGGGGTTATCAGGTCATCCAGGAGACCAGGGGTCATCAGGTCATCCAGGAGACCATGGCTGGGTCTACGTACTCTATCTAGCATGTCTTCCTGTCATGTTCTACTTTCCTCATTACCACAAGTAGCTGAAAGGACTGGACAGGTTTACAACAAACTGCTTCCACCTGTCATATTAGTGCTCATGAAGAAGAGGAGGCTAATTTAAAGTATTGAGAAACAGCCCAGTGTTTTAAGCATTAGTTGAATCATTTAAGTCAGGGGAAGGCAACCCTGTTTTTTCTTCCAACTATGCACCCTGTAGGTACAGTATGCCTCCGGTCTTGTATATATTAGGGATTGATTGTTGTATATATGTATATTAGGGGTATGTGAGACAAGGGAGATGCACCTGCCCAAAGTTGTTTATTAGGAAATTGAACTGTACTAATTAGCTAATTTTATGAAACAAACCATTTTGTCCGTCATTGTTTGTTGCCACTACCATTGTGCCTAACCTTACTGCAGCCCCCACCCTTGCCCCTCCAAAAGGACCACAATGGAAATAAGCTTTCAAGCTTTATTGTGTTACCCTTGATTGTATGTGGAGGCGTCACTGGCTGGAACACCCTTATGTATATGTTCTAAAAGTTTCTAAGTAAAATCAATCAGTTCAGTGGTTGCCTAAATTAGAACACACCTGGTCTTCCAGGTCAGTTAAATCAAAACATGAAGCGCCTGCAACACTCCAGTACCAGGCGACCTACCCCTGCTCTAAGTCCTATGTCCTCACCAGGTAGGCCACGCTGTAGAGGTTGGAGCACATGGAGAGGAAGATGATGGGTCTCTCGGGGTAGGAGAAACGTGTTGAGTCCAGGAGGAAGGTGAGGACGGTCAGGGTGGTAGAGAGAAAACACAACACCGCCCACACTGCCATCCACACGTCTGTAAACACCTTGGCCTCGCGCCGGTACAGCCCCGCGTCATACCCACACTGCAGTGCACAGCTGTGGCTCCGCCTCACCCAGGCATACTGGTCTGGCCCGGCCCCCAGGGCCTGGCACTCCTCCTCCTGGGGGGGCAGGGGTCGGACCGGGTGGTAGGGGGCCTCCTCATCCCCCGGACCCTCCATACACATGTGGTTGTGGTCGTTCTGAGGGGGGAACAGGCTGCAGTTGAGCAGCTCTGGCCAGACGAAGCCGAACTCTATTAGGACTGGCAGACACTTCCTCTTGACAGACAGACACATGCTGCCACACGGCCCGATGGGGATGGGAACCTTGTCTGTACACATGGGCACGTACACCGCACACAGGAAGAACTGGAGAGAGAGCGACAGAGGGGTGTTATCTTTGCATATCAATTAATTTCTAAAATAGTTTCTATGATGATTCTGTGTGCATTGCTCTGTCTGCTTTCCCTGTGTTGCATCATGGTCCTTAGTCTGCTTCCTATTCTAATTTCAGACAACTGGAAATGAAAGGAGCTGTTGTTTAAGCTTAGTCAGGAAAACCAGCCACTGGGCAGAAAACATTGTGCTGAAACCTTTAGGGATTTCAAAATGATTATTAAAGCTACTACAACAAATAAACAGGTGATTGAATGGTCGGACAGATAATTCCCTGGAGAGATGAATGTCTCAGGGCCACAGGGGCCACCTACCCTGTGGCATTGGAAGCGCTGGGCAGCATTGTGGGTGAGAGACCATATCAGAGACGCTTCTCTCTGTTTGAGCTGTGCTACTGTTCTCTGATCACTAGCTGGACTGGAGAAGGCCTGTTTTCCTCCCTCCGCAGCAGGTAACCTGAGTGCTGCCACTGTTCACGGCCAAGTGTGTGTGTGGATACCTGAGAGATTCTTCCTATTAGAAAAGCAAATGTGCAAGATCTAGTTTCCATTTCCTCGGATGAATGTCTGAGAGTGTGTAAGAAAGAACGAGCCTAATCTGAGGGATGTTTCTGTGCTCAGATAGGAAATGGCAACATTTCACATCCGTCACTCCAGATAGCTGACATACCACGCTCACACACTGAACCACAAGAGACAGACAATCACAACACAAACTCATAATAACCTATAGCATCCAGACAACTACAATGCCGCAATAATACCACAAAAGCTCTTAAATCAATTAGAATTTGACGAATGTTTGTTAATATATCTCAATGGTCAGGATAAGGGGCGTCGTTCCAGTGGGTTGCTGTGTCTACAGACTATGGAGTGGTAAACCACAGTAAATATCAACAGCACTGGATGTATTCATCCTGACATTTCCATCTAACCACACAAATAACTACACTTAAAAAAAGGCTTCCAAACGGGTTCTGCGGCTGTCCCCATAGGAGAACCCTTTTTTGGTTCCAGGTAGAACTATTTTGGGTTCCATGTAGAACCTTTTGTGGAAAGGGTTCTACATGGAACCAAAAGGGTTCTACCTGGAACCTAAAGAGGTTCTTCAAAGGGTTCTCCTATGGGGACAGCCGAAGAACCCTTTTTGGTTCTAGATTGCACCTTTTTTTCCAAGAGTGTGTACTCATTGGTCATTTCAGTCAGGACAATAAAAACCTTATGAAAAAGACAAAATGGGACAGATTTAATTTCCAGCTTCATGGTGGTTCAGGCAGACAAGCGGCCTAACAGAGAGTAGTACTGAGGGCAGTGTTGTTGTTGCCATGTGGAGCTGGCCTGGCCCTCTCCTCAGATATGTATTATCTCATTGCCCCGTGCTGCTGAACCAAGACTGGCTGCCTCCCTGCGACTCTGTCATGTGCTCTCTTTCCACTATACACTGCCTGCTCAATCACACATCCCAGCCTGAGAACCATCCCAGCCTGAGAACCATCCCAGCCTGTGTGTGTGTGTGTGTGTGTGTGTGTGTGTGTGTGTGTGTGTGTGTGTGTGTGTGTGTGTGTGTGTGTGTGTGTGTGTGTGTGTGTGTGTTTGTGTTTGTGTTTGTGTGTGTGTGTACCTTCAGTTGGCTGGAGCAGCCATACTGTATGAGTGGTGTGAAGGTGGTGAGCTGGAGCTCGGCGTCTGACTGCAGGACGTTGCCCACCAGGTTGGGCATCTTGGTGACGTTGTAGCCCAGGTCCTGGCACATGGCGATGCGTATCGGGTCGCACGTCATCTCCTCTGTCTCGTCGCCGAATGCACGCACCAGACCAATGGATCCTGGACCGCACAGCAGCGCGAGGGAGAGCGCTACCGCCGCAAGAGTGCACACAGCCCGACTCATTGTTACGAGGGGGGAAAGGTCCAAAGTAATCCCGCTAAGAATCCAAATTGATCAACTAATTGGGTTCCGGGCGTTGCCTGGTAGGCTAGTCCATCGGGTGCTGGGGAAAGATTAGTCCACTTCGGAGTGCGCGGTCAGCGGCTGTTTATATCCGCTCCTGTCTCGCCAAGACGAAACTCTCCACTGGAAGCACAGTTGGTAGCCCACTTCGACCTGTCAAGCAAAGTTGGAAACGGCAATAATAAAAGGAACTGTTATATCCAGATTTTCCTTGCAATTAAAACTCCTGCCTCGCTTTGCAGTGTCTGTTTCGATAGTTCCTTATGTGGTTTCTCACGGACGAGACATCGGAGACATCCCGGAGCCCTGTCCGTTCCAGTTTCCCGGTAATAGTAACTCTGTTAGATCTGCGCTCTATACGCTGCAGTGACAGGTTGCTGGTCGGTCTCTGCGTGTTCTGCCCTCGCGCTTCCGTCCCACTCCGTAAAGAACAAATTCCCCGTCTGTCTCGTGAGGGACAGCCAACCAGCGGCCAGGAGAGGTCTCAGAAGCCAATCAGAAGGCGGAACAGTACTCAAAAGGGCGGGGTTTTATGATGAATCAGAGAGCGGACTCAACAGTTCTTCTGACGAAATCCAGAACAGAACTAGTATTTATTTTGGCCTTGGGTCATATTTTTATTGGCCATATTTTTAGAAATAAAAGGCAGTCTCGCTCCTGAAACGGGATAGTTGTATTGGTATTTTTAAATCACTAATGGTCTTAAAAACAGGCTGCATCTCCACCACAGGCTCACATCTTCAGCTCTTCAACTTTAGTGTTCATGACATTCTAATGGATGTAGTCTACAGCAGTGGTTCCCAACATTTTTCGGGTTACTGTACCACCAACAAAATTATGCTCTTCCTGGAGTACCCCTGATTTACCCCCTTATGTATATTTGACCAGTAAGCCTATAGTCTAATGAGTCTTCTCAAGTACCCCCTGCGGATAGGCCAAGTACCCCTGGTTGGGAACCACTGGTCTGCAGTAATGCCGCTGCGTTGGATACCTCTAGCCCATTGGACATCCACAGACTAAAGGCTGCATTTGGACTGGAATGCCTAGTCACTATCACTGTGTGTGTTTATGTTGGTGTGATGACCCCTGGGTGGGGAAGCCCCTGATGCTGGTTGAGATATCGCGCATATAGGCATTCTATGACTGACCAACCTAAACACAGGGGTGGTGGGGGTAGGTTATTGTCTCCTACTTGTAGTTTATTAATATTTACAAGAGATAAAGAAAATAGAATAGAAGAACAGCATAATCAGCAGAGTGAGAGTAGGGGCACTTGGTTTTCCCTAAAGTGATCCTGTTCAGGGGTATTTAACGTGACAACAGATTGGCTGCAATAAAAACGACCTCCACCCGCTCCCATACTGATGGATCCTCCCAGTAATTAGCTCGAAGGTGGAACAATGGCACAAGCACGTTGTAGCTGATGCTTATCAGAGTGGGGGAGAGTGCTGTGTGTTTCTGCAGCGGTGGAAAATACTTACATTAAAATAAACTACTACCTAAGTCGTTTTTTGGGGTGTCTGTACTTTAATTAACTTTTACATTTTTCACTTTTACTTTCATTACATTCCTAAAGAAAATAATGTACTTTTTACTCCATGGTCAACCTTATTGCCTCTGATCTGGCGGACTCACTAAACACAAATGCTTCATTTGTAAATGATGTGTTGTGGCCCCTGGCTATCTGTAAATAAAAAAGCAAAAAATGTTGCCGTCAGGTTTGCTTAATGAATGGAATTTGAAACGATTTATACTTTTACTTTTGCTTTAAAAACACAGGTATATTTTAGCAATTACATTTGACTTTTGATACGTAAGTATTTTAAAACAAATACTTTTAGACTTTTACTCCAGTAGTATTTTACTGGGTGACTTTCCCTTTTACTTCAGTAATTTTCTATTAAGGATTCTTTACTTTTACTCAAGTATGACAATTGGGTACTTTTTCCACCGCTGTGTGTGTGTGTGTTAGTGATGGGCATTCCAGCTCTTTTCATTGAGCCGGCTCGTTCGTCTCAGCTTACCAAAAAGAGCCGGCTCTTTTGGCTCCCAAACGGCTCTTTAAAAAAAATATGTTTTATATTTTTTCAAGACAAACAGTTTGCGATAGTTTGACTATAATTGGTGTTAAAATAATTCTAATCAAATTATTAAATGAAATCATACTCTACCTTAACCACAATGCATTTAAACATGCATTGGTTTGTTATGAAAAATAATGCTATTAAAACATTTGCGTTTAAAGTATACCTTTTGAATGTATATAAACAAACAGCATATAAATCTAACCATTCAAAACAAATACAATCGGAACAGCAAAAAATAATATTGCACCATATCAAAGAAAAATAAATAACAATTTCCCAAACTGCAGCATCCCACTTAAAACATTAAACTGGTCCCTCTTTTCTCTCTCTGCTTTATTACCATGTTATAACCAGCAGCACACAGCAATGCTGACCAGATTTTTGTTTTATGAGAGATTTGCATTCAGAAATCCAAGCTGCATCACTTTCGAGGGGCTGGTGCAGTTTCTTCTCTCAGTAATTATTTGTCCCGTTTTCGAGAAGACCCTCTCAGAGGGAACGGATGTGGCCACTATGCAGAGTCTCCCTGTCATGACTTTAGTAAGCCGTGGGTAGACAGAGGCCTTGTTCTTCCACCAGCTCAGAGGATCTGCAGATCTTTCAGAACGAATGTGTGTGTGCTTGAGCATTTAGGCCTAGACTATTTTATTTATTTTTTAATTCTTTGAGTTAGTTAATTCTATTCATTTAAATATTTAGATTATTCATATTTAATTTTTAAAAATATTTTAATAAATAGATTAGGCTCTTCTGATATGCGAGCCGGGTCCCAACGTTCACCTACAAGAGCCGACTCGTTCGTGAACGACCCATCACTAGTGCGTGTGTGTGTGTGTGTGTGTGTGCGTGTGTGTGTGTGTGCGTGTGCGGGGAGGGTCTGAATGGAGGCTGGTAGGAGAAGCTGGGGTTGCTGAGGAAAATAATACGCCATCTGATGCATTTATTGTTCCTGATTAATAACATAACATAAACTGTTGAAACACAAGACTCATGTTAACAGCAAGAGGGTACACACTCTATTACTACGGAACTGCTGTATTTACCAGGACACAAACATATGCCACAATAAGGGGTTCTTCTTCCAACCTTTCAGTCAGTGAAAGGCAGTATACCCTGCAGACAGAAGTGTGTATCAGTCACCTGACAGCATCTCATTGCCCAATCCCTCTGTCCTTGAAGTAGGCTATCAATAGGGATGCAAACTACTTGGAATGACAAGTGTGTGTTGGAATGGCTGCTTAGGAAGACTGGGGGTCCACAGATGATGGTTCCCCTCTGGTGCAGTTAGCTAGCTCACATTACATTGCTACAGCGTAATAAGGGTCTCTGAGGGGCTGTCAATAGTCTTCTCTCTCTACCCTCACCATCTCCCATCCATCCCTCTTTCTACCCTCACCCTCTTCCTCTCCCTATCATGTTATTTTTCCCACACTGCACTCACCCTCTCTCCACCAAAATACAGTGTTTCATTGCAGAATTCTTAATAATCTCACAGCATGTGGGTGCTCTCTGATAGCTGGTAGAAGTATGGTGGAGACCTACAGTACAGCTTGTGTGTGCTCTCTGATAGCTGGTAGAAGTATGGTGGAGACCTACAGTACAGCTTGTGTGTGCTCTCTGATAGCTGGTAGCAGTATGGTGGAGACCTACAGTACAGCTTGTGTGTGCTCTCTGATAGCTGGTAGAAGTATGGTGGAGACCTACAGTACAGCTTGTGTGTGCTCTCTGATAGCTGGTAGAAGTATGGTGGAGACCTACATTACAGCTTGTGTGTGCTCTCTGATAGAAGTATGGTGGAGACCTACAGTACAGCTTGTGTGTGCTCTCTGATTGAAGTATGGTGGAGACCTACAGTACAGCTTGTGTGTGCTCTCTGATAGAAGTATGGTGGAGACCTACAGTACAGCTTGTGTGTGCTCTCTGATAGCTGGTAGCAGTATGGTGGAGACCTACAGTACAGCTTGTGGGTGCTCTCTGATAGCTGGTAGAATTATGGTAAAAGCAGTCTATCCACCCCCCTGTGGCTAGGAGAGGAGGAAGAAAGGTTTTTATTTTCCAAATCATTGTAGTGATTGAAGCCTGTTCTCTCTTCCTCTCTCCAATGCAAAACATTCCAGTAGGAGACACTGACACTATAGAATATATGACAGATTATGTTTCAGATTATTCAGATTATTATTGACCCATGAACCTAGGCATATCACACATCGTGTTACGCATTGTTTAAACATTTTTCTATAGCGTCAAAGCCCAGTTTTGTCTGAGTAAAGTGGGCACTGGCTCCCATTTCTTTTTTTGTTTTACATATATATTTTATTCAACCTTAATTTAAATAGGCAAGTCAGTTTAGGACAAATTCTTTTTTGGGCTATAAAACTTTTCAAACACGCCCTCCTCTACCTTCCTATATAAGCCCTTGACGACAATATAACTTCCTGTTCCTACTCTTCACCATTTGCACACACTGTACATTTGCACACATTGTATATATGCCTCTCCTTCCAGTTCTATGCTGCCAATGACTGGAACAAACTACAAACATCTCTGAAACTGGAAACACTTATCTCCCTCACTAGATTTAAGCATCAGGTGTCAGAGCAGCTCACAGATTACTGCACCTGTACATATAATTTAGCCCAAACAACTACCTCTCCCCCTACTGTATTTATTTATTTATTTTGCTCCTTTGCACCCAATTATTTCTATCTCTACTTTGCACTTTCTTCCACTGCAAATCTACCATTCCAGTGTTTTACTTGCTATATTGTATTTACTTCGCCACCATGGCCTTTTTTTGCCTTTACCTCCCTTATCTCACCTCATTTTCTCACATCGTATATAGACTTGTTTATACTGTATTATTGACTGTATGCATGTTTTACTCCATGTGTAACTCTGTGTTGTTATATGTGTCGAACTGCTTTGTTTTATCTTGGCCAGGTCACAATTGTAAATGAGAACTTGTTCTCAACTGGCCTACCTGGTTAAATAAAGGTGAAATAAAACAATTAAAATCTACTTATTGTCTTGTGGGGTCTACTAGGTTACTGTAGGCTGTTTATTTAGCATAATCATTACGGGCAAATTAAACACATGACAAAACAATTTTACAAAATCACATTAGATGAACAAAAGCCAATAGAGATATAGTCAAAATATTATTTAATTTGGAGTTTATTCCTTCTCTCTGTGCCCAACCCACCCCATTCTCAGCCCCCTTCGCTCACTCACTTTGTCACACACACACACACACACACACACACACACACACACACACACACACACACACACACACACACACACACACACACACACACACACACACACACACACACACACACGCTAAGAGAGTGAGAGGGGGAGAGAGAGACCTCTCCTCCTGCTGACCTTCTGAAGGGACAGCTGGATCTCATCGTCTGACTGGGGCGTTTTTAATGTGTTGTAACTAAGTAACCCCATAATGTGTCTCTGCAGGCCTGTTCACATGGTGATTTGTCCTCAGTGTGTGTGTGCATCAATGCATGTCTTTGTGTAGGGTATATCTAGTGTCCCCCCAGGCCATTCCTACTGTATGAAAAATATCTCTGTGGGAGAAAGGCAGCATTACAGAATGTGTGTGTGTTTTTTTATGTCTGTGCGTTTCTGTATAATAATTGTCTGGATGACTGTCATCCTCTGTCGGTCGCTGTTGGCCTACTGGTGTGTGTAACGTGTGAGTTGTATTGCCGTGTCTGTCTGTGTATTCCAGTGATGTGTGTGGGTGTGTGTATAATGTGGGGAAGTGTGTGTGTGTGTGTGTATAATGTGGGGAAGTGTGTGCGTGTATAATGTGGGGAAGTGTGTGTGGGTGTAATGTGGGGAAGTGTGTGTGGGTGTAATGTGGGGAAGTGTGTGGGTGTAATGTGGGGAAGTGTGTGGGTGTGTGTATAATGTGGGGAAGTGTGTGTGGGTGTAATATGGGGAAGTGTGTGTGGGTGTGTGTATAATGTGGGGAAGTGTGTGTGTGTATAATGTGGGGAAGTGTGTGTGTGTATAATGTGGGAAAGTGTGTGGGTGTATAATGTGGGGAAGTGTGTGTGTGTACAACGTGGGGAAGTGTGTGGGTGTGTGTATAATGTGGGGAAGTGTGTGTGTGTACAACATGGGGAAGTGTGTGGGTGTGTGTATAATGTGGGGAAGTGTGTGTGGGTGTGTGTATAATGTGGGGAAGTGTGTGTGGGTGTGTGTATAATGTGGGGAAGTGTGTGTGGGTGTAATGTGGGGAAGTGTGTGTGGGTGTGTGTATTATGTGGGGAAGTGTGTGTGGGTGTGTGTATAATGTGGGGAAGTGTGTGTGGGTGTGTGTATAATGTGGGGAAGTGTGTGTGTGTATAATGTGGGGAAATGTGTGTTGGTGTGTGTATAATGTGGGGAAGTGTGTGTGGGTGTAATATGGGGAAGTGTGTGTGGGTGTGTGTATAATGTGGGGAAGTGTGTGTGTGTATAATGTGGGGAAGTGTGTGTGTGTATAATGTGGGAAAGTGTGTGGGTGTATAATGTGGGGAAGTGTGTGTGTGTACAACGTGGGGAAGTGTGTGGGTGTGTGTATAATGTGGGGAAGTGTGTGTGTGTACAACGTGGGGAAGTGTGTGGGTGTGTGTATAATGTGGGGAAGTGTGTGTGGGTGTGTGTATAATGTGGGGAAGTGTATGTGGGTGTGTGTATAATGTGGGGAAGTGTGTGTGGGTGTAATGTGGGGAAGTGTGTGTGGGTGTGTGTATTATGTGGGGAAGTGTGTGTGGGTGTGTGTATAATGTGGGGAAGTGTGTGTGGGTGTGTGTATAATGTAGGGAAGTTTGTGTGGGTGTGTGTATAATGTGGGGAAGTGTGTGTGGGTGTGTGTATAATGTGGGGAAGTGTGTGTGTGTATAATGTGGGGAAGTGTGTGTTGGTGTGTGTATAATGTGGGGAAGTGTGTGTGGGTGTGTCTATAATGTGGGGAAGTGTGTGTGGGTGTGTGTATAATGTGGGGAAGTGTGCGGGTGTAATGTGGGGAAGTGTGTGTGGGTGTGTGTATAATGTGGGGAAGTGTGTGTGGGTGTGTGTATAATATGGGGAAGTGTGTGTGGGTGTGGGTGTAATGTGGGGAAGTGTGTGGGTGTGTATAATGTGGGGAGTGTGTGTGGATGTGTGTGTAATGTGGGGAAGTGTGTGTGGGTGTGTGTATAATGTGGGGAAATGTGCGGGTGTAATGTGGGGAAGTGTGTGTGGGTGTGTGTATAATGTGGGAAAGTGTGTGTGGGCGTGTCTACAATGTGGGGAAGTGTGTGTGGGTGTGTGTATAATGTGGGGAAGTGTGTGCGGGTGTAATGTGGGTAAGTGTGTGTGAGTGTGTGTATAATGTGGAGAAGTGTGTGTGGGTGTGTGTATAATGTGGGGAAGTGTGCGGGTGTAATGTGGGGAAGTCTGTGTGGGTGTGTGTATAATGTGGGGAAGTGTGTGTGGGTGTGTGTATAATGTGGGAAAGTTTGTGTGGGTGTGTGTATAATGTGGGGAAGTGTGTGTGGGTGTGTGTATAATGTGGGGAAGTTTGTGTGGGTGTGTGTATAATGTGGGGAAGTGTGTGTGGGTGTGTGTATAATTTGGGGAAGTTTGTGTGGGTGTGTGTATAATGTGCGGAAGTGTGTGTGGGTGTGTGTATAATGTGGGGAAGTGTGTGTGGGTGTGTGTATAATGTGAGGAAGTGTGTGTGTGTAAATGTGTGTATAATGTGGGGAAGTGTGTGTGGGTAAGTGTATAATGTGGGGAAGTGTGTGTGGGTGTGTGTATAATGTGGGGAAGTGGGGAAGTGTGTGTGGGTGTGTGTATAATGTGGGGAAGTTTGTTGGTGTGTATAATGTGGGGAAGTGTGTGTGGGTGTGTGTATAATGTGGGGAAGTGTGTGTGGGTGTGTGTATAATGTGGGGAAGTGTGTGTGGGTGTGTGTATAATGTGCGGAAGTTTGTGTGGGTGTGTGTATAATGTGGGGAAGTGTGTGTGGGTGTGTGTATAATGTGGGGAAGTTTGTGGGTGTGTGTAATGTGGGGAAATGTGTGTGGGTGTGTGTGTAATGTGGGGAAGTGTGTGTGTGTGTGTGTGTATAATGTGGGGAAGTGTGTGCGTGTATAATGTGGGGAAGTGTGTGTGGGTGTAATGTGGGGAAGTGTGTGTGGGTGTAATGTGGGGAAGTGTGTGGGTGTAATGTGGGGAAGTGTGTGGGTGTGTGTATAATGTGGGGAAGTGTGTGTGGGTGTAATATGGGGAAGTGTGTGTGGGTGTGTGTATAATGTTGGGAAGTGTGTGTGTGTATAATGTGGGGAAGTGTGTGTGTGTATAATGTGGGAAAGTGTGTGGGTGTATAATGTGGGGAAGTGTGTGTGTGTACAACGTGGGGAAGTGTGTGGGTGTGTGTATAATGTGGGGAAGTGTGTGTGTGTACAACGTGGGGAAGTGTGTGGGTGTGTGTATAATGTGGGGAAGTGTGTGTGGGTGTGTGTATAATGTGGGGAAGTGTGTGTGGGTGTGTGTATAATGTAGGGAAGTGTGTGTGGGTGTAATGTGGGGAAGTGTGTGTGGGTGTGTGTATTGTGTGGGGAAGTGTGTGTGGGTGTGTGTATAATGTGGGGAAGTGTGTGTGTGTATAATGTGGGGAAGTGTGTGTTGGTGTGTGTATTATGTGGGGAAGTGTGTGTGGGTGTGTGTATAATGTGGGGAAGTGTGTGTGGGTGTGTGTATAATGTGGGGAAGTGTGTGTGGGTGTAATGTGGGGAAGTGTGTGTGGGTGTGTGTATTGTGTGGGGAAGTGTGTGTGGGTGTGTGTATAATGTGGGGAAGCGTGTGTGTGTATAATGTGGGGAAGTGTGTGTTGGTGTGTGTATTATGTGGGGAAGTGTGTGTGGGTGTGTGTATAATATGGGGAAGTGTGTGTGGGTGTGGGTGTAATGTGGGGAAGTGTGTGGGTGTGTATAATGTGGGGAGTGTGTGTGGATGTGTGTGTAATGTGGGGAAGTGTGTGTGGGTGTGTGTATAATGTGGGGAAGTGTGCGGGTGTAATGTGGGGAAGTGTGTGTGGGTGTGTGTATAATGTGGGAAAGTGTGTGTGGGCGTGTCTACAATGTGGGGAAGTGTGTGTGGGTGTGTGTATAATGTGGGGAAGTGTGTGCGGGTGTAATGTGGGTAAGTGTGTGTGGGTGTGTGTATAATGTGGAGAAGTGTGTGTGGGTGTGTGTATAATGTGGGGAAGTGTGCGGGTGTAATGTGGGGAAGTCTGTGTGGGTGTGTGTATAATGTGGGGAAGTGTGTGTGGGTGTGTGTATAATGTGGGAAAGTTTGTGTGGGTGTGTGTATAATGTGGGGAAGTGTGTGTGGGTGTGTGTATAATGTGGGGAAGTTTGTGTGGGTGTGTGTATAATGTGGGGAAGTGTGTGTGGGTGTGTGTATAATGTGGGGAAGTTTGTGTGGGTGTGTGTATAATGTGGGGAAGTGTGTGTGGGTGTGTGTATAATTTGGGGAAGTTTGTGTGGGTGTGTGTATAATGTGCGGAAGTGTGTGTGGGTGTGTGTATAATGTGGGGAAGTGTGTGTGGGTGTATGTATAATGTGAGGAAGTGTGTGTGTGTAAATGTGTGTATAATGTGGGGAAGTGTGTGTGGGTAAGTGTATAATGTGGGGAAGTGTGTGTGGGTGTGTGTATAATGTGGGGAAGTTTGTGGGTGTGTATAATGTGGGGAAGTGTGTGTGGGTGTGTGTATAATGTGGGGAAGTGTGTGTGGGTGTGTGTATAATGTGGGGAAGTGTGTGTGGGTGTGTGTATAATGTGCGGAAGTTTGTGTGGGTGTGTGTATAATGTGGGGAAGTGTGTGTGGGTGTGTGTATAATGTGGGGAAGTTTGTGGGTGTGTGTAATGTGGGGAAATGTGTGTGGGTGTGTGTGTAATGTGGGGAAGTGTGTGTGTGTGTGTGTATAATGTGGGGAAGTGTGTGCGTGTATAATGTGGGGAAGTGTGTGTGGGTGTAATGTGGGGAAGTGTGTGTGGGTGTAATGTGGGGAAGTGTGTGGGTGTAATGTGGGGAAGTGTGTGGGTGTGTGTATAATGTGGGGAAGTGTGTGTGGGTGTAATATGGGGAAGTGTGTGTGGGTGTGTGTATAATGTTGGGAAGTGTGTGTGTGTATAATGTGGGGAAGTGTGTGTGTGTATAATGTGGGAAAGTGTGTGGGTGTATAATGTGGGGAAGTGTGTGTGTGTACAACGTGGGGAAGTGTGTGGGTGTGTGTATAATGTGGGGAAGTGTGTGTGTGTACAACGTGGGGAAGTGTGTGGGTGTGTGTATAATGTGGGGAAGTGTGTGTGGGTGTGTGTATAATGTGGGGAAGTGTGTGTGGGTGTGTGTATAATGTGGGGAAGTGTGTGTGGGTGTAATGTGGGGAAGTGTGTGTGGGTGTGTGTATTGTGTGGGGAAGTGTGTGTGGGTGTGTGTATAATGTGGGGAAGTGTGTGTGTGTATAATGTGGGGAAGTGTGTGTTGGTGTGTGTATTATGTGGGGAAGTGTGTGTGGGTGTGTCTATAATGTGGGGAAGTGTGTGTGGGTGTGTGTATAATGTGGGGAAGTGTGCGGGTGTAATGTGGGGAAGTGTGTGTGGGTGTGTGTATAATGTGTGGAAGTGTGTGTGGGTGTGGGTGTAATGTGGGGAAGTGTGTGGGTGTGTATAATGTGGGGAGTGTGTGTGGTTGTGTGTGTAATGTGGGGAAGTGTGTGTGGGTGTGTGTATAATGTGGGGAAGTGTGCGGGTGTAATGTGGGGAAGTGTGTGTGGGTGTGTGTATAATGTGGGAAAGTGTGTGTGGGCGTGTCTACAATGTGGGGAAGTGTGTGTGGGTGTGTGTATAATGTGGGGAAGTGTGTGCGGGTGTAATGTGGGGAAGTGTGTGTGGGTGTGTGTATAATTTGGGGAAGTGTGTGTGGGTGTGTGTATAATGTGGGGAAGCGTGCGGGTGTAATGTGGGGAAGTCTGTGTGGGTGTGTGAATAATGTGGGGAAGTGTGTGTGGGTGTGTGTATAATGTGGGAAAGTTTGTGTGGGTGTGTGTATAATGTGGGGAAGTTTGTGTGGGTGTGTGTATAATGTCAGGAAGTTTGTGTGGGTGTGTGTATAATGTGGGGAAGTGTGTGTGGGTGTGTGTATAATTTGGGGAAGTTTGTGTGGGTGTGTGTATAATGTGGGGAAGTGTGTGTGGGTGTGTGTATAATGTGGGGAAGTGTGTGTGGGTGTGTGTATAATGTGAGGAAGTTTGTGTGGGTGTGTGTATAATGTGGGGAAGTGTGTGTGGGTGTGTGTATAATGTGGGGAAGTGTGTGTGGGTGTGTGTATAATGTGGGGAAGTTTGTGGGTGTGTATAATGTGGGGAAGTGTGTGTGGGTGTGTGTATAATGTGGGGAAGTGTGTGTGGGTGTGTGTATAATGTGCAGAAGTTTGTGTGGGTGTGTGTATAATGTGGGGAAGTTTGTGTGGGTGTTTGTATAATGTGGGGAAGTTTGTGTGGGTGTGTGTATAATGTGGGGAAGTTTGTGTGGGTGTGTGTATAATGTGGGGAAGTTTGTGTGGGTGTGTGTATAATGTGGGGAAGTTTGTGTGGGTGTGTGTATAATGTGGGGAAGTTTGTGTGGGTGTGTGTATAATGTGGGGAAGTGTGTGTGGGTGTGAGTATAATGTGGGGAAGTTTGTGTGTGTGTGTGTATAATGTGGGTGTGTGTGTAATGTGGGGAAGTGTGTGTGGGTGTGTGTGTAATGTGGGGAAGTGTGTGTGGGTGTGTGTATAATGTGAAGTGTGTGTGGGTGTGTGTGTAATGTGGGGAAGTGTGTGTGGGTGTGTGTATAATGTGGGGAAGTGTGTGTGGGTGTGTGTATAATGTGGGGAAGTGTGTGCGGGTGTAATGTGGGGAAGTGTGTGTGGGTGTGTGTATTATGTGGGGAAGTGTGTGTGGGTGTGTATATAATGTGGGGAAGTGTGTGTGGGTGTGTGTATAATGTGGGGAAGTGTGTGTTGGTGTGTGTATAATGTGGGGAAGTGTGTGTGGGTGTGTGTATAATGTGGGGAAGTGTGTGTGTGTATAATGTGGGGAAGTTTGTGTTGGTGTGTGTATAATGTGGGGAAGTGTGTGTGGGTGTGTCTATAATGTGGGGAAGTGTGTGTGGGTGTGTGTATAATGTGGGGAAGTGTGCGGTGTAATGTGTGGAAGTGTGTGTGGGTGTGTGTATAATGTGTGGAAGTGTGTGTGGGTGTGGG
>NC_092173.1:34926853-34934353 GCF_045791955.1 Oncorhynchus clarkii lewisi | reverse complement strand
ATTAATAATTCTAATGTGACTGACCTCTGTCGGCTTTGTTTCCGAAGACTGTGTAGAGTCCTTAAAGTGAAAATGTTCTGTCAAATGCTGTGCTGAAAAGGTGAAGGGCTGGGGGCTAACAGTCAGCTGTGATGAGAGAGAATCTAGTGTGTGAGAAAGAGAAAGGGTGTGTGTGAGAGAGAGAGACAGAGAAAGACGCAGAGAAACTGAGGGAAGGAGAGAGGGGAGAGAGAGACAGAGGAAGACCCAGAAAAACAGAGGGGAGAGAGAGACAGCAGAAGACCCAGAAAAACAGAGGGAAAGAGAGAGGGGAGAGAGAGACAGAGAGAGACGCAGAAGAACAGAGGGAAGGAGAGAGGGGAGAGAGAGACAGAGAGAGACCCAGAAAAAACAGAGGGAAGGAGAGAGGGGAGAGAGAGACAGAGAGAGACCCAGAAAAACAGAGGGAAGGAGAGAGGGGAGAGAGAGACAGAGGAAGACCCAGAAAAACAGAGTGAAGGAGAGAGGGGAGAGAGAGACAGAGAGAGATACGCAGAAAAACAGAGGGAAGGAGAGAGGGGAGGGAGAGACAGAGAGATACGCAGAAAAACAGAGGGAAGGAAAGAGGGGAGGGAGAGACAGAGAGACCCAGAAAAACAGAGGGAAGGAGAGAGGGGAGAGAGAGACAGAGGAAGACCCAGAAAAACAGAGCGAAGGAGAGAGAGACAGAGGAAGACCCAGAAAAACAGAGGGAAGGAGAGAGGGGAGAGAGAGACAGAGGAAGACCCAGAAAAACAGAGGGAAGGAGAGAGGGGAGAGAGAGAGAGAGAGAGAGAGAGAGATACGCAGAAAAACAGAGGGATGGCAGGAGGGGAGAGAGAGACTGAGAGAGACCCAGAAAAAAAAGAGGGAAGGAGAGAGGGGAGAGAGAGACAGAGGAAGACACAGAAAAACAGAGGGAAGGAGAGAGGAGAGAGAGAGACAGAGAGAGATGCAGAAAAACAGAGGGAAGGAGAGAGGGGAGAGAGAGACAGAGGAAGACACAGAAAAACAGAGGGAAGGAGAGAGGAGAGAGAGAGACAGAGAGAGATGCAGAAAAACAGAGGGAAGGAGAGAGGGGAGAGAGAGACAGAGAGAGAACTAGAAACACTAGAACTCAAAGAAGATCCAAAGCCAAAGCAGATAAAATAAAATATAATACAATGTTATTGGTCACATATACATGTTTAGCAGATGTTATTGGTCACATAGACATATTTAGCAGATGTTATTTGTCACATATACATATTTAGCAGATGTTATTGGTCACATAGACATATTTAGCAGATGTTATTGGTCACATATACATATTTAGCAGATGTTATTGGTCACATATACATGTTTAGCAGATGTTATTGGTCACATATACATATTTAGCAGATGTTATTGGTCACATAGACATATTTAGCAGATGTTATTGGTCACATATACATGTTTAGCAGATGTTATTGGTCACATACACATATTTAGCAGATGTTATTGGTCACATATACATGTTTAGCAGATGTTATTGGTCACATAGACATATTTAGCAGATATTATTGGTCACATAGACATATTTAGCAGATGTTATTGGTCACATATACATATTTAGCAGATGTTATTGGTCACATAGACATATTTAGCAGATATTATTGGTCACATAGACATATTTAGCAGATGTTATTTGTCACATAGACATATTTAGCAGATATTATTGCGGGTGTAGTGAAATGCTTGTGTACCTAGCTATAACAGTGAAATGCTTGTGTACCTAGCTATAACAGTGAAATGCTTGTGTACCTAGCTCCAACAGTGAAATGCTTGTGTCTCTAGCTCCAACAGTGAAATGCTTGTGTTCCTAGCTCCAACAGTGCAGTAGTATCTAACAATTCAAAATAATACACTCAAATATTTTGCAAAAGAATGGAATTAAGAAATATATAAATATTAGATTGAGCCATGTCGGAGTGGCATTGACTAAAATACAGATGTGAAACCAAAGCAGATCTGAGGTGAGAAGACATTAGTGTATAATCTATGTAGGGCTAGTGTATATAGCTGTGTGTGTTGTCTGTTAATATTAGTGTTCCTCATTGGTTTCCTTTGCACCTGTCTCTTCCCTGTCTCGCTCCTCCTGCTTCTTGAAATAGACTGCGTCTCCAGAGGGAGAGGGAACAGTCTCAGCCGTGGGAACACAGCCCCACACCACTGGCAGTTAACATTTAGCCATCCTCAGAGCTAACAATTACTAGCCTCATAGCTAACACTCAGCTAGCATTAGAAGCCAACAATCAGCTAGCCACAGAGCTAACAATCAGCTAGCCAAAGAGCTAACAATCAGCTAGTCAAAGAGCTAATAATCAGCAAGCCACATAGCTAACAATCAGCTAGCCAAAGAGCTAATAATCAGCTAGCCACAGAGCTAACAATCAGTTAGCTATCAAGCTAACACCCCACTTGCCACAGAGCAAACAGTCAGCTAGCACAGAGTTAACTAGCTACGATTCTAATGCTCTGCTCGGCTTGCAATAGATCCTGTTACAGAGCAAACACTCTGCAAGACAGAGCTATATCTTAGTACAGTATGTGTGTGTGTCAAGGCTTTAGCTGCATTAGTGGTAGGGGTTATTAGGCGGGTATCCAGTCCAGTACAGCCCCAGTGCCAGAGTCAGGGTCCAGAACCCACATCCACATGGGCCTGGTAACCTCTTCCCCTTATCACTGATAGGGCTACTGATACTACAGAGAGAGGGAGAGATACTACAGAGAGATAGAGGAAGAGAGAAAGATATAAAGAGAGGAAGCTAGAGAGAGAAAGCGAGTGAGAGAAAGCTAGAGAAAGCGAGAGAGAAAGTAAGTGAGAGAAAGTGAGGGAGAGAGAAAGTGGAGGGAGAGAGAGAGGGAGCAGGGAGGGAAAGGAGAGAGGGAGTAGGGAGGAGTAAGAGAGAAGGAGGAGGGAGGAGGAGATGGAGAGAGGGAGTAGGGAGGAGAAGGAGAGAAGGAGCAGGGAGGAGGAGGAGAGAAGGAGCAGGGAGGAGGAGAGAGGGAGTAGGGAGGAGATGGAGTAGGGAGAAGGAGGCGAGAGGGAGGAGGGAGGAGGAGGAGAGAGGGAGTAGGGAGGAGGAGGAGAGAGGGAGTATGTGACCTTCAATGCTGCAGAAATGTTTTGGTACCCTTTCCCAGATCTGTGCCTTGACACAATCCTGTTTCGGAGTTCTACGGACAATTCCTTCGACCTCGAGGCTTAGTTTTTGCTCTGACGTGCACTTTCAACTGTGGGACCTCATGTAAACAGGTGTGTGTCTTTCCAAGTAATATCCAATCAATTGAATTTACCACAGGTGTTCTCAAATCAAGTGTTAGAAACAACTCAAGATTGAAGAGTATTTTTATTTATTTAATCCATTTTAGAATATGGCTCTAACAAAAACATTTGGAGAAGGGGTCTTACTTTCTCATGTTCTTTAAGGCATTTAACTGTACTTGAAACCTCATGTTTAAGAAAATAAAAACTGTAATCTGGATTGCAATCTCCCTGGATGATTTTGTGGCTGTGTGGGACTGTTGCAGTAGGCTAGAGGGCACTCCAATGGGATTCTGCTGTGTCTGCAGTGGAGACAGTTAACCAGCCAACTGGCCATTGTAGTGTGTTGAGGTGAGTGTGTGTGACTGTGTGTTTCCCTCTCAGTAAAATGCTGTGGTGCTCAGGGATGTTGTTAATATTGGAATGTCTTTCAGAAAACAGAAGTCATCCGTTTCTTATGACCATGAACTGAGGAAAATAGTCTGAGAGAGAAAGAGAGAGATAGCGACCTCTTCTCCAATCTTTTTGGCCCTATAACAAAGACAAACATATACATGATCAAATACAAATATTAGAATCAACTCTTAAAGTCTACCAGAACCCACTGGATTCTCCAATTACATTAAGAAAAGACAAGACAAAATGCAATTATATTTTATTTTTTATTTCACCTTTATTTAACCAGGTAGGCTAGTTGAGAACAAGTTCTCATTTACAATTGCGACCTGGCCAAGATAAAGCATAGCAGTGTGAACAGACAACACAGAGTTACACATGGAGCAAACAATTAACAAGTCAATAACACAGTAGAAATAAAGAAAAAAGAGAGTCTATATACATTGTGTGCAAAAGAAATGAGGAGGTAGGCGAATAATTACAATTTAGCAGATTAACACTGGAGTGATAAATGATCAGATGGTCATGTGCAGGTAGAGATATTGGTGTGCAAAAGAGCAGAAAAGTAAATAAATATAAACAGTATGGGGATGAGGTAGGTAAATTGGATGGGCTATTTACCGATAGACTATGTACAGCTGCAGCGATCGGTTAGCTGCTCAGATAGCAGATGTTTGAAGTTGGTGAGGGAGATAAAAGTCTCCAACTTCAGCGATTTTTGCAATTCGTTCCAGTCACAGGCAGCAGAGAACTGGAACGAAAGGAGGCCAAATGAGGTGTTGACAAACCCTCCAACACAAAAAAGCCTGTGGTGTTGATGGTATTCTCAATGAAATGATAAAATATACAGAGCACAAATTCCAATTGGCTATACTCAAACTCTTTAACATCCTCCTTAGCTCTGGAATCTTCCCCAATATTTAGAACCAAGGACTGTTCACCCCAATCCACTAAAATGGATACAAATTTGACCCCAATAACTACAGTGGGATATGCGTCAACAGCAACCTTGGGGAAATCCTCTGCATTATCATTAACAGCAGACTCTTTCATTTCCTCAGTGAAGACAATGTACAGAGCAAATGTCAAATGGTCTTTTTACCAAATTACCACACGACAGACCACATACAGTATCCAAACCCTAATTTACAAACAAACAAACCAAAACAAAGGCAAAGTCAAAAAAGCTTTTTACTCAAATTGGCATGAGGGTCTGCTATACAAATGGATGGAAAGTGGTGTTGGGGGGAAAACATACGACATTGTAAAATCCATGTGCGGTTAAAAACACAAACATTTCTTTCCACTGGGCCGTGGGGTGAGACAGGGATGCAGCTTAAGCCCCACCCTCTTCAATATAAATATAAATTAATTGGCGAGAGCACTAGAACAGTCTGCAGCACCCGGCCTCACCCTACTAGAATCTGAAGTCAAATGTCTACTGTTTGCTCATGATCTGCTGCTTCTGTCCACAACCAATAACAGCCTACAGCAGTATCTAGATATTCTGCACAGATTCTGTCAGACCTGGGCCCTGTCAGTAAATCTCAGTAAGACAAAAAGAATGATGTTCCAAAAATGTTCCAGTTGCCAGGACAAATTCTGTTTAGACACTGCAAAGAGGTGCCTTCTATGCCATCAAAAGGAACATACAATTCCACATATCAATTAGGATCTGGCTAAAAATAGTTGAATCAGTTATAGAACCCATTGCCCTTCATGTTTGTGAGGTCTGGGGTCCACTCACCAACCAAGAATTCACAAAATGGGACTGCCCCCAAATTGAGACTCTGTATGCAGAATTCTGCACAAAATATCCTCTGTGTACAACGTAAAACACCAAATAATGCATGCGGAGCAGAATTAGGCCGTTACCCACTAATTATCAAATCCAGAAAAGAGCTGTTAAATTCTACAACCACCTAAAAGGAAGCAATTCTTAACCTCCTGCCCAATGTATGACTATATTAGACACAATTTTCCTTCAGATTACACAAAGAATTCAAAAACAAACCTAATTTTGATTAATTCATCACAGCAGAAGGATTTGTGACTTGCTGCCACTATAAAAGGGCAACCAGTGAAGAACACACACCATTCTAAATGCAGCCCATAATTATGTTAATTTTCCATTTTATACTTTAATTATTTTCACATCGTTACAACACTGTATATATATTATCTACTTCACTTGCTTTGGCAATGTTAACATATGTTCCCCATGCAAATAAATCCTTTAAATTGAATTGAATTGAGAGAGAGAGAGAGAGAGAGAGAGAGAGAGAGAGAGAGAGAGACCGAGAGAGAGAGAGAGAGAGAGAGAGAGAGAGAGAGAGAGAGAGAGGAAGCGAGAGCGAGAGAGGGAGTGAGAGAGAGAGAGAAGAATCGAGAGCGAGAGAGAGAGAGAGAGAGAGAGAGAGAGAGAGAGAGAGAGAGAGAGAGAGAGAGAGAGAGAGAGAGAGAGAGAGAGAGGAAGCGAGAGTGAGAGCGGTTGAGAGAGAATGTCTGACTGAACCATGATGGGACACAGGAGACAGATGGGATTCTGGGAAAGATACAGAGAGGACATTTACTTTAACGCTTATGTAAGAGAAGCCGCAGATGTGTGTGTGTGTGTGTGTGTGTGTGTGTGTGTGTGTGTGTGTGTGTGTGTGTGTGTGTGTGTGTGGGAGCATTGGACGTGTGTGTGTTCACTGACTGCCTGCTGAATGCAATCCTCTTCCTGTGTTTGTCATTCCCTGAGCTGGACTGGGAATCCATTCAGCAGGACGGGATGCACTGCTGGGATCCCAGGAATAACCACCAAAAACACACACATACGCAGTTAACCTTGTGGGGACATATAATTCAGTCCCATTCAAAATCCTATTTTCCCTAACACCTACCCCTAACCTTACCCTAACTCTAACCCTGACCCTAGCTCCTAACCCTAAAAATAATTCTAACCCTAGCTCCTAACCCTAAATTCTAACCTTAATCCTAAACCCCTAGAAATAGCATTTGACCTTGTGGGGACTAACAAAATGTCCCCAGTTGGTCAAATTTTTGAAGGTTTTCAATTATTTTGGGGACTTCAGCTCCGCAAGCAAACACACACACACACACACACACACACACACACACACACACACACACACACACACACACACACACACACACACACACGGGGAGAGGAGAGGGAGAGGAGATGGAGGGGGAGAGGGAGCGGGGAGAGAAGGGGGAGAAGGATGGAAAGGGGAGAGGAGAGAGCAAGGGGAGGGAGGGAGTGAATGATGGAGAGGGGAGAAGGATGAAAAGGGGAGAGGGGAGGGAGGAGGGGAGGGAGGGAGGGAGCAGGGAGAGGAGAAGGAGGGGGAGAGAAGGGGGAGGATGGAAAGGGGAGAGGAGAGAGGGGGGAGGGAGGGAGTGAATGATGGAGAGGGGAGGGAGCAGAGAGGGGGAGAGAGTGAGTGAGTGAGTGAGTGAGTGAGTGAGTGAGTGAGAGAGAGAGAGAAGCAGTGTTGTGAGTAAGAAAATGTCTGTTTATGCTTTTCCAAACGTGCACATTACCATGTATCTGTCAGTAAGTTTGATTGTTTTCTTTAGATATGCATGTCTGTTCATGCTCACTGTTATGCTACTGTTTACAGTAAGTAGGGCTGGTGTGTGTTGCTGTTTATATTAGATTTGCTTGAGTTGGTGGTTTCACAGTATCTCTGTCATGTGTTGTGATGTGTGTGTTGGTCAGGGGAATGCCTGCTGATACAAATGACTTATTCATGTTGTTGCAGCAGTGGGTGCCTCCCTAACATTCTCACCAT
>NC_092173.1:34871853-34921853 GCF_045791955.1 Oncorhynchus clarkii lewisi | reverse complement strand
TTGTTTTCCACACACACCCAGTAGGGTTTCTGATGTCACCACCAGGCAGAACCTCTCATCTCATTTGTTTTCCACACACACCCAGTGGGGTTTCTGATGTCACCACCAGGCAGAACCTCTCATCTCATTTGTTTTCCACACACACCCAGTAGGGTTTCTGATGTCACCACCAGGCAGAACCTCTCATCTCATTTGTTTTCCACACACACCCAGTAGGGTTTCTGATGTCACCACCAGGCAGAACCGCTCATCTCATTTGTTTTCCACACACACCCAGTGGGGTTTCTGATGTCACCACCAGGCAGAACCTCTCATCTCATTTGTTTTCCACACACACCCATTGGGGTTTCTGATGTCACCACCAGGCAGAACCTCTCATCTCATTTGTTTTCCACACACACCCAGTAGGGTTTCTGATGTCACCACCAGGCAGAACCTCTCATCTCATTTGTTTTCCACACACACCCAGTAGGGTTTCTGATGTCACCACCAGGCAGAACCTCTCATCTCATTTGTTTTCCACACACACCCAGTAGGGTTTCTGATGTCACCACCAGGCAGAACCTCTCATCTCATTTGTTTTCCACACACACCCAGTAGGGTTTCTGATGTCACCACCAGGCAGAACCTCTCATCTCATTTGTTTTCCACACACACCCAGTAGGGTTTCTGATGTCACCACCAGGCAGAACCTCTCATCTCATTTGTTTTCCACACACACCCAGTAGGGTTTCTGATGTCACCACCAGGCAGAACCGCTCATCTCTTCAAACACATTTGTCTTTGACATAAATGTATGATTTATGCAAAAGTCGAAGTTTAGTGTACAGAATCCAAGGTAGAATTGATCCCACTGTGTCCACACACACACACACACACACACACACACACACTCACACACACACACACACACACACGGTGAGTTCACCCCCCCCCCGGTGTGTAGCGTGTGCTAGGATCTTTACCAGCACATTACTTGACAACCATGTGACCTGAGACAGCTTATGATACTCCCTTAGTGTGTTAGCACAAGATGTGTGTGTGTGAGTGTTTCCCTCTGTCTCCCCGTGTGTGTGTGTGTGTGTGTGTGTGTGAGTGTTTCCCTCTGTCTCCCCGTGTGTGTGTGTGTGTTACAGAGGATATTTGGTGCCCAAGGGGACCGAACAGGATCAAGGAAATGCCACTTGCAGCCAGTTGTTTTGTGTCAGAGTTCACCTCCATATACCTGACACTCACCCCCCTCCCAAAAATCAAATAGGTATTTCCATAGCTTAGTACCCCCCCCCCCCCCCCCTTTAGTGACCTGGCTGGTGTGTGTTTGTGTGTGTGTGAAGTCATTAGTAATAATCAGCTGTGTTCAGGATGATTAAAGCAGAAGCCCCAGGAGTGGTTGTTAGAGGCCCACTGAAGAAACAGAAACATCCGGACTAAATCACACTTCTACAGTTACATCTCTCTCTCTCCTCTCTCCTTATCTCTCACTCTTTTCTTCACTCCGTCTGACCTTTAACAATCGCTAGCTGTGCTCCCTGGCAAGAGTGTGTGTATGTGCTGTAAGTAGATTTTATTTCAAAGGCATTTCTGAAGCCCATTTGAATCATTAAGTGTGATTAGCGGAGAGGGAAAGAGGCCTCCTGCACTACTACCCCTGAGAGAGAGATACAGAGAGAGAGAGAGAGAGAGAGATGGAGAAATAGATAGAGAGGTTCTCCTGTACTCCCCCTGAGAGAGAGAGAAAGAGAGAGAGAGGGAGAGAGAGAGAGAGAGAGAGAGAGAGAGAGAGAGAGATGGATAAATAGATAGAGAGGTTCTCCTGTACTCCCCCTTTGAGAGGGATGAAGGCTGGTTCCCAATCCCTTAAAAGCAGTGCACAGAGCTACTAGTATGTCATAATGGAACTGGGGCCAAATTGCCTTCCCCTGCCCTTACTGTTCAGACCAGCAAGGGAAGGTCACCAATGCCAGGATATACTGTATGTGTTTTGATTCAGTGTGGAATGCAGTGGGAATCCTTGCTGTAGTTTGTGTGTTGTGAGTCAGGCAGCAACAGCCTTCTGATGGTTTTCATAACTCTCTGTATAGTTCAATGATTATTCTTGGCACAGTTTTGCTCCAATAAAAACACTCACAAACAGCTCCCACTGTTCAGAGCTGATGCCTATGTGAGAGAGTGTAAAGTATCCCTCCATCAGTGCTCAGACTGTCTGCAATAGGATAGGAGAGGCTGGACTGAGGGCTTCTAGGCCTCACCAGACATCACCGGCAACAATGTCGCCTATGGGCACAAACACACCGTCGCAAACAGGACTGACAAAAAGTTATCTTCACTGACGAGTCGCGGTTTTGTCTTACCAGGGGTGATGGTCGGATTCGCGTTTATCATCGAAGGAATGAGCGTTACACCGAGGCCTGTACTCTAGAGCGGGATCGATTTGATAGTGGAGGGTCCGTCATGGTCTGGGGCGGTGTGTCACAGCATCATCGGACTGAGCTTGTTGTCATTGCAGGCAATCTCAATGCTGTGTGTCACAGGGAAGACATCCTCCTCCCTCATGTGGTACCCTTCCTGCAATCTCATCCTGACATGACCCTCCAGCATGACAATGCCACCAGACATTCCTGCAAGACAGGAATGTCAGTGTTTTGCCGTGGCCAGCGAAGAGCACAGATCTAAATCCCATTGTGCACGTCTAGGACATGTTAAATCGGAGGGTGAGGGCTAGGGCCATTCCCCCCAGAAATGTCTGTGAACTTGTAGGTGCCTTGGTGGAAGAGTGGGGTAATATCTCACAGCTAGAACTGGCAAATCTGGTGCAGTCCATGAGGAGGAGATGCACTGCAGTACTTAATGCAGCTGGTGGCCACACCAGATACTGACTGTTACTTTTGATTTTGACCCCCTCTTTGTTCAGGGACACATTATTCAATTTCTGTTAAATCACATGTCTGTGGAACCTGTTCAGTTCATGTCTCAGTTGTTGAATCTTGTTATGTTCATACACATGTTACACATGTTAAGTTTGCTGAAAATAGACGCAGTTGGCAGTGAGAGGACGTTTATTTTTTTCTGAGTTTATTTATATTTTTGAGAATTTTTTGCTTTTCCTTCACTACATTCCTAAAGAAAATAATGTACTTTTCACTGACACCCAAATGTACTCTTTTACATTTCGAATGCTTAGCAGGACAGGAAAATGGTCCTATTCACCACTTATGAAGAGAACACCCCTGGTCATCCCCTCCCTCTGATCTGGTGGACTCACTAAACACAAATCCTTCGTTTGTAAATGATGGCTGAGTGCTGGAATGTGTCCCTGGCAATCCGTAAATAAAAAAAACAAGAAAATCATGCTGGCTGGTTTGCTTCATATAAATAATTCGAAATGATTTTACTTTTGATTTTTAAGTATATTTTAGCAATTACATTTGCTTTTGATACTTAAGTATATTTAAAACCAAATCCTTTTGACTTTTTCTCAAGTAGTATTTTGTTGGGTGACTCACTTTTACTTGCGTCAGTTTCTATTAACGTACTTATTAAGGTAAGAATGACGTTTGGGTACTAGTTACTAGTTACCTGTAAAATTGTAATCAGTAATGTAACTTTTGGATTACCCACACTCGGTAATGTAATCTGATTACTTTCAGTTACTTTTTGGATTACTTTCCCCTTAAAAGGCATTAGAAGACAAAAAAGGATCCATCAAAAGCGTTTGATGTGTCACCATAGTGGTCTCTGACTTGTGGTCAGACTCACTCAAGTGGAACAAATGTAAACTTGCATCTTGTTTCAATGCTGAATTGAATGTCATTGAGAAATCAGAAAGGTGTCATAATGTATTTTTTCGCAAACATCCTTTTCAAATTTAAAAGCAATCCAAGAAGTAGCTACCTAATTTAAAAAAAATGTCTGTAATCTGATTACAATATACAGTGCCTTGCGAAAGTATTCGGCCCCCTTGAACTTTGCGACCTTTTGCCACATTTCAGGCTTCAAACATGAAGATTTAAAACTGTATTTTTTTGTGAAGAATCAACAACAAGTGGGACACAATCATGAAGTGGAACGACATTTATTGGATATTTCTAACTTTTTTAACAAATCAAAAACTGAAAAATTGGGCGTGCAAAATTATTCAGCCCCCTTAAGTTAATACTTTGTAGCGCCACCTTTTGCTGCGATTACAGCTGTAAGTCGCTTGGGGTATGTCTCTATCAGTTTTGCACATCGAGAGACTGACATTTTTTCCCATTCCTCCTTGCAAAACAGCTCGAGCTCAGTGAGGCTGGATGGAGAGCATTTGTGAACAGCAGTTTTCAGTTCTTTCCACAGATTCTCGATTGGATTCAGGTCTGGACTTTGACTTGGCCATTCTAACACCTGGATATGTTTATTTTTGAACCATTCCATTGTAGATTTTGCTTTATGTTTTGGATCATTGTCTTGTTGGAAGACAAATCTCCGTCCCAGTCTCAGGTCTTTTGCAGATTCCATCAGGTTTTCTTCCAGAATGGTCCTGTATTTGGCTCCATCCATCTTCCCATCAATTTTAACCATCTTCCCTGTCCCTGCTGAAGAAAAGCAGGCCCAAACCATGATGCTGCCACCACCATGTTTGACAGTGGGGATGGTGTGTTCAGGGTGATGAGCTGTGTTGCTTTTACGCCAAACATAACGTTTTGCATTGTTGCCAAAAAGTTCAATTTTGGTTTCATCTGACCAGAGCACCTTCTTCCACATGTTTGGTGTGTCTCCCAGGTGGCTTGTGGCAAACTTTAAACGACACTTTTTATGGATATCTTTAAGAAATGGCTTTCTTCTTGCCACTCTTCCATAAAGGCCAGATTTGTGCAATATACGACTGATTGTTGTCCTATGGACAACAAGAGTTCATCCAGAGTGATCATGGGCCTCTTGGCTGCATCTCTGATCAGTCTTCTCCTTGTATGAGCTGAAAGTTTAGAGGGATGGCCAGGTCTTGGTAGATTTGCAGTGGTCTGATACTCCTTCCATTTCAATATTATCGCTTGCACAGTGCTCCTTGGGATGTTTAAAGCTTGGGAAATCTTTTTGTATCCAAATTCGGCTTTAAACTTCTTCACAACAGTATCTCGGACCTGCCTGGTGTGTTCCTTGTTCTTCATGATGCTCTCTGCGCTTTTAACGGACCTCTGAGACTATCACAGTGCAGGTGCATTTATACGGAGACTTGATTACACACAGGTGGATTGTATTTATCATCATTAGTCATTTAGGTCAACATTGGATCATTCAGAGATCCTCACTGAACTTCTGGAGAGAGTTTGCTGCACTGAAAGTAAAGGGGCTGAATAATTTTGCACGCCCAATTTTTCAGTTTTTGATTTGTTAAAATTTTTTGAAATATCCAAAAAATGTCGTTCCACTTCATGATTGTGTCCCACTTGTTGTTGATTCTTCACAAAAAAATACAGTTTTATATCTTTATGTTTGAAGCCTGAAATGTGGCAAAAGGTTGCAAAGTTCAAGTGGGCCGAATACTTTCGCAAGGCACTGTATTTACTGGTAACGTAACTGATTTTTTACATGCAACTGATTAGCACTTTTTAGTGCGGTCAAAGTGTGAGCCTAGTTTATCAAAACAACTCTTTTGATGCTCTCGCAATGATACTCTGTTACTTTCCACCTCCACAAACGGCCCTGAAACACTTTCACCTCAGATCACTGCTATAAATCCTGTTGTCTGGAATCCTTCCCACTCCTCCCTCCTTCCCTTCCCTCCCTTTCTCCCTACCCTCTCCCTCTCTCTCCTACTCTGACTGGGTCTCATTTGTTTCATTGTGATCTAGAGACTACCTTCCTACCTCTCTCCTCCTTCGTTCCCTCTATTTCTGCAGTCCACCAAGGACAAGCATCTACTATGCCTTGATTTATCCACGCCCAAATGTCTACACTCAACCAACCAAGCACATACAAACACTTTCAGACTTCCAAACAGATGGATGGATAGCAGCAGTACTGCCAGTAGCATTGACATTGACTAGGTCTAGCCTTAGAGTAAAATGGTGAATGTGGAGAAATGAAGCACATATATTTTAAGCTCATATATTGTTGCCTGGGACAACCCCCCTCATCTGTTAGGTAGATTTACAGTGTTGAAGGTTAGTTGATTTGTGGAATTTCATCTAGCAGAGCAGAGTGGCTCTTTTCTTTCCCTCTGACAAACAATATCATGTCTGTATATGTTTGAGATAGTTTGTATTGGTGTATACTGTACATGGATGAGTGGTGTGCATTTTTGAAGATAAACAGGAACATAAGGAACGTGTTGTTTTAGTGCATGTTAACCAGCCATATAGAGATGCATTTTCTTTACAACCTTATAATGCAGAGCTTGAAGCTTCTGATCCTGCTGTGTGTGTGTGTGTGTTTGATAGAGAGAGAGAACGAGAGAGAACAAGTTAGAAAGAGACAGAAAGAGAATGAAAAAGACAGATATGCAGTGCAGACAGGAAGATAGACAGAGAGGAATAACTAATGGCTGTGGCAGCACTTCATATATTCTGGCCAATACAACACATAAGGATGTGTGTTGGTGGTGAGTCTGTGTGTTAGTCTGTGTATTGGGGGTTCGTCTGTGCGTTAGTCTGTGTATTGGGGGTTAGTCTGTGTGTTAGTCTGTGTATTGGAGGTTAGTCTGTGTGTAAGTCTGTGTATTGGGGGTTAGTCTGTGTGTTAGTCTGTGTATTGGGGGTTAGTCTGTGTGTTAGTCTGTGTATTGGGGGTTAGTCTGTGTGTTAGTCTGTGTATTGGGGGTTAGTCTGTGTGTAAGTCTGTGTGTTGGTGGTTAGTCTGTGTGTTAGTCTGTGTATTGGGGGTTAGTCTGTGTGTTAGTCTGTGTGTTGGTGGTTAGTCTGTGTGTTAGTCTGTGTATTGGGGGTTAGTCTGTGTGTTAGTCTGTGTATTGGGGGTTAGTCTGTGTGTTAGTCTGTGTATTGGGGGTTAGTCTGTGTGTTAGTCTGTGTATTGGGGGTTAGTCTGTGTGTTAGTCTGTGTATTGGGGGTTAGTCTGTGTGTTAGTCTGTGTGTTGGGGGTTAGTCTGTGTGTTAGTCTGTGTGTTGGTGGTTAGTCTGTGTGTTAGTCTGTGTATTGGGGGTTAGTCTGTGTGTTAGTCTGTGTATTGGGGGTTAGTCTGTGTGTTAGTCTGTGTGTTGGTGGTTAGTCTGTGTGTTAGTCTGTGTATTGGGGGTTAGTCTGTGTGTTAGTCTGTGTATTGGGGGTTAGTCTGTGTGTTAGTCTGTGTATTGGGGGTTAGTCTGTGTGTTAGTCTGTGTGTTGGGGGTTAGTCTGTGTGTTAGTCTGTGTGTTGGTGGTTAGTCTGTGTGTTAGTCTGTGTATTGGGGGTTAGTCTGTGTGTTAGTCTGTGTATATTGGGTTAGTTTGTGTGTTAGTATGTGTGTTGGTGGTTAGTCTGTGTGTTAGTCTCTGTTTTGGGGGTTAGTCTGTGTGTTAGTCTGTGTATTGGTGGTTAGTCTGTGTGTTGGTCTGTGTGTTGGTGATGAGACTGTGTGTTGTTGGTTAGTCCGTGTGTTGCTGGTTAGTCTGTGTGATGGTGGTTAGTCTGTGTGTTGGTGGTGAGTCTGTGTGTTGGGGATTAGTCTGTATGATGGGGATTAGTCTGTGTGTTGGTCTGTTCGTTGGTGGTGTGTCTGTGTGTTGGTGGTTAGTCTGTGTGTTGGTGTTTAGTCTGTGTGTTGGTCTGTGTTGGTGGTTAGTCTGTGTGTTGGTGGTTAGTCTGTGTGTTGGTGGTTAGTGTGTGTGTCGGTGGTTAGTCTGTGTGTTGGTCTGTGTGTTGGTGGTGAGTCTGTGTGTTGGGAATTAGTCTGTTTGATGGGGATTAGTCTGTGTGTTGGTTTGTGCATTGGTGGTGAGTCTGTGTGTTGGTGGTTAGTCTGTGTGTTGGTGGTTAGTCTGTGTGTTTGTCTGTGTTGGTGGTTAGTCTGTGTGTTGGTGGTTAGTCTGTGTGTTGGTGGTTAGTCTGTGTGTTGGGGGTTAGTCTGTGTGTTGGGGGTTAGTCTGTGTGTTGGTCTGTGTGTTTGTGGTTAGTCTGTGTGTTGGTGGTGAGTCTGTGTGTTGGGGATTAGTCTGTATGAAGGAGATGAGTCTGTGTTGTTGGTCTATGTGTTGGTGGTGAGTCTGTGTGTTGGTGGTGAGTCTGTGTGTTGGTGGTTAGTCTGTGTGTTGGTGGTTAGTCTGTGTGTTGGTGGTTAGTCTGTGTGTTGGGGGTTAGTATGTGTGTTGGCCTGTGTGTTTGTGGTTAGTCTGTGTGTTGGTCTGTGTGTTGGTGGTTAGTCTGTGTGTTGCTGGTTAGTCTGTGTGTTGGGGGTTAGTCTGTGTGTTGGTCTGTGTGTTGTTGTTTAGTCTGTGTGTTGGTCTGTGTGTTGGTGGTTAGTCTGTGTGTTGGTCTGTGTGTTGGTGGTGAGTTTGTGTGTTAGTCTGTGTGTTGGTGGTTAGTCTGTGTGTTGGTCTGTGTGTTGGGGGTTAGTCTGTGTGTTGGTCTGTGTGTTGGTCGATGTGTTGGTGGTTAGTCTGTGTGCTGGTCTGTGTGTTGGTCGGTGTGTTGGTGGTTAGTCTGTGTGTTGGTCTTTGTGGTGGTGGTTAGTCTGTGTGTTGGTCGGTGTGTTGGTGGTTAGTCTGTGTGTTGGTCTTTGTGGTGGTGGTTAGTCTGTGTGCTGGTCTGTATGTTGGTCATTGTGGTGGTGGTTAGTCTGTGTGTTAGTCTTTGTGGTGGTTAGTCTGTGTGTTAGTCTTTGTGGTGGTTAGTCTGTGTGTTGGTGGTTCAGGGGGAATGGGCTCTAATTACAACATGCTTATTTCCCCAGCCAGGTCACCCGTGACACGAGTCAGTTTTCTACATCCATCCACACACACACACACACACACACACACACACACACACACACACACACACACACACACACACACACACACACACACACACACACACACACACACACACACACACACACACACGGGCTGGGTCCTTAGGCTGGTTCTCAGGCTCTGCTGTAATTAGAGGTCAGAGTTGGGCCCCTCGTCAATCACTGGGTTATTAGTGCTGTTTAATGACCTCACCCCTTCTCAACCCTTCTTTCACCCAATAACCCTTTCTTTATTTATCTTCGCTTCCTCCTGCACCTCTCCTTTTCTCCTCTCTCCTGTCCCTCTCTGCTCTCTTCTCAGACTCCACCAGGGGAAGTGACAGCCTGAGGGATAGGCTATTCTGTCCCTCTCTTCTCTCTTCTCAGACTCCACCAGGGGAAGTGACAGCCTGAGGGATAGGCTATTCTGTCCATCTCTCCCTCCTCCTTTCCTGTCCCCTCTCAATGAATGAGTTGTTATTGTACAGCTCCATACATCATGACTGTGGCAGACTGAAGGCTCCTTATCACTACTCAACTGACTGAGACTACAACATATAGCCACTCCCTCCTTTCACCTTTGCACAACCCTCAATCGCTCCAACCTTGCCTAAAACTCTAATTTGTATTTGTATTTGTTATGGAACCCATTAGTTCCTGCCAAGGCAGCAGCAACTCTTTCTGCAGTCCAGCAACATTAAGGCAGTTATACCATTTTAAAAACATGACAATACATTCACAAAAGTCCTGCTCAGTCCAACCTCACCCCTCACCTCTTAACCTCCTCACCCCAAACCTCTCTTCCAGTCTCTCCTGATGATTGTAGTGGGCTCTGAGAGAGAGAGAGAGAGAGAGAGAGAGAGAGGGAGAGAGAGAAAGAAAGAGAGAGATAGAGAAGAAGAGGGAGAGTCGGTGCTCTGTTCATTTCACTGTGTTCTATTTTATGTTTGACTGTCAGCCATGGATACATCTGAACCATTTATCTCTCTCACTCAGTCTCGCTCACTCTCTCTCTATCTATATTTCTTTCTTTCTCTCCCTGTCTCTCTCCCTGTCTCTCTCTCTCTCCATCTCTCTGTATCTCCCTCTCTCTTTCTGTATCTCCCTCTCCCTGTCTCTCTCTCCCTCTCCCTCTCCCTCTCTCTCTCTCTCTCTCTCTCTCTCTCCCTGTCCCTGTATCCCTCTCCCTGTCTCTCTCTCCCTGTCTCTCTCTCTCTGTATCTCTATGTCTCTCTCTCTCTCTCTCTCTCTCTCTGTATCTCTATGTCTCTCTCTCTCTCTCTCTCTCTCTCTCTGTCTCTCTCTCTTTCTCTCTCCCTGTCTCTCTCTCTGTCTCTCTCCCTGTCTCTCTCTCTGTCTCTATCCCTTTCTCTCCCTGTCTCCCTCTCCCTCTCTCTATCTTTCTCTCTGTATCTCTATCTCTCTCTCTGTCAATTCATTTCAATTCAATTCAATTCAAGGGCTTTATTTGCATGGGAAACATGTGTTAACATTGCCAAAGCAAGTGAGTTAGATAATATATAAAGTGAATATATAAAGTGAAATAAACAATACAAATTAACAGTAAACATTACACATACAGAAGTTTCAAAACAATAAAGACATTACACATGTCATATTATATATATATACAGTGTTTTAACAATGTACAAATGGTTAAGGTATACAAGGGAAAATAAATTAGCATAAATATGGGTTGTATTTACAATGGTGTTTGTTCTTCACTGGTTTCCCTTTTCTCGTGGCAACAGGTCACAAATCTTGCTGCTGTGATGGCAAGCTGTGGAATTTCACCCAGTAGATATGGGAGTTTTTCAAATTTGGATTTGTTTTCGAATTCTTTGTGGATCTGTGTAATCTGAGGGAAATATGTCTCTCTAATATGGTCATACATTGGGCAGGAGGTTAGGAAGTGCAGCTCAGTTTCCACCTCATTTTGTGGGCAATGTGCACATAGCCTGTCTTCTCTTGAGAGCCATGTCTGCCTACGGCGGCCTTTGTCAATAGCAAGGCTATGCTCACTGAGTCTGTACATAGTCAAAGCTTTCCTTAATTTTGGATCAGTCACAGTGGTCAGGTATTCTGCCACTGTGTACTCTTTGTGTAGGGACAAATAGCATTCTAGTTTGCTCTGTTTTAAAAAAAAAATATTTCCAATGTGTCAAGTAAATGTCTTTTTGTTTTCTCATGATTTGTTGGGTCTAATTGTGCTGTTGTCCTGGGGCTCTGTGGGGTCTGTTTGTGTTTGTGAACAGAGCCCCAGGACCAGCTTGCTTAGGGGACTCTTCTCCAGGTTCATCTCTCTGTAGGTGATGGCTTTGTTATGGAAGGTTTGGGAATCACTTCCTTTTAGGTGGTTGTAGAATTTAACGGCTCTTTTCTGGATTTTGATAATTAGTGGGTATCGGCCTAATTCTGCTCTGCATGCATTATTTGGTGTTCTACGTTGTACACGGAGGATATTTTTGCAGAATTCTGCGTGCAGAGTCTCAATTTGGTGTTTGTCCCATTTTGTGAAGTCTTGGTTGGTGAGCGGACCCCAGACCTCACAACCATAGAGGGCAATGGGCTCTATGACTGATTCAAGTATTTTTAGCCAGATCCTAATTGGTATGTTGTATTTTATGTTCCCTTTGATGGCATAGAAGGCGCCTCATGCCTTGTCTCTCAACTCGTTCACAGCTTTGTGGAAGTTACCTGTGGCGCTGATGTTTAGGCCAAGGTATGTATAGTTTTTTGTGTGCTCTAGGGCAACAGTGTCTAGATGGAATTTGTATTTGTGGTCCTGGTGACTGGACCTTTTTTGGAACACCATTATTTTGGTCTTACTGAGATTTACTGTCAGGGCCCAGGTCTGACAGAATCTGTGCATAAGATCTAGGTGCTGCTGTAGGTCCTCCTTGGTTGGTGACAGATGCACCAGATCATCAGCAAACAGCAGACATTTGACTTCGGATTCTAGTAGGGTGAGGCCGGGTGCTGCAGACTTTTCTAGTGCCCGCGCCAATTCGTTAATATATATGTTGAAGAGGGTGGGGCTTAAGCTGCATCCCTGTCTCACCCCACGACCTTGTGTGAAGAAATGTGTGTGTTTTTTGCCAATTTTAACCGCACACTTGTTGTTTGTGTACATGGATTTTATAATGTTGTGTGTTTTACCCCCAACACCACTTTCCATCAGTTTGTATAGCAGACCCTCATGCCAAATTGAGTCGAAGGCTTTTTTGAAATCAACAAAGCATGAGAAGACTTTGCCTTTGTTTTGGTTTGTTTGGTTGTCAATTAGGGTGTGCAGGGTGAATACATGGTCTGTTGTACGGTAATTTGGTAAAAAGACAATTTTACATTTTCTCAGTACATTGTTTTCATTGAGGAAATGTACGAGTCTGCTGTTAATGATAATGCAGAGGATTTTCCCAAGGTTACTGTTGACGCATATTCCACGGTAGTTATTGGGGTCAAATTTGTTTCCACTTTTGTGGATTGGGGTGATCAGTCCTTGGTTCCAAATATTGGGGAAGATGCCAGAGCTAAGGATGATGTTAAAGAGTTTTAGTATAGCCAATTGGAATGTGTTGTCTGTATGTTTGATCATTTCATTGAGGATACCATCAACACAACAGGCCTTTTTCGGTTGGAGGGTTTTTATTTTGTCCTGTAAATCATTCAATGTAATCTCTCTCCCTGTCTCTCTCTCTGTATCTCTCCCTGTCCCTGTCTCCCTCTCCCTATCTCCCTCTACCTGTCTCTCTCTCTCTGTTTCGCTCTCTCTCTCTCTCTGTCTCTGTCTCCCTGTCCCTGTCTCCCCCTCCATGTCTCCTCTCTCTCTCTCTCTCTCTGTATCTCTATCTCTCCCTCTGTCTCTCTCTCTTTCTCTCTCCCTGTCTCTCTCTCTGTCTCCCTCTCTGTCCCTATCTCCCTCTCCCTGTCCCCCTCTCTCTCTCTCTCTTTCTATCTTTCTCTCTGTATCTCTCTCTGTCTCTCTCTCTGTCTCTCTCTCTCTCTCTCTCTCTCTCTCTCTCTCTCTCTCTCTGTCCCTGTCTCCCTCTCCCTGTCCCTGTCCCTGTCCCTGTCTCCCTCTCCCTGTCTCTCTCTCCCTCTCTTTCTATCTTTCTCTCTGTATCTCTATCTCTCTCTCTTTCTCTCTTTAATGAACACTCCCCAGGTCCTCAGTCTTATCAATCTCCCTTTACTCCCAGAATTCTGTCAGGGCGATGAGGGGATGAGGGGGAGTGAAAAGGGAGTGGCTGAGAAACAGGAAGGAGGGAAAGTGATCATCTAAATTTTAGGAGTAGACTAACAGTGACATGCTTACTTACAGGCCGTTCCCAACCATGCAGAGAGAAAGAAAATAGAGAAATAATAGAAAAGTAAAACGCGTAATAAAAGTAATTATAAATACACAATGAGCAACAAATACTTAGCTACATACAGTGCATGGGGTACCAGTACCGAGTCGTGCAGGGGTACGAGAGAATTGAGGTAGATACTGTATGCACAAATAGATTGCATTATGAAAGTATTCAGACCGCTTGACTTTTTCCACATTTTGTTTTACATTACAGCCTTATTCTAAAATGGATGAAATATTTTTTCCCCCTCATCAATAGCCCATAATGACAAAGAAAATAATGGTTTTAGAAATTTTCGCTAATTTACTAAAACAAAAAACGTAAATATTACATTCACATAGGTATTCATACCCTTTACTCATTACTTTGTTGAAGCACCTTTGGCAGCCATTACATCCTCGAGTCTTCTTGGGTATGACGCTACAAGCTTGGCACAGCTGTATCTGGGGAGTTTCACCCATTCTTCTCTGCAGATCCTCTCATGCTCTGTCAGGTTGCATGGGGAGCGTTTCTGCACAGCTATTTTCAGGTCTCTCCAGAGATGTTAGATCGGGTTCAATTCCGGGCTCTGGCTGGACCACTCAAGGACATTCAGAGACTTGTCCCGAAGCCACTCCTGCATTGTCTTGGCTGTGTGCCCCCAGCGGGCTGTCATGTGCCTTTTACTGAGGAGTGGCCTTCGCCTAGCCACTCTACAATAAAGGCCTGATTGATGGAGTGCTGCAGATATTGTTGTCTTTCTGGAAGGTTCTCCCATCTCCACAGAGGAACTGTAGAGCTCTGTCAGAGTGGCCATTGGGTTCTTGGTCACCTTCCTGACCAAGGCCCTTCTCCCCTGACTGCTCAGTTTGGTGGGACGTCCAGCTCTAGGAAGAGTCTTGGTGGTTCCAAACTTCTTCCCTTTAAGAATGATGGAAGCCACGGTGTTCTTGGGGACCTTCAATGCTGCAGACATTTTTTTGTTACCCTTCCCCAGATCTGTGCCTCGGCACAATCCTGTCTCAGAGCTCTACGGACAATTCCTTCGACCTCATGGATTGGTTTTTGCTCTTATGCAATGTCAACTGTGGGACCTTAGATAGACAGGTGGTTGCCTTTCCAAATAATGTACAATCAATTGAATGTACCACAGTTGGACTCCAATGAAGTTGTAGAAACATCTTATGGATGATAAATGGAAACAGAATGCACTTGAGCTCATAGCAGGGTTTGAATATTCATGTTAATAAGGAATTTCTAAAATCCTGTTTTTGCTTTGTCATGATTTGGTATTGTGTGAAGATTGCTGAGGATTTGTAAATTTGTAATCCATTTTAGAATAAGGCTGTAACGTAACAAAATGTGGAAAGTTTCAAGGGATCTGAATACCTTCCAAAGGCACTGTAACTATGAATAAAGTGACAAGGCAACAGTGTAGATAATAAACAGTTGCAGCAATGTATGTGATGAGTCAAAGAACCATGCAGATGGTCCGGGTAGCTATTTGGTTAACTATTTAACCACCTATTTTGCAGACTTATGGGTAGAAGCTGTTCAGGGTCCTGTTGGTTCCAGACTCGTTGCATTGGTACCGTTTGCCATGCAGTAGCAGAGAGAATAGTCTATGACTTGGGCCTTCCTCTGACACCTCCTAGTATAGAGGTCCTGGATGGCAGGCAGCTTGGCCCCAGTGAGTGGAAGAGGAGGCTGGAGAGGGGAGAGGGGGAGAGGGGGGAGAAGAGGGGGTAGGATAGAAGAGGGGGAGAAGGAGGAGAGGGGGAGAGGGAGGAGAAGAGGAGGTAGGAGAGAGGGAGAGGGAGGGGGAGGAGAAGAGGGGGTAGGAGAGGGAGAGGAGAGGGGGAGAGGGAGGAGAAGAGGGGGTAGGAGAGAGAGAGAGGAAAGGGGGAGAGGAAGGAGAGGGGGAGAGGGAGGAGAAGAGCGTGTAGGAGAGGAGAGGATAGGGGAATGAGGGTGACTGGGTGTGTTCAGTGAAGGAAGGGGTGAGGAGGGGTGAGGAGGGAAGGATGCAGGGCGGTGTAGAGGAAACCCAGGCCATGGTGTCAGGGGATGGGAAGGGCTCCAGCACTTCTATAATTTCCTGCATCCTTCTCTCTGTGTTTATACTGTTTTCTTCCCCCAATCCACCCCTCCCTGTCTCTCGCTTCTCTCTCGCTTCTCTCTCTATACCTCCCTGTCTCTTTCTTTCTCTCTCTCTCTCTCTTTCTCTACCTCCCTGCCTCTCTCTCTCTACCTCCCTGTCTCTTTCTCTCTCTCTCTCTCTCTCTCTCTCTCTCTCTCTCTCTCGCTCTACCTCTCTACCTCCCTGCCTCTCTCTCTACCTCCCTGTCTCTTTCTCTCTCTCTCTCTCTCTCTCTCTCTCTCTCTCTCTCTACCTCCCTGCCTCTCTCTCTACCTCTCTGCCTCTCTCTCTACCTCCCTCCCTTCATCCCTCTGTCTCTCTGTCTCTCTCTCATTCTCTTCCTCCCTGCCTCTCTCTCTCTACCTCCCTCCCTCCATCCCTCTGTCTCTGTCTCTCTCTCGTTCTCTACCTCCCTGCCTCTCCCTCTCTCTCTCTCTACCTCCCTCCCTCCATCCCTTTGTCTCTCTGTCTCTCTCGTTCTCTACCTCCCTGCCTCTCTCTCTACCTCGCTGCTTCTCCCTCCCTCCCTCCCTCCCTCCCTCCCTCCCTCCCTCCCTCCCTCCCTCCCTCCCTCCCTCCCTCTCTGTCTCCCTGTCTCTCTGTCTCTCTGTCTCTCTGTCAGTGACATATGGCAGTAGTATGTCTTCAGTCTAAATGTGGTCCTCATTACAGCAGCAGCAGCTCCTTATTAACATGATCAAGACACACAAATTAGTCAATTTCCCCCCAATCGCCTGCCACACATTTGTGCCTTTGTGTGTGTGTGTGTGTGTGTGTGTGTGTGTGTGTGTGTGTGTGTGTGTGTGTGTGTGTGTGTGTGGGTGTGTGTGTATGTTTTTTGTGTGGAATAATCTTCTCTCAAGCTTGGTGGAGCATGTCACTGTAGTCTGCGGTTTTTCACAGCTCTGGCCTTTAGTGATAAACTGTGTGTGTGCAGGGCTCTGTGTTTTTGTGCAGGGCTCTGTGTGTGTGTGTGAGTTTAAGAGAGTAACCAGGGGTCTCTCTCTGTGTAAGCTTGCACATGCCTGGGTGTGTGTGTGTGTGTGTGTGTGTGTGTGTGTGTGTGTGTGTGTGTGTGTGTGTGTGTGTGTGTGTGTGTGTGTGTGTGTGTGTGTGTGCGTGTGTGTGTGTGTGTGTGCGTGTGTGTGTGTGTGTACAGGGGCAGGCAGGACCAGGCACAGAGAAGTTGATGTTAATAATCCAAGCAGCCCTCACAGCCTCATGTCAGAATTAGATGTTTATACATGTTTTTCAAACGTCAAATTTCAAAGTGTTTAAGGGTAAGTTTAGGCATTAACTGCACATTTGTAAGGTTTGGGTTAAATTCAGGCATTAACTCTGAAATCTTAATTCTGAAATATTCAGACATTAACTCTGAATTCTTAACTGTGAAATATTCAGGCATTAACTCTGAAATTAACTCTGAATGAATAAGGTAAGGGTTAAGGTTTGGGATTAAAACAAAAATCTCAAAAACAACTTTCTACCGTTGGATTCAGAAATGCAACCTTTGGTACCAGATGCAGATGTTGACACTCATCCGCCATCCTCGTCCACAACCAGAACCTACTGGAAAGTAACAGCGCTCACGTTGCCCCTAGTGGCCGGTTTCCACATCATCGCCTGTTGTCCTCAGACAAGGATAGACGTCGAACACTGACTTGTATCACGTGTGACCTGGCTGGCATAATCACTGTTCTTACCACCTCACTCACAACACAGCACTGGGAAACGGCTCAAACTCCACTGTATTTTTTTATATATTTTTTTAACCTTTATTTAACAAGGCAAGTCAGTTAAGAACAAATTCTTATTTTCAATGACGGCCTAGGAACAGTGGGTTAACTGCCTTGATCAGGGGCAGAACGACAGATTTGTACCTTGTCAGCTCGGGGATTTGAACTTGCAACCTTCCGGTTACTAGTCCAACTCTCTGACCACAAGGCTACCCTGTATATGTGAGTGTATATGTGTGTGTGTTTGTCTGACTGTAGCGCCCCAGACGGACACTTGTTTAAGTCCTGTGTGTAGCAGGCAGAGGGTTGCGTTCAGCCTCATTAAGGGAAATGGATGTTGATGTTTGGCACAGATAAACACATAGTTTCCCCGGAACACAGAGAACCATTCACAGTATGTGTGTGTGTGTTTGTCTGTCTGTCTTTGTGTGTGTGTGTGTGTGTGTGTGTGTGTGTGTGTGTGTGTGTGTGTGTGTGTGTGTCTGTCTGACGGGAAACCACATGCAAACCACTGGAGGAACCACGCACGCACACACACACACAGACAAACACACACACACACAGACAAACACACACACACACAATTATGTGCGTACACACAATGGCTGATATCCTGTTGGAGTAACCAACACACAGTCATGATGACATACTCTGCCAGTTATACTATACATTACATTATGCAGCTGCTGATGGGAGTCTGGGACGGGTATGACCTCTAACCTTTAACCTCTAACACAGAGCTTTCTGTTTTCCTCTCAATGTTCCCTGTGCATTAGGTTGATGTTCTCTGCATCACAACGCCCTGAGCATGAGAAAATGTCACAGTGGCTGATCGGGGAGAGGAAAACACACACACACACACACACACACACACACACACACACACACACACACACACACACACACACACACACACACACACACACACACACACACACTAGCGCTGGCTTTGTTGCTAGTTCCTGTCAATCTGAAGGGTATGTGTTTGGACATTTGTGATTAGTACTGTTAGACGTAAGCTTGGCTCTGTAGTGTGTTTGTGTTTGTGTTTGTGTTTGTGTTTGAACAGTGGTGATTAGTACTGTTAGACGTAAGCTTGGCTCTGTACTGTGTTTGTGTTTGTGTTTGTGTGTGTTTGAACAGTGGTGAATAGTACTGTTAGACGTAAGCTTGGCTCTGTGGTGTGTTTGTGTTTGTGTTTGTGTTTGTGTTTGAACAGTGGTGATTAGTACTGTTAGACGTAAGCTTGGTTCTGTGGTGTGTTTGTGTTTGTGTTTGAACAGTGGTGATTAGTACTGTTAGACGTAAGCTTGGCTCTGTAGTGTGTTTGTGTTTGTGTTTGTGTTTGTGTTTGAACAGTGGTGATTAGTACTGTTAGACGTAAGCTTGGCTCTGTAGTGTGTTTGTGTTTGTGTGTGTTTGTGTTTGTGTTTGTGTTTGAACAGTGGTGAATAGTACTGTTAGACGTAAGCTTGGCTCTGTAGTGTGTGTGTGTTTGTGTTTGAACAGTGGTGATTAGTACTGAGATCCTTAGGCTTGGACGAGAATGCAGGTTATTTTTTTAAAGAAGGGAAAAAGTACTTGTTTGTAATGTCCATTTAAGGGCTTGTGTAAAACTCCTTATTTCTGGAAACAAAAGAGGAAAGTTAAAGTAAATGATTGTTTAAAGTTTCTTTGGGAAGGTAGAGCTAGAGAAAGGAGAGCATCAGAGAGGGGAGAGAGGGAGAGGGAGAGAGTAAGAGGGAGAGAGAGAGAGGGAGAGAGAGTAATGTGTTTGGAAGTGTTTACCTTCAGGAGAGAGAACAGAAACCAGGCACAGCTCAATGGGAAAACATATCACTCATTCAATTGACCTCTCTTTTCTCTCTCACCCTCCCTTTAGTGTTCCATCGTTCCTGTCATTCTGAAAACCACAAATCCTCTGGATGGATTTCACAGACCAATTTTTATGTTATTTTACTTTTATTCAGTTAAGAACAAATTCTTATTTACAATGACGGCCTAGGAACTGCCTGTTCAGGGGCAGAATGACAGATTTGTACCTTGTCAGCTCGGGGGTTTGAACTTGCATCCTTTCGGTTACTAGTCCAACGCTCTAACCACTAGGCTACCCTGCCGCCCCAATTGAGGTACCTGGGGAGTGTTGCGGGTGTACATGCCTGTGTTTGTGTGGATCGGTACCAGAAGTCCCCACAAGAATAGTAAACAAAAAAAATTAGACCAACTGGGGACATTTTGTTTGTCCCCACAAGGTTAGTTGTAAAATACTGTGTGTGTGTGTGTCTGTGTGTTTGAAACCATCTGTGTGTATCTCTCCACTGAATCTGTGTACACAGCATCTCAGCTGACAAAACATTAGAATCGAGAACTGTTTGAGGAACCCCCTTAGAACCCTGTATATTCCTCGGAGAATCCACAGGGATTGGGTTTATGTTGCCATCTGGCTGACATTTATTTCTACCATCCAGATCCAGATGCTAATGGTATTATTGTCATTCTGGTATATAGAAAAAGTATATTTCTTGATCATCTCTCTCTCTCTCTCTCTCTCTCTCTCTCTCTCTCTCTCTCTCTCTCTCTCTCTCTCTCTGTCTCTCTCTTTCTCTCTCTCTCTCTCTCTCCCTCTCTCTGTCTCTCTGTCTCCCTTTCTCTCTCTCTCTCTGTCTCTGTCTCTCTCTCTCTGTCTCTTTCTCTGTCTCTCCGTCTTGCTCTCTCCATTTGTCTTTCTTTACCTCTCTCTAAACATGAACAGTAAACATTACACTCACAGCAGTTCCAAAAGAATAAAGATATATAAAGATATATATTAAGGTCATATTATGCATATATTCAGTGTTGTAACGATGTGCAAATAGTTAAAGTACAAAAGGGAATAGAAATTAACATATATATTTACAATGGTGTTTCTTCTTCACTGGTTGACCGTTTCTCGTGGCAACAGGTCACAAATATTGCTGCTGTGATGACACACTGTGGCATTTCACCCAGCACATATGGGAGTTTATCAAAACCGGATTTGTGTAATCTGAGGGAAATATGTGTCTCTAATATGGCCATAAATTGGGCAGGAGGTTAGGAAGTGCAGCTCAGTTTCCATCTCATCTTGTGGGCAGTGAGCACATAGCCTGTCTTCTCTTGAGAGCCAGGTCTGCCTGTAGCAGCCTTTCTCAATGGCAATGCTATACTCACTGAGTCTCTGCGATGAAAGAAACATACAGGAACTCAAATCCTTCTGTTCACCTGATTTAGAATTCCTCACAATCAAATGTAGACCGCATTATCTACCAAGAGAATTCTCTTCGATCATAATCACAGCCGTATATATCCCCCCCCAAGCAGACACATCGATGGCTCTGAACGAACTTTATTTAACTCTCTGCAAACTGGAAACAATTTATCCGGAGGCTGCATTCATTGTAGCTGGGGATTTTAACAAGGCTAATCTGAAAACAAGACTCCCCAAATTTTATCAGCATATCGATTGCGCAACCAGGGGAGGAAAGACCTTGGACCATTGTTACTCTAACTTCCGCGACGCATATAAGGCCCTGCCCCGCCCCCCTTTCGGAAAAGCTGACCACGACTCCATTTTGTTGATCCCTGCCTACAGACAGAAACTAAAACAAGAGGCTCCCACGCTGAGGTCTGTCCAACGCTGGTCCGACCAAGCTGACTCCACACTCCAAGACTGCTTCCATCACGTGGACTGGGAGATGTTTCGTATTGCGTCAGATAACAACATTGACGAATACGCTGATTCGGTGTGCGAGTTCATTAGAACGTGCGTTGAAGATGTCGTTCCCATAGCAACGATTAAAACATTCCCTAACCAGAAACCGTGGATTGATGGCAGCATTCGTGTGAAACTGAAAGCGCGAACCACTGCTTTTAATCAGGGCAAGGTGTCTGGTAACATGACCGAATACAAACAGTGCAGCTATTCCCTCCGCAAGGCTATCAAACAAGCTAAGCGCCAGTACAGAGACAAAGTAGAATCTCAATTCAACGGCTCAGACACAAGAGGCATGTGGCAGGGTCTACAGTCAATCACGGACTACAGGAAGAAACCCAGCCCAGTCACGGACCAGGATGTCTTGCTCCCAGGCAGACTAAATAACTTTTTTGCCCGCTTTGAGGACAATACAGTGCCACTGACACGGCCTGCAACGAAAACATGCGGTCTCTCCTTCACTGCAGCCGAGGTGAGTAAGACATTTAAACGTGTTAACCCTCGCAAGGCTGCAGGCCCAGATGGCATCCCCAGCCGCGCCCTCAGAGCATGCGCAGACCAGCTGGCCGGTGTGTTTACGGACATATTCAATCAATCCCTATACCAGTCTGCTGTTCCCACATGCTTCAAGAGGGCCACCATTGTTCCTGTTCCCAAGAAAGCTAAGGTAACTGAGCTAAATGACTACCGCCCCGTAGCACTCACATCCGTCATCATGAAGTGCTTTGAGAGACTAGTCAAGGACCATATCACCTCCACCCTACCTGACACCCTAGACCCACTCCAATTTGCTTACCGCCCAAATAGGTCCACAGACGATGCAATCTCAACCACACTGCACACTGCCCTAACCCATCTGGACAAGAGGAATACCTATGTGAGAATGCTGTTCATCGACTACAGCTCGGCATTCAACACCATAGTACCCTCCAAGCTCGTCATCAAGCTCGAGACCCTGGGTCTCGACCCCGCCCTGTGCAACTGGGTACTGGACTTCCTGACGGGCCGCCCCCAGGTGGTGAGGGTAGGCAACAACATCTCCTCCCCGCTGATCCTCAACACTGGGGCCCCACAAGGTTGCGTTCTGAGCCCTCTCCTGTACTCCCTGTTCACCCACGACTGCGTGGCCACGCACGCCTCCAACTCAATCATCAAGTTTGCGGACGACACAACAGTGGTAGGCTTGATTACCAACAACGATGAGACGGCCTACAGGGAGGAGGTGAGGGCCCTCGGAGTGTGGTGTCAGGAAAACAACCTCACACTCAACGTCAACAAAACTAAGGAGATGATTGTGGACTTCAGGAAACAGCAGAGGGAACACCCCCCTATCCACATCGATGGAACAGTAGTGGAGAGGGTAGCAAGTTTTAAGTTCCTCGGCATACACATCACAGACAAACTGAATTGGTCCACTCACACAGACAGCATCGTGAAGAAGGCGCAGCAGCGCCTCTTCAACCTCAGGAGGCTGAAGAAATTCGGCTTGTCACCAAAAGCACTCACAAACTTCTACAGATGCACAATCGAGAGCATCCTGGCGGGCTGTATCACCGCCTGGTATGGCAACTGCACCGCCCTCAACCGTAAGGCTCTCCAGAGGGTAGTGAGGTCTGCACAACGCATCACCGGGGGCAAACTACCTGCCCTCCAGGACACCTACACCACCCGATGTCACAGGAAGGCCATAAAGATCATCAAGGACATCAACCACCCGAGCCACTGCCTGTTCACCCCGCTATCATCCAGAAGGCGAGGTCAGTACAGGTGCATCAAAGCTGGGACCGAGAGACTGAAAAACAGCTTCTATCTCAAGGCCATCAGACTGTTAAACAGCCACCACTAACACTGAGTGGCTGCTGCCAACACACTGACACTGACTCAACTCCAGCCACTTTAATAATGGGAATTGATGGGAAATGATGTAAATATATCACTAGCCACTTTAAACAATGCTACCTTATATAAATGTTACTTACCCTACATTATTCATCTCATACGCATACGTATATACTGTACTCTATATCATCGACGGTATCCTTATGTAATACATGTATCACTAGCCACTTTATACTATACTATGCCACTTTGTACTCTATATCATCGACGGTATCCTTATGTAATACATGTATCACTAGCCACTTTATACTATACTATGCCACTTTGTTTACATACTCATCTCATTTGTACATACTGTACCCGATACCATCTACTGTATCTTGCCTATGCTGCTCTGTACCATCACTCATTCATATATCCTTATGTACATATTCTTTATCCCCTTACACTGTGTACAAGACAGTAGTTTGGAATTGTTAGTTAGATTACTTGTTATTACTGCATTGTCGGAACTAGAAGCACAAGCATTTCGCTACACTCGCATTAACATCTGCTAACCATGTGTATGTGACAAATAAAATTTGATTTGATTTGATTTGAGTCTGTATATAGTCAAAGCTTTCCTTAAATTTGGGTCAATCACAGTGGTCAGGTTTTCTGCCGCTGTGTACACTGCTTTTAGGGCCAAATAGCATTCTACTTTGCTCAGTTTTTTGTTAATTCTTTCCAATGTGTCAGGTAATTATCATTTTGTTTTCTCGTGATTTGGTTGGGTCTGATTGTGTTGCTGTCCTTGGGCTCTGTGGGGTCTGTTTGTGTTTGTGAACAGAGCCCCAAAACCAGCTTGCTTAGTGGACTCTATTCCAGGATCATCACTCTGTAGGTGATGGCCTTGTTATTAAAGGTTTGGGAATCGCTTGATTTCAGGTGGTTGTAGAATTTAAAGTCTCTTTTCTGGATTTTGATGCTCTGCATGCATTATTTGCATTATTTGGTGTTCTACGTTGTACACAGAGGATATTTCTTGCAGAATTCTGCATGCAGTCTCTATTTGGTGTTTGTCCAATTTTGATGTTTTTCCAGGGAGCTGTGTCACTCCACTTTTTTAACCTCATTCATTTGGCTAACGAAGCTAACAGGCTCAACCCTTTCTTCATTATTACACCACATCACAGACACACACACACACGCACGCACATGCACACATACAATAGTCCTGAGTTGTATTTGGAGTGTTGTTACACAGAGTAGTGTTCTGACTGGTTTTGCCCTGTGGAGGACAAACTGCCAAGCAAGAGGGAGGGAGACAGAGTGAGAGAGAAAGAGAGAGAGAGAGATAGAGAGAGAGAGAGGGAGGGAGACAAGAGTGAGAGAGAAAGAGAGAGAGAGAGATAGAGAGAGAGAGAGGGAGGGAGACAGAGTGAGAGAGAAAGGGAGGGAGGGAGAGAGAGCGAGAGGGAGGGAGGGAGGGAGAGTGAGAGAGAAAGTGGGAGAAGGATAAATAATTGGATGAAGGGAAGGAGGTAGAGAGAGGGAGAGAGAGAGAGATGGAGAGAGAGGGAGGGAGAGAGAGAGAGAGGGATAGAGAGAGGGAGAGAGGCAGAGAGAGGTAGGGAGAGGGAGAGAGAGCGAGGGACATATATGTAGATAGAGGTAGATAGAGGGAGAGAGAGGTAAAGAGAGGGAGAGGTGGAGAGGGGAAGAGAGGGGGAGAGAGAGGGAGAGAGAAGGAGAGAGGTAGAGAGAGGTAGGGAGAGGGAGAGAGAGCGAGGGACATATATGTAGATAGAGGTAGATAGAGGGAGAGAGAGGTAAAGAGAGGGAGAGGTGGAGAGGGGAAGAGAGGGGGAGAGAGAGGGAGAGAGAAGGAGAGAGGTAGAGATGGACAAAGAGTGAGAGGGAGGTAGATAGAGGTAGAGAGAAGGAGAGAGGGAGAGGGAGAGAGAAGGAGAGAGGTAGAGAGGGACAAAGAGTGAGAGGGAGGTAGATAGAGGTAGAGAGAAGGAGAGAGGGAGAGGGAGAGAGAAGGAGAGAGGTGACTAGCCATGCCAGAAGGCTAATAACACAGTGTTAGGTTTCACCTGGTGGTTAAATGATCCAGTTGATGCTGCACTCACCTCTTATCTCTTCTTCTGCTCTTACATCAGCGAACAGCAAGGGACCAGTTTGCCTTTAGTAATGGAATATATAGGACAGAGAGAGAGGGGAAAGGAGAGAGAGATAAGTGGAGGTAGGGAAGCAGGACAGGGCAAGTGAAATAACTCAATTGTACCTCTGAGGATGCACAGATACAAACACAGACGCGGGGCTCAGGTCCTCTCTCTTTTCTCTGTTTCCCTTTAGTCCTTTCCCTCTCTTTTCCTCCCTTCTGTTTTCCTTTCTCTGTTCCTTGTCGTTTTTTCTTTCATTTCCTTTTGTTCTCTCTGTTTCTTCCATGTCGTTCTCTATCTCCATGTTCTTCCATGTCGTTCTCTATCTCCATGTTCTTCCATGTCGTTCTCTATCTCCATGTTCTTCCATGTCGTTCTCTATCTCCATCTTCTTCCATGTCGTTCTCTATCTCCATGTTCTTCCATGTCGTTCTCTATCTCCATGTTCTTCCATGTCGTTCTCTATCTCCATGTTCTTCCATGTCGTTCTCTATCTCCATGTTCTTCCATGTCGTTCTCTATCTCTATGTTCTTCCATGTCGTTCTCTATCTCCATGTTCTTCCATGTCGTTCTCTATCTCTATGTTCTTCCATGTCGTTCTCTATGTTCTTCCATGTCGTTCTCTATCTCCATGTTCTTCCATGTCGTTCTCTATCTCCATGTTCTTCCATGTCGTTCTCTATCTCCATGTTCTTCCATGTCGTTCTCTATCTCCATGTTCTTCCATGTCGTTCTCTATCTCTGGTCGGGAGACGTCAAATAACCAGACACCATTAGTGAGAAAAAATTGATACAGTTACACATACACATCATTTAGAAAATATCACAAGATTATTTTTGTTCTCGTTGGGTCTACCAGCACCAAAACTCCAGTATTTCTCCTTCATAGCTTCTTCTCCATCTTCTTTTTAAACAGGGAGCCAAATTGTTTTCAGCACTTTTATTTCCCTGACTGATCAAAACAAATTGTCTCATGTCTCTCATGCAGCGGACATATGGTGAGCAATATATTTGGAACATCGAATCACAATAAAATCACATAAAATAAAATCAAATGTTATTTGTTACATGCGCCAAATACAACAGGTGTAGTACCTTACCGTGAAATGCCTACTTACAAGCTCTTAACCAACAATGCAGTTTTAAGAAATCACTCCAACAAAACAAATGAAGAGATAAGAATAACAAATAATTAAAGAGCAGCAGTTAATAACAATAGTAGGGCTGTATACAGGGGGTACCTGTACAGAATCAATGTGGGGGGCACCGGTGTCGAGGTATTTGAGGTAATAATGTACATGTAGGTTGAGTTATTAAAGTGACTGTGCATAGATAATAACAGAGAGTTGCAGCAGCAGCATAGAAGAGGGTGGTGCGGGGGGGGGTAGTCTCGGTAGCCATTTGAGGAGTCAGGAGTCTTATGGCCTGGGGGTAGAAGCTGTTTAGACGCCTCTTGGACCTAGACTTGGCGCTCTGGCACAGTTTGCCATGCGGTAGCAGAGAGAACAGGCTATAACTCGGATGGCTGGAGTCTTTGACAAATTTTAGGGCCTTCCTCTGACTGGTATAGAGGTCCTGGATGGCAGAAAGCTTGGTCCCAGTGATGTACTGGGCCATTCGTACTACCCTCTGTAGTGCCTTGCGGTCGGAGGCTGAGCAGTTGCCATACTAGGCAGTGATGCAACCTGTCAGGATGCTCTTGACGGTGCAGCTGTAATACCTTTTGAGGATCTGAGGACCCATGCCAAATCTCTTCAGTCTCCTGAGGGGGAATAGGTTTTGTCAAGCCCTCTTCACGACTGCCTTGGTGTGCTTGGACCATGTTAATTTGTTGGTGATGTGGACACCAAGGAACTCTACTGCAGCCCCGTCGATGAGAATGAGGGTGTGCTCAGTCCTCCTTTTCCTGTGGTCCACAATCATATCCTTTGTCTTGATCACATTGAGGGAGAGGTTGTTGTCTTTGCACCACATGGTCAGGTATCTGACCTCCTCCCTATTGGCTGTCTCATCCTTGTCGGTGATAAGGTCTGCCACTGTTGTGTCATCAGCAAACTTAATGATGGTGTTGGAGTTGTGTCTGGCAAGGAAGTCATGAGTGAACAGGGAGTACCGTTGGGGACTGAGCACGCACCCCTCCAGGGGCCCCCGCGTTGAGAATCAGCGTGGCAGGTGTGTTTTTACCTACCCTCACCACCTGGGGGCGGCCCGTCAGAAAGTCCAGGATCCTGTTGCAGAGGGAGGTGTATAGTCCCAGGGTCCTTAGATTAGTGATGAGCTTTGAGGGCACTATGGTGTTGAATGCTGTAGTCAATGAATAGCATTCTCACATAGGTGTTCCTTTTGTCCAAGTGTGAAAGGGGAGTGTGGAGTGCAAACAGATTGCATTATCTGTGGATCTGTTAGTGTGGTATGCAAATTGGATTGGGTCTAAGGTCTCTGGGATAATGGTGTTGATGTGCGCCACGACCAGCCTTTCAAAGCATTTCATGGCTACAGACGTGAGTGCTTCAGGTTGGTAGTCATTTAGGCAGGTTACCTTAGTGTTCTTGGGCACAGGGTCTATGCTGGTCTTCTTGAAACATGTTGGTATTACAGACTCAGGCAGGGAGATGTTGAAACTGGCAGTGAAGACACTTGCCAGTTGGTCAGCGCATGCTTAGAGTACACATCCTGGCAATCCGTCTGGTACTGCGGCCTGTTTAAAGGTCTTACTCACATCGGCTGCAGAGAGAATGATCACACAGTCATCCGGAACAGCTGATGCTCTCATGCATGTTTCAGTGTTACTTGCCTCGAAGCGAGCATAGAAGTTATTTTGTTTGTCTGGTAGGCTCGTGTCACTGAGCAGCTCTCGGCTGTCTAATAGTTTGAAAGCCCTGCCACAACTGACGAGTGTTGGAGCCAGTGTAGTACGATTTGATCTTAGTCCTGTATTGACGCTTAGCCTGTTTGATGGTTCGTCGCAGGTCATATCAGGATTTCTTATAAGCTTCCGGATTAGAGTCCTGCTCCTTGAAAGCGGCAGCTCTACCCTTTATCTCAGTGTGAATGTTTCCTGTCATCCATGGCTTCTGGTTGGCGTATGTACGTGCAGTCACTGTGCGGACAACGTCCTCAATTCACTTATTGATAAAGCCGTGACTGATGTGATATACTCCTCAATGCCATTGGAAGAATCCTGGAACATTTTCCAGTCTGTGCTTGCAAAACAGTCCTGTTGTTGTCCTGACGTTGTATTAGTTAATGACGACTGCTGCTATGCGAATGATTAACCTGTTGAGTGTAGGGGGCAGTATTTTGATGTTTGGATGAAAAACGTACCCAAATGAAACTGCCTATTTCTCAGCCCCAGAATCTAGAATGTGCATATAATTGTCAGATTAAGATAGAAAACACTCTAAAGTTTCCAAAACTGTCAAAATATTGTCTGTGAGTATAGCAGAACTGATATTGCAGGCAAAACCTGAGGAAAATCCAACCAGGAAGTGCATAAGAGAAACAAATCTCCCAGTTCCATTGCATGCCTTCCCTCCATTTAAAGGGATATCAACCGGATTCCTTTCCCTAGGGCTTCCATATGGTGTGAACAGTCTTTAGACATAGTTTCAGCCTTTTATTCTGAAAAATGAGCGAGAACGATCACATCGTGTTAGTCGATGGCTGGTTGCCAGCAGAGTTTTGCATGCGCAATAGCTTGGAGCAGACATTTTCTCTCTCTCTCCTATTGAAAAAGCTACAGTCTGGTATTTAATATTATCGATTATTTATTGTAAAAACAACCAGAACATTTATTGTGTAACTAGGAGTCTCGTGAGTGCAAACATCAGAAGATCATCAAAGGTAAGCGATTCATTTTATTGCTTTTCTGATTTTCGTGACCAATCTACTTTGCTGCTAGCTGTTTGTAATGTTTTGTCTGCTGAGAGAGATGTCCTAACATAAACGCTTGGATAGCTTTTGCTGTAAAGCTTTTTTTTAATATGACACGCCAGGTGGATTAACAACAAGCTAAACTGTGTTTTGCTATATTGCACTTGTGATTTCATGAAAATGAAACCACAGACCGATGCTGCCACTAAAACCGCACTAAATATGCACGGAAACTTAAACCAGTTTTACCTCATTTCTATCATCATGTTAAATGTGCCCCCATAGGGAAAAAAATGTAGACCACCTTTACTCCACACACAGAGACGCGTAAAAAGCTCTCACTTGACTTCCATTTGGCAAATCTGACCATAATTCTATCCTCCTGATTCCTATAAATAAAGTGGTCAGAGGAAGCAGATGCTAAACAATGTCATGATCAGGTCAGGTTACAGGAGACCACAACCCTACAGATTATCTCTCACCCCCAACAGAGGAGGAGAGATCTTGGGGTATGAAGATGTGGGGGTTTTATGACCCCTCACGCCCATTGTAAATCTTAGGCAACAGACAAAATTTCTTTGTCCTCTCACTATGGAAAACCGGCCTCAGAACATTAAACATGCAATAAATGGACTTTGGAACAATGGTTTCCGTCAGCCACAATGTCCAGCGCTTCCGGAGTCTCCCTCCTGTCCGGAATCGCCCGTCAGCCAGAGCCGCCCGTCAGTCAGGAGCTGCCAGAGCCGCCCGCCAGTCAGGAGCTGCCAGAGCCGCCCGTCAGTCAGGAGCTGCCAGAGCCGCCCTTCACTCCGGAGCTGCCAGAGTCGCGCTTCACTCCGGAGCTGCCAGAGTCGCCCTTCACTCCGGAGCTGCCAGAATCGCAGCACCTCAGTCCAGAGGCGCCCCTCAGTCCAGTTTCGACCCTCTACGAGGGTCTTCAGTCTGGGGCCTGCTGCGAGGGTCCCCGCTCCAGAGGAGCCACCTAATTGGGCCAAGACTGAGGTGGAGCGGGGTCCACGTCCCGCACTCAAGCCGCCGCCGTAAGAAGGCCCACCCGGACCCTCCTCTTTAGAGTCAGGTTTTGCGGCCGGAGTCCACACGTTTGGGGGGTACTGTCACGCGCTGGCCATAGAGAGGCTTTTTATTCTCTATTTTGGTTAGGCCAGGGTGTGACTAGGGTGGGCGTTCTATGTTCTTTTTTCTATGTTTTCTGTTTTGTGTTTCTGCACCTGACAGGACTGTTTAGTTTTCGTTCATTCTCTTGTTATTTTGTTTTGTGTTCAGTTTAAATAAAAATAACATGAACACTTACCACGCTGCACCTTGGTCCTCTCTCCTTCTCCTGACGACAATCGTTACACTCTGTTTCATTCTCCAGTGAATGACGGGGATCTGGGCCTGGTCGGATATCTGTAGTGTATCCCTTTCGTCTGACTCATTGAAGAAAAACTCATTGTCTAATCTGAGGTGATTAATCGCAGTACTGATGTTCAGAAGCTAGTCATACGAGATGGTAGCAGCAACATTATCTACAAAACAAGTTATGAACAATGCGAAAAATCAAACAAAATCGCATGTTTGGTTAACTTCTTATGGCTGAAATCCTGCTAACGGGATCGATATAACAACAGCCAGTGAAAGTGCAGTGCGCCAAATTCAAACAACAGAAATCTCATAATTAAATTTCCTCAAACATACAAGTATTTTATTTGACACCATTTTAAAGATAAACTTGGTGTTAATCCCACCACAGTGTCTGATTTCAAGAAGGCTTTACGACGAAAGCACACCAAACGATTATGTTAGGTCAGCACCTAGTCACAGAAAAACACAGCCATTCTTCCAGCCAAAGAGAGGAGTCACAAAAAGCAGAAATAGAGATAAAATTAATCACTAACCTTTGATGATCTTCATCAGATGACACTCATAGGACTTCATGTTACACAATAGATGTATGTTATGTTCAATAAAGTTAATATTTACATAAAAAAATCTCAGTTTACATTGGCCCGTTATGTTTAGTAATGTTTTGCTTCCAAAACATCCGGTGATTTTGCAGAGAGCCACATCAATTTACAGAAATACTCAAAATAAACATTGCTATGTCACGTCCTGACCATAGAAAACCTATATTTTCTATTGTAGAGTAGGTCAGGGCGTGACTAGGGTTGTTTAGTCTAGTTTATTATTTCTCTGTGTGGTTCTAGGTTTATTTTTCTATGTTGGTGTTTGTGTATGATTCCCAAATAGAGGCAGCTGGTAATCATTGTCTGTAATTGGGGATCATACTTAAATTGCATTTTTTCCACCTGTGGGTTATAGGATATTGACTATGGATAGTTGCCTGCTAGCACTATTGTTAGCTTCACATTTCGTTTGAGATTATTGTTATGTTTTGCTATGAGTTTCACTTAGTAATAAAAAGATGTGGAACTCGAAGTACGCTGCCCCTTGGTTCACTTATTATGACGATCGGGACTTGATAAAAGATAGAACTGTTATGCATGCAATTATAGATCCACTTCTCCTTAATGCAACCGCTGTGTCAGATTTCCAAAAACTTTACGGAAAAAGCACACCATGCAATAATCTGAGTACAGCGCTCAGAGACCAAAACAATCAATACAGATACCCACCATGTTGTGGAGATAACAGAAGTCAGAAATAGCATTATAAATATTCACTTACCTTTGATATTTATCAGAATGCACTCCCAGGAATCCCAGTTCCACAATAAATGTTGTTTTGTTCGATAAAGCCATCACTTATGTCCAAATACCTCCTTTTTGTTCGCACGTTTAGTTCACAAATCCAAAGTCATGAGGCGCGAGCACTAGGTCCAGACGAAAAGTCAAAAAGTTCCGTTACAGTTCGTAGAAACATGTCAAACGATGTATAGAATCAATCTTTAGGATGTTTTTAACATAATTCTTCAATAATGTTCCAACCGGAGAATTCCTTTGTTTTTAGAAATGCAATGGAATGCAGTTAACTCTCACGGGCACGCGCGAGACTGAGCTCATGGCACTCTGCCAGACCTCTGGTTGAAACAGCTCTCATTCTCTCCCCCTTCACAGTAGAAGCCTCAAACAATGTTCTAAAGACTGTTGACATCTAGTGGAAGCCTTAGGAAGTGCAATCAAACCCAATTTACACTGTATCTTGGATAGGCAAAGAGTTGAAAAACTACAAACATCAGATGTGTGTGTTTCTATGATTTGTTATTATCCTTAATCTAAGTGTGTGCCTTACCTTTTACTTTCTATGATTATAAATACCTCCCGTTAATTTCCTCTAGGATCTTAGAATAATTATTTTTATGACTGGATAGATTATTAGGTCTCACAGGTATACAACACCAGAACTCTTACGTTCAATAAGCTATTTCCCAGGGGTTTTAAAGTCCTAGTTAGCAGCCAATTTTACCATTGTTTCTTATGACTTTCGACTGGTTAATATATCTATCTTAGACGCAAGTAATTATCTTCTTATCCTCATTGAAAACTTTCTGTGTGTGATTTTTGCTTTCTCACTCAATTACTATTGTTATTTTCCAATGTGTATTCTCTCTATGTGTGTGTACCTCCTTTCATTGAATAATCAGACCTCTTTTTAGCCCCTCCGGTACATCTCGACTATCCCCACCAGAACTCTTACGTTCACCAGAACTCTTGCGTTCACCAGAACTCTTGCGTTCACCAGAACTCTTGCGTTCACCAGAACTCTTGCGTTCACCAGAACTCTTACGTTCCCAGCCTAATATATATTTTGACCAGGTTTCCTCTTAGGTCTCAATATTAGCTAGTTTAAATCGGCAGTGGCCACAGATGCCTAGGGTAATTACGGACCCCGCTCCCAGAACTCTTACGTTCGATTTGGATCTATGTCCAATTCCTGCCTTCCATTTGCACAGAATACCTGGTTCCCTTTAAAAAAAAATTATCCACACAACATTCTAAAGACAGGTCACCAGACATAAACCCTTTGGATATTTCAGCGTCTAACACCCAGAGTACATTAAAATCTCTTTACATCATTTAATGCAATCAAAAAGATATTATCCCCTGTATCCGTGAATAAAGAGCACTGACCTTGTTTTTTTTGCAGCTGAGGTTTCAATGTTGGTTGGATCTCGTCACCGTTTCTGTCGCATACCAGTTCACCACCGGCCTGTAAAGAACCCTCAGAAAGGGGCCAGGTCTAATCTACGGATATTTCATCCGCCCGTGCACGGTTTCGGTGTCTCCATGGAACGACAGAAAAAGATATTGAAATCCGGCTCGAAAGGACCAAGCTTTCATGAGAATTTTCAATCCCAATGATAATAACTAACAATCAATTAAGCTTTGACCCATTCCCGAGGTTTGTAAGACCCTGGGTTAATAATAATTAGGCAAAGACTCAGCATATGCAAAAGGTATGGTCCTTTATTCACTAGAACGTTCAAAAATCATATAATGCGCACAGCCTTTTATATAACTCCTACAAGCACCTACAAGTCTACAAGTGCATCTGTTCCTCCCTGGGTGGAGGAACTTTATCTCCTGTCCTTGGTCTCACAGTACCAAAACATGTCTGTTGTCAGTTCCTCTTTATCACACACAAACACAATGTTCCCACTGTCTCACAATATTATAGTATTATGTCTAAACACAATGTCTAAGCTTCTGTAACTATTAGGGTGAAATACTTTAGTCATTCCTCTTAATGTCATTCAGATTCTCTTATCATTACTTTAAACATATACATTCCCTTATCAGTAACACAGTGTCCAAAGAAGGGCTAGAAGTATACAGAATAGTGTCATCTGCATAGAGGTGGATCAGGGAATCAACCGCAGCAAGAGTGACATCGTTGATATATACAGAGAAAAGAGTTGGCCCGAGAATTGAACCCTGTGGTACCCCCATAGAGAATGCCAGAGATCTGGACAACAGGCCCTCCGATTTGACACACTGAACTCTGTCTGAGAAGTAGTTGATGAACCAGGCGAGGCAGTCATTTGAGAAACCAAGGCTGTTGAGTCTGCTGATAAGAATATGGTCATTGACAGAGTCGAAACAGAGTCGAACATTGTGCTGTCTGGTTTGCTTAAAGCTGCAATATGTAACTTTTTAGAAGAGCTGACCAAATTCACATAGATATATCGAGTTATAGATCTGCCAAAGCAAGTCTAGGAAGTGGTTGGTCTGTTCTGTTCTCAAACAGCCGAGAATACGACATTTTTGGTTATGGAAAAGATATTTCACAGCAGTTTAGATGGTACAATGACTCTCAACACAATGACTGCTTGTTTTGCAAATTGAACCTTTTAATATAAGTAATTTGAAATTATTATTATTTGTACTTTTACTTTTGATACTTAAGTACATTTAAGCAATTACATTTACTTTTGATATACTTAAAACCAAATACTTTTAGACTTTTACTCAAGTAGTATTTTATTGGGTGATAATTTCCACCATTGAGTATAATGTGAATATTGTATCGTGAGGTCCCTGACAAATCCCAGCCCGACTCACCATATGACACAGTAATGCTGTGTGTGTCTGTCTTATATATGTGTGTGTTCATGATTGTGTGTTCATGTGTGTGTATTGTGTGTGTTTTATGAGTTATATTCCTTTGTAAAAAGTGCAGGTCTGTGTGATGGTCTGTCTAGCCACCCCCCTGGGCCTGTTGTGTCATAAATCTGCTCTGGACACACTCAGGGCCCCTGCTATATGTGTGTGTTAGGGACTCTCTCCACTATAGCCCTCAGCCCCATGTGCGTGAGAGAGAGAGAGAGAGAGAGAGAGAGAGAGAGAGAGAGAGAGAGAGAGAGAGAGAAAGAGGGAGGGAGGGAGGGAGGGAGGGAGGGAGAGGGAGGGAGAAAGAGGGAGTGAGGGAGGGAGAGGGAGGGAGGGAGAGGGAGGGAGGGATGGAGAGAGAATAAGGAAATGATCTTAACAGAGAAAAATGTCCTCCTGTGTGCTACCTATATCCCCCCATTAGAATCCCTATACTTTAATGAAGACAGCTTCTCCAACCTGGAGGGGAAGATCAACCATTTCAAGGCCCAGGGACATGTACTAGTCTGTGGCAACCTAAATGCTAGAACTGGAAAATAACCTGACACCTTCAGCACACAGGGGGACAAACACCTACCTGGAGGTGACAGCATTCCCTCCCCCATATGCCCCACTAGACACAACTACGACAACATAACCAACAAAACTGGTTACAACTCCTACAGCTCTGTCGGACGCTGGGTACATATGTAGTCAATAGTAGGCTTCGAGGGGACTCCTATGGTAGGTACACATATACAGTTGAAGTCGGACGTTTACATACACCTTCGCCAAATACATTTAAATTCAGTTTTTCACAATTCCTGACATTTAATCTTAGTAAAAATTCCCTGTCTTTGGTCAGTTCGGATCAGCACTTTATTTTAAGAATGTGATATGTCAGAAAAAGAGTAGAAAATGATTTATTTCAGTTTTTATTTCTTTCATCACATTCCCAGTGGGTCAGAAGTTTACATACACTCAATTAGTATTTGGTAGCATTTCCTTTAAATTGTTTAACTTGGGTCAAACTTTTCGGGTAGCCTTCCACAAGCCACTCACCCAGAGGTGGAAACCACTCACCCAGAGGCGGTGTTCCTAGTGGCCGGAGACTTTAATGCAGGGAAAATTAAATCACTTCTACCAAATCTCTATCAACATGTTAAATGTGCAACCAGAGGGAAAACATTTCTAGATCACCTGCACTAAACACACAGAGACGCGTACAAAGCTCTCCCTCGCCCTCCATTTGGTAAATCCGACCACAACTCTATCCTCCTGATTCCTGCTTACAAGCAAAAATTAAAGCAGGAAGCACCAGTGACTCGGTCTATAAAAAATGGTAAGATGAAACAGATGCTAAACTACAGGACTGTTTTGCTATCACATACTGGAACATGTTCCATTGAGGAATACACCACATCAGTCATTGGCTTTATCAATAAATGCATTGAGGACGTCCCCCCCACAGTGACTGTACGTACATACCCCAACCAGAAGCCATGGATTATAGGCAACATTCGCACTGAGCTAAAGGGTAGAGCTGCCGCTTTCAAGGTGCGGGACTCTAACCCGGAAGCTTACAAGAAACCCTGAGATGCCCTGCGACGAACCATCAAACAGGCAAAGCGTCAATACAGAGCTAAGATTGAATCATACTACACTGGCTCCGACACTCGTCCGATGTGGCAGGGCTTGCAAACTATTACAGACTACAAAGGGAAGCACAGCCATGAGCTGCCCAGTGACACGATCCTATTAGATGAGCTAAATCACTTCTATGCTCGCTTCGAGGCAAGCAACACTGAGGCATGCATGAGCGCATCAGCTGTTCCGGATGACTGTGTGATCACGCTCTCCCTAGCCGACGTGATTAAGACCTTTAAACAGGTCAACATACACAAGGCTGCGGGGCCAGACGGATTACCAGTACGTGTGCTCCGGGCGTGTGCTGACCAACTGGCAGGTGTCTTCACTGACATTTTCAACATGTCCCTGATTGAGTCTGTAATACCAACATGCTTCAAGCAGGCCAGCATAGTCCCTGTGCCTAAGAACACAAAGGCAACCTGCCTAAATGACTACAGACCCATAGCACTCACGTCCGTAGCCATGAAATGCTTTGAAAGGCTGGTAATGGCTCACATCAACACCATTATCCCAGAAAGCCTAGACCCACTCCAATTTGCATACCGCCCAAACAGATCCACAGATGATGCAATCTGCCATGCTGATCCTCAACACTGGAGCTCCCCAGGGGTGCGTGCTCAGTCCCCTCCTGTACTCCCTGTTCACCCACGACTGCTTGGCCAGGCACGACTCCAACACCATCATTATGTTTGCTGACGACACAACAGTGGTAGGCCTGATCACTGACAACGACGAGACAGCCTATAGGGAGGAGGTCAGAGACCTGGCCGGGTGGTGCCAGAATAACAACCTATTCCTCAACATGACCAAGACTAAGGAGATGATTAGGGACTACAGGAAAAGGAGCACCGAGCACGTCCCCATTCTCATCGACGGGGCTGTAGTGGAGCAGGTTGAGAGCTTCAAATCCCTTGGTGTCCACATCAACAACAAACTAGATTGGTGCAAACACACCAAGACAGTTGTGAAGAGGGCACGACAAAGCCTATTCCCCCTCAGGAATCTAATAAGATTTGGCATGGGTCCTGAGATCCTCAAAAGGTTCTACAGCTGCAACATCGAGAGCATCCTGGCCGGTTGCATCACTGCCTGGTACGGCAATTGCTCGGCCTCCGACCGCAAGGCACTACAGAGGATAGTGCGTACGGCCCAGTACATCAAAGCTGCCTGCCATCCAGGACCTCTACACCAGGCGGTGTCAGAGGAAGGCCCTAAGAATTGTCAAAGACCCCAGCCAACCCAGTCATAGACTGTTCTCTCTACTACCGCATGGCAAGCGGTACCGGAGTGCCAAGTCGAGGACGTAAAGGCATCTCAACAGTTTTACCCCCAAGCCATAAGACTCCTGAACAGGTAACCAAATGGTTACCCGGACTATTTGCATTGTGTGCCACCCCCCAACTACTCTTTTACGCTGCTGCTACTCAATATCTTACATGCATAGTCACTTTAACTATACATTCATGTACATACTACCTCAATAAGCCTGACTAACCAGTGTCTGTATGTAGCCTAGCAACTTTTATAGCCTTGCTACTGTATATAGCCTGTTTTTTTACTGTTGTTTTATTTCTTTACCTACCTACACACACACAGACACACACACACACACCTTTTTTTCTCCGCACCATTGGTTAGAGCCTGTAAGTAAGCATTTCACTGTAAGGTTGTTGTATTTGGCGCATGTGACAAATCAACTTTGATTTGATTTGATTTGTAACCGACTTGCCAAAACTATAGTTTGTTTCACAAGACATTTATGGAGTTTTAATGACTCCAACCTGGTGTATGTAAACTTCAAATCAAATCAAATCAAATCAAATTTTATTTGTCACATACACATGGTTAGCAGATGTTAATGCGAGTGTAGCGAAATGCTTGTGCTTCTAGTTCCGACAATGCAGTAATAACAAGTAATCTAACTAACAATTCCAAAACTACTGTCTTGTACACAGTGTAAGGGGATAAAGAATATGTACATAAGGATATATGAATGAGTGATGGTACAGAGCAGCATAGGCAAGATACAGTAGATGGTATCGGGTACAGTATGTACAAATGAGATGAGTATGTAAACAAAGTGGCATAGTATAGTATAAAGTGGCTAGTGATACATGTATTACATAAGGATACCGTCGATGATATAGAGTACAGTATATACGTATGCATATGAGATGAATAATGTAGGGTAAGTAACATTTATATAAGGTAGCATTGTTTAAAGTGGCTAGTGATATATTTACATCATTTCCCATCAATTCCCATTATTAAAGTGGCTGGAGTTGAGTCAGTGTCAGTGTGTTGGCAGCAGCCACTCAGTGTTAGTGGTGGCTGTTTAACAGTCTGATGGCCTTGAGATAGAAGCTGTTTTTCAGTCTCTCGGTCCCAGCTTTGATGCACCTGTACTGACCTCGCCTTCTGGATGATAGCGGGGTGAACAGGCAGTGGCTCGGGTGGTTGATGTCCTTGATGATCTTTATGGCCTTCCTGTGACATCGGGTGGTGTAGGTGTCCTGGAGGGCAGGTAGTTTGCCCCCGGTGATGCGTTGTGCAGACCTCACTACCCTCTGGAGAGCCTTACGGTTGAGGGCGGTGCAGTTGCCATACCAGGCGGTGATACAGCCCGCCAGGATGCTCTCGATTGTGCATCTGTAGAAGTTTGTGAGTGCTTTTGGTGACAAGCCAAATTTCTTCAGCCTCCTGAGGTTGAAGAGGCGCTGCTGCGCCTTCTTCACGATGCTGTCTGTGTGAGTGGACCAATTCAGTTTGTCTGTGATGTGTATGCCGAGGAACTTAAAACTTGCTACCCTCTCCACTACTGTTCCATCGATGTGGATAGGGGGGTGTTCCCTCTGCTGTTTCCTGAAGTCCACAATCATCTCCTTAGTTTTGTTGACGTTGAGTGTGAGGTTGTTTTCCTGACACCACACTCCGAGGGCCCTCACCTCCTCCCTGTAGGCCGTCTCATCGTTGTTGGTAATCAAGCCTACCACTGTTGTGTCGTCCGCAAACTTGATGATTGAGTTGGAGGCGTGCGTGGCCACGCAGTCGTGGGTGAACAGGGAGTACAGGAGAGGGCTCAGAACGCAACCTTGTGGGGCCCCAGTGTTGAGGATCAGCGGGGAGGAGATGTTGTTGCCTACCCTCACCACCTGGGGGCGGCCCGTCAGGAAGTCCAGTACCCAGTTGCACAGGGCGGGGTCGAGACCCAGGGTCTCGAGCTTGATGACGAGCTTGGAGGGTACTATGGTGTTGAATGCCGAGCTGTAGTCGATGAACAGCATTCTCACATAGGTATTCCTCTTGTCCAGATGGGTTAGGGCAGTGTGCAGTGTGGTTGAGATTGCATCGTCTGTGGACCTATTTGGGCGGTAAGCAAATTGGAGTGGGTCTAGGGTGTCAGGTAGGGTGGAGGTGATATGGTCCTTGACTAGTCTCTCAAAGCACTTCATGATGACGGATGTGAGTGCTACGGGGCGGTAGTCATTTAGCTCAGTTACCTTAGCTTTCTTGGGAACAGGAACAATGGTGGCCCTCTTGAAGCATGTGGGAACAGCAGACTGGTATAGGGATTGATTGAATATGTCCGTAAACACACCGGCCAGCTGGTCTGCGCATGCTCTGAGGGCGCGGCTGGGGATGCCATCTGGGCCTGCAGCCTTGCGAGGGTTAACACGTTTAAATGTCTTACTCACCTCGGCTGCAGTGAAGGAGAGACCGCATGTTTTCGTTGCAGGCCGTGTCAGTGGCACTGTATTGTCCTCAAAGCGGGCAAAAAAGTTATTTAGTCTGCCTGGGAGCAAGACATCCTGGTCCGTGACTGGGCTGGGTTTCTTCCTGTAGTCCGTGATTGACTGTAGACCCTGCCACATGCCTCTTGTGTCTGAGCCGTTGAATTGAGATTCTACTTTGTCTCTGTACTGGCGCTTAGCTTGTTTGATAGCCTTGCGGAGGGAATAGCTGCACTGTTTGTATTCGGTCATGTTACCAGACACCTTGCCCTGATTAAAAGCAGTGGTTCGCGCTTTCAGTTTCACACGAATGCTGCCATCAATCCACGGTTTCTGGTTAGGGAATGTTTTAATCGTTGCTATGGGAACGACATCTTCAACGCACGTTCTAATGAACTCGCACACCGAATCAGCGTATTCGTCAATGTTGTTATCTGACGCAATACGAAACATCTCCCAGTCCACGTGATGGAAGCAGTCTTGGAGTGTGGAGTCAGCTTGGTCGGACCAGCGTTGGACAGACCTCAGCGTGGGAGCCTCTTGTTTTAGTTTCTGTCTGTAGGCAGGGATCAACAAAATGGAGTCGTGGTCAGCTTTTCCGAAAGGGGGGCGGGGCAGGGCCTTATATGCGTCGCGGAAGTTAGAGTAACAATGGTCCAAGGTCTTTCCTCCCCTGGTTGCGCAATCGATATGCTGATAAAATTTGGGGAGTCTTGTTTTCAGATTAGCCTTGTTAAAATCCCCAGCTACAATGAATGCAGCCTCCGGATAAATTGTTTCCAGTTTGCAGAGAGTTAAATAAAGTTCGTTCAGAGCCATCGATGTGTCTGCTTGGGGGGGGATATATACGGCTGTGATTATAATCGAAGAGAATTCTCTTGGTAGATAATGCGGTCTACATTTGATTGTGAGGAATTCTAAATCAGGTGAACAGAAGGATTTGAGTTCCTGTATGTTTCTTTCATCGCACCATGTCACGTTAGTCATAAGGCATACGCCCCCGCCCCTCTTTTTACCAGAAAGATGTTTTTTCCTGTCTGCGCGATGCGTGGAGAAACCTTTTGGCTGCACCGCTTCGGATAGCGTCTCTCCAGTAAGCCACGTTTCCGTGAAGCAAAGAACGTTACAGTCTCTGATGTCCCTCTGGAATGCTACCCTTGCTCGGATTTCATCAACCTTGTTGTCAAGAGACTGGACATTGGCAAGAAGAATGCTAGGGAGTGGTGCGCGCTGTGCCCGTCTCCGGAGTCTGACCAGAAGACCGCCTCGTTTCCCTCTCTTTCGGAGTCGTTTTTTTGGGTCGCTGCATAGGATCCACTCCGTTGTCCTGTTTGTAAGGCAGAACACAGGATCCGCGTCGCGAAAAACATATTCTTGGTCGTACTGATGGTGAGTTGATGCTGATCTTATATTCAGTAGTTCTTCTCGACTGTATGTAATGAAACCTAAGATGACCTGGGGTACTAATGTAAGAAATAACACGTAAAAAAACAAAAAACTGCATAGTTTCCTAGGAACGCGAAGCGAGGCGGCCATCTCTGTCGGCGCCGGAAGTAAACTTGCGACGTCAACTGTAGCTAATCACTTGGCAATATTACTGTAGACTATTTTATCACTGATCTCAACCCAGAGTCTCAGATTGTTCACAGTCAGCCCACTGACACCACTATCAGATCACAGCAAAATCACAGTCTACTGGAACAGAACAATACTCAATCATGAGGCATCAAAGCCAAAGGAACTGAATAATATTAAATAATGCTATCGATGGAAGGAAAGTAGTGTGGAAATCGACGAAAAATCAATAAGACAACAACAAATTCAATCTCTTGTAGACAATTTCCTTGACAAAATGTTTCACTGTAATTGTGAAGGTGTAAACATGGCAGTAGAAAACCTGAACAGTATAATTGACCTCTCAGTTTCCCTATCAAATCTAAACATTTTAAACAGGCAACCTAAGACAATTAACAAGAATGACAAATGGTTTGATGAAGAATGCAAAAACCGAAAAAAGTAATTGAGAAACCTATCCAACCAAAAACAGAGACCCAGAAAACCTGAGTCTACGCCTTCACTATGGTGAATCACTAAAACAATACAGAAATACACTACGGAAAAAGAAGGGACAGCACATCAGAAATCAGCTCAATGTAATTGAAGAATCCATAGACTCACTTCTGGGAAGTGAAAACACTAAACAAAAAACAACATGAGGAGATAACTGTTCAATATGGAGATGTATGGGTAAACCACTTCTCCAATCCTTTTGGCTCTTTAACAAAATAACAAATAGCAAAAACATATACATGATCAAATACAAATCTTAGAATCAACTATTAAAGACTACCAGAACCTACTGGATTCTCCAATTACATTGAATGAACTGCGCGACAAAATACAAACCCTCCAACCCAAAAAGGCCTGTGGGGTTGATGGTATCCTAAATTAAATTATAAAATATACAGACCACAAATTCCAATTGGCTATACTTTAACTTGTTAACATCATCCTCAGCTCTGGCATATTCTCAATATTTGGAACCAAGGACTGATCACCCCAACCCACAGAAGTTGAGAAAATTTGATGCTAAAAATTACAGTGGGATATGCGTCAACAGCAACCTTGAGAAAATCCTCTGCATTATCATTAACAGCAGACTCATACATTTCCTCAGCTAAAACAATGTACTGAGCAAATTGGATTTTTAGCAAATTACCGCACAACAGACAACTTATTCACTCTGCACACCCTAATTGACAAACCAAAATGAAGGCAAAGTCTTCTCATGCTTTGTTGATTTCAAAAAAGCTTCTGACTCAATTTGTCACAAGGGCCTGCTATACAAATTGATGGAAAATGGTGTTGGGAGAAAAACATACAACATTATAAAATCCATGTACACAAACAACAAGTGTGTGGTTAAAACAATTTTTTTTTCCACAGGGCCGGGGGTGAGACAAGTTTAGCCCCACTCTCTTCAAAATATATATATCAATGAATTGGCGAGGGCACTAGAACAGTCTGCAGCACCCGGCCTCACCCTACTAGAATCAGAAGTCAAATGTCTACTGTTTGCTGATGATCTGGTGCTTCTGTCACCAACCAAGGAGGAACTACAGCAGCACCTAGATCTTCTGCACAGATTCTGTCAAACCTGGGCCCTGAAAGTACATCTCAGTAAGACAAAAATAATGATGTTCCAAAAATGGTCTAGTCGCCAGGACCAGAAATACCAATTCCATCTAGCCTAGAGTACACAAAAAGCTATACATCCCTTGGCCTAAACATCAGCACCACAGGTAACTTCCACAAAGGTGTCAACAAGCTGAGAGACAAGGCATGAAGGGCATTCTATGCCATCAAAAGGAACATACAATTGTACATACCAATTAGGATCTGGCTAAAAATACTTGAATCAGTTATAAAACCCATTGCCCTTCATGGTTGTGAGGTCTGGGGTCTGCTCACCAACCAAATATTCACACAAAATTGACACTGCATGCAGAATTCTGCAAAAATATCCTCTGTGTACAAGGTAGAACACCAGATAATGGAAGCAGAGCAGAACTAGACCGATACCTGCTAATTATCAAAATCCTGAAAAGAGCCGTTAAATTCTACAACCACCTGAAAGGAAGCGAATCCCAAACCTTCCATAACAAAGTCATCACATACAGAGAGATGAACCTGGAGAAGAGTCCTCTAAGCATTCTGGTCCTGGGGCTCTGTTCACAAACAGAGACAGACCCCACAGAGCCCCAGGACAGCAACACAATCAGACCCAACCAAATCATGAGAAAACAGAAAGATAATTACTTGACACATTGGAAAGAATTAACAAAAAAACAGAGCAAACTAGATTGCTATTTGGCCCTAAACAGAGAGTACACAGTGGCAGAATACCAGACCCCTGTGACTGACCCTAAACAGAGAGTACACAGCGGCAGAATACCTGACCACTGTGACTGACCCAAACTTAAGGAAAGCTTTGACTATGTACAGACTCAGGGAGCATAGCCTTGCTATTGAGAAAGGCCGCCGTAGGCAGACCTGGCTCTCAAGAGAAAACAGGCTATGTGCTCACTGCCCACAAAATGAGGTGGAAACTGAGCTGCACTTCCTAACCTACTGCCAATTGTGTGACCATATTAGAGACACATATATCCCTCAGATTACACAGATCTACAAAGAATTAAAAAAACAAACCCAATTTTTGATAAACTCCAATATCCACTGGGTGAAATACCACAGTTTGCCACCCCAATAGCAAGATTTGTGACCTGTTGCCACAAGAAAATGGCAACCATTGGAGAATTACCATCATTGTAAATAACTATTTGCACATAATATGACATTTGTAATCCTTTTATTCTTTTGGAACTTTTGTGAGTGTAATGTTTACTCTTAATTTGGATTATTTATTTAACTTTTGTTCATAACCTGGTTCACTTGCATTGGCAATGTTAACATATGTTTCCCATGCCAATAAAGCCCTTAAATTGAATTGAAATGAAATTGAGAGAGAGAGAATGCCATTAGAGTTTTTAGTTTGACTAAACTGAGTCCTTGGACAGACAGTGATCTGCATTGTACTCCTCACAGATACTAGGCCTGTATCACCATCACAGCTCATTGCCAACCATCAACACTGACCAGAAAGCGCGCGCACACACACACACACACGCTCTAATGAGACAAGAGCACTCTGCCTTGGGCTAATGTCCTCTTTCTGTTCTCTGTTTTTTCTTCCTCCACTTGTCTGTTATTCATCTGTTGTGTGGTTAATTAGCATTTATAGGAAGGCATCTGTTTGATCATTAACTCACTTAGCCAGACAAGACCTATTTAAATATGCCACCCCTTCTCTCTCTCTCTCTCTCTCTCTCTCTCTCTCTCTCTCTCTCTCTCTCTCTCTCTCTCTCTCTCTCTCTCTCTCTCTCTAATTTAATGTTGCAGATCAATGTAAGCCTGCAGTGTGTTCGAATCCATAAAAACTCACAAAATCAATTAGTAGTGAGTACAGTATGTGTATGTTCACGGGGGCATGACATTTGTGATGTCATTGAATGGACTCATTTGAATGCTGATTGGTCAGAGTGGTTATTAACCCCGTCACACATGGAGAGTGCAATCACACAAACACACACACACACACTTTATTCCACTCTAGCCCTCAAAGTATCTTCTCTTGTTCAGTGCTGATTGACAATTTGTCTAAGGAGGTTTTACAAGACAGAATAAAAAGAGTAAAGGAAAGATAGAAAGAAATAAAGAAAGCAGAAAAACAATGAGTGGAATGAGATTAAGGGAATGAGAGTGCAGACTGAAAGCGTGGATAAGAGAGGAGGAGAGGACGAGAGAGGTTCAGGCAAATTTAAAGGTTGCAACATTGAAAAGGCTTACTGCCATTTTAATAATGATTAAAAACAATATATTGTCAAGAATGGAGCTGTTACACTGTTTTCAGACTGTTCTCCTGCATGTTATTTTTGTATTTTAGGTTTTTAAAACCGGCTATATAGTACAGCCCATTCATGTCCCACTACTGTAGGGTTGTTATGGAAGTGTGTGTATTTCTATTCCGTTGTTGTTGTAGTTTATCTGTCTGCTTTGAAAGTTGATAAACTTTTAACCCCACTTTTGAGAAAATGGACCTTGAATGTTTTTGTACACCTATTGCAGAGCTCTTCTTTGTCTACACCCATTCAGCATTGTCCATACCCTCTTAAGCTTTAGCCCTACCCATCTCTTTAAGGATTCAAACGTGAGGCCATGTGCTAAACCGAGTGAGTAGTGATGTAAACCACCAAATATTTATAGACTAAAAGTGGTAAAAGAAGTAGCCTACAATGAGGATAAACACCAGGTAAAAATACACTTCATATAGTCCTTGGCCTATATCATAATCTGACTTTGGTGCATGTTATCTCCGGTAAACACACACTATATCAAATAAAATCGAAGTTTATTTGTCTCGTGCACAGGATGCATTGGGTCAAAAGGATAGGGCATCTGCAAACAACAACAAAAGAACATTAAAACTTCTTAGTGATCCCTTAGTGAAATAGCAGCGCGCCAAATTCAAAAACCAGAAATACTCATAATAATAAATCATAAATCATACAGGTGTTATACATCAGTTTAAAGATGAACTTCTTGTTAATCCAGCCACAGTGTCAGATTTCAAAAAGGCTTTACGGCGAAAGCAAACCATGCTATTATCTGAGGACAGCACCTCATCAAACAAACACATGAAAATCATATTTCAACCCACCAGGCGCGACACAAAAGTCAGAAATGACATATAATTCATGACTTACCTTTGAAGATCTTCTTCTGTTGGCACTCCAATATGTCCCATAAACATCACAAATGGTCCTTTTGTTCGATAAATTCTGTTGTTATATCCCCATAATGTCCATTTATTTGGCACGTTTGACTCAGAAAATACACCGTTTCCAACTCGTGCAACATGACTTCAAAGTATCTAATAAATTACCTGTAAACTTGATCCAAACATTTCAAACAACTTTCCTAATCCAACTTTAGGTGTTTTTAAACGTAAATAATCAATCACATTTTATATGGAAAAAAATATGTTCAATACCGGACGAAAACAAAGTGGAGCGAGCTTTCAAGTCGTGCGCCCCAACCAGATAGGAAATAACTACTTCTTCATTTTTCAAAGGAAAAACATCAACCAATTTCTAAAGACTGTTGACATCTAGTCGAAGCGAGAGGAACTGCAATCAAGTGCCTTAGAAATCTAGATCCACATAGAAAACCCATTGAAAAGAGAGTGACCTCAAAATACAAAATTCCTGGATGGTTTGTCCTCGGGGTTTTGCCTGCCATAAGTTAAACTCACAGACATAATTTTAACAGTTTTAGAAACTTTAGAGTGTTTTCTATCAAAATCTACTTAGAAATCTACTTATATATAATCTAATTATATGCATATCCTAGCTTCTGGGCCTGAGTAGCAGGCAGTTTATTTTGGGCACACTTTTATCCGGACGTGAAAATAGTTAGAAGTTTTAAACTTCTTCAGGATTTGTGGGTCCCCTGCAGGACGGTTGATTTAACGTAGGCTAATGCGATTAGCCTTTTGCCCCTGATTGCTCCGTTTGGTCGGGTGGCAGGCTCTAGGAAGAGTTTTGGTCATTCCAAACTTCTTCTATTTAAGAATGATGGAGGCCACTGTGTTCTTGGGGAACTTCAATGCTGCAGACATTTTTTGGTACCCTTCCCCAGATCTGGGCCTCGACACAATCCTGTCTTGGAGCTCTAAGGACAATTCATTTCGACCTAGTTGCTTGGTTTTTGCTCTGACACATACCATCAACTGTGGGACTTATAACTAGCAAAGCAAATGGCTCTGAAATGCGAATAATATTACTACAAGGATCATACACATAAAGTTAGTCAGCGAGCCAAGAAAATTTCCCAGGAAATAGACATATCTGACATTGGCAGAAAGCTTAAATTCTTGTTAATCTAACTGCATTGTCCAATTTACAGTAGTTATTACAGTGAAATAATTCCATGCTATTGTTTGAGGAAGGTGCACAGTTTTGAAGATGAAAAGTTACATTAAAATGAATTGTCACACCCCTGTCAGTCTGTCACAGCTCAGTGAAATACACGTCCGTCCGTCCGTCCGTCCGGTATTTAGACCCCTTGACTTTTTACACATTTTGTTAACTACAGCCTTATTCTAAAATGGTTAATTCATTTCCCCCCCTCATCAATCTACACAAAATACCCCATAAAGACAAAGCAAAAACAGGTTTTTAATTATTACAAATAACAAATTTACATAACTATTCAGACCCTTACTAAGTACTTTGTTGAAACACCTTTGGCAGAGATTACAGCCTTGAGTCTTCTTGGGTATGATGCTACAGGCTTGGCACACCTATATCTTGGGACTTTATCCCATTATTCAAGCTCTGTCAGGTTGGATGGGGAGCATTGGCTGTCTTGGCTGTCCGCTTAGGGTCGAAGGTGAACCTTCGCCCCAGTCTTAGAACCAGTGCTCTGGAGCAGGTTTTCATCAAGTATCTCTTTGTACTTTGCTCCCTTCATCTTTTCCTCAATCCTGACTAGTCTCCCAGTCCCTGCCGCTGAAAAACATCCCCACAGCATGATGCTACTATCATTATGCTTCACCATGGAGATGGTGCATGTTTCCTCCAGACGTGACATGTGTGGCATTCAGGCCAAAGAGTTGGTTTCATCAAACCAAACTATCTTATTTCTCTTGGTCTGAGAGTCCTTAAGGTGCCTTTCGGCAGACTCCAAGCGGGCTGCCATGTGCCTTACTGAGGAATTTCCATCTGGCAACTCTACCATAAAGGCATAAATGGTGGAGTGCTCCAGAGATGGTTGTCCTTCTGGAAGTTTATCCTATCTCTATCAAAGTGACCATCAGGTCACCTCCCTGACCAAGGCCCTTCGCCCCTGATTGATCAGTTTGGCCGGGCGGCAGGCTCTAGGAAGAGTTTTAGTCGTTCCAATCTTCTTATATTTAAGAATGATGGAGGCCACTGTGTTGTTGGGGAACTTCAGTGCTGTAGACATGTTTTGGTACCCTTCCTCAGATCTGTGCCTCGACACAATCCTGTCTTGGAGCTCTACGGACAATTCCTCTTGACCTCATGGCTTGGTTTTTGCTCTGACATGCACCGTCAACTGTGGGACTTATAACTAGCAAAGCAAATGGCTCTGCTAGTTATAGATGAAGATCAGATCACATTTTATGACCAATTCATGCAGAAATCCAGGTAATTCTAAAGGGTTCACTTACTTTGTCTTGCCACGGAATGCCTAGTTTCCTGACATGAGTCACAAATTTAGGCAACACTGTTACAGTAGTGGTAATCATTCTGCTTGCTCCTATTTCCAACAGGATCTCACGGTTTTACCATTTTGACTTCAGATTCCGACGTTTGTCCAAACGTCAGATTTAAAGGTTTCTCCAAACATCATATTTCTACGGTTAAGTTTGGGTTAGGGTTACGGTTACAACAGCAACAACTCCACGGTTAAGTTTAGACATTCATTCCAAAAGGTTACGGTTACAACAGCAACAACTCCACGGGTTAAGTTTAGACATTAATTCCAAAAGGTTACGGTTACAACAGCAACAACTCCACGGTTAAGTTTAGACATTAATTCCAAAAGGTTACGGTTACAACAGCAACAACTTCACGGTTAAGTTTAGACATTCATTCCAAAAGGTTACGGTTACAACAGCAACAACTCCACGGTTAAGTTTAGACATTAATTCCAAAAGGTTATGGTTACAACAGCTCCACGGTTAAGTTTAGACATTCATTCCAAAAGGTTATGGTTACAACAGCAACAACTACATGGTTAAGTTTAGACATTAATTCCAAAAGGTTATGGTTACAACAGCAACAACTCCACGGTTAAGTTTAGACATTAATTCCAAAAGGTTATGGTTACAACAGCAACAACTCCACGGTTAAGTTTAGACATTAATTCCAAAAGGTTATGGTTACAACAGCAACAACTCCACGGTTAAGTTTAGACATTCATGCCTAAAGGTTATGGTTACAACAGCAACAACTCCACGGTTAAGTTTAGACATTCATTCCAAAAGGTTATGGTTACAACAGCAACAACTCCACGGTTAAGTTTAGACATTCATTCCAAAAGGTTATGGTTACAACAGCAACAACTACATGGTTAAGTTTAGACATTAATTCCAAAAGGTTATGGTTACAACAGCAACAACTCCACGGTTAAGTTTAGACATTCATTCCAAAAGGTTACGGTTACAACAGCAACAACTCCACGGTTAAGTTTAGACATTCATTCCAAAAGGTTATGGTTACAACAGCAACAACTCCACGGTTAAGTTTAGACATTCATTCCAAAAGGTTATGGTTACAACAGCAACAACTCCACGGTTAAGTTTAGACATTAATTCCAAAAGGTTATGGTTACAACAGCAACAACTCCACGGTTAAGTTTAGACATTCATTCCAAAAGGTTACGGTTACAACAGCAACAACTCCACGGTTAAGTTTAGACATTCATTCCAAAAGGTTATGGTTACAACAGCAACAACTCCACGGTTAAGTTTAGACATTCATTCCAAAAGGTTACGGTTACAACAGCAACAACTCCACGGTTAAGTTTAGACATTCATTCCAAAAGGTTACGGTTACAACAGCAACAACTCCACGGTTAAGTTTAGACATTCATTCCAAAAGGTTATGGTTACAACAGCAACAACTCCACGGTTAAGTTTAGACATTCATTCCAAAAGGTTATGGTTACAACAGCAACAACTCCACGGTTAAGTTTAGACATTCATTCCAAAAGGTTATGGTTA
>NC_092173.1:34731853-34866853 GCF_045791955.1 Oncorhynchus clarkii lewisi | reverse complement strand
TAGCCAGTTATACTATACAGTACACCGTGCAGCTGCTGATGGGAGTCTGGGATGGGTATGACCTCTAACCTTTAACCTCTAACACAGAGCTTTCTGTTTTCCTCTCAATGTTCCCTGTGCTACACACACACACACACACACACACACACACACACACACACACACACACACACACACACACACACACAAAAGCAGAGAGTTAGGAAGATAGAGAGGAAGTGTACTAGGGAGCACGAGTTTGATCTGACCTGGTTGTGTGGGTGTGTGTGTGTGTGACAGATAGTCTCATTGAGTCCTGCTCTGAGGTTGTTCTCCTGTTTCTCACATTATGAGCCATTATTCCTGTCTCTCCTCTCTTCCTTTCATTATCCCTCCATCTCTCATCTCCTCCTTGTCTGCCTGGCTCTTTGCACTTTCTCACGCTGCACATCCTTCCTCCCTCTCTCCTCCTCCCTCTCCCTCTCTCTCTCTCCTCCTCCCTGTCTCTCATATACCCTGTCTCTCCTCCCTCCTCTCTCTCCTCTTCCCTCTCTCTCTCTCCTTTTCCCTCCCTCCCTCTCTCTCCTCCCCTCCCTCTCTCTTCCCCCCTCTCTCTCCCCCTCCCTCCCTTTCTCTCTCTCCTCCCACCTCTCTCCTCCTCCCTCTCCCTCTCCCTCTCTCTCTCTCCTCCTCCCTCTCTCTCATACACCCTGTCTCTCCTCCCTCATCTCTCTCCTCTTCCCTCTCTCTCTCCTTTTCCCTCCCTCCCTCTCCTCCCCTCCCGCTCTCCTCCCCCTCTCTCCTCCTCCCTCCCTTTCTCTCTCTCCTCTTCCCGCTCTCTCTCCTTTTCCCTCCCTCCCTCTCTCTCCTCCCTCCTCTCTCTCCTCTTCCCTCTCTCTCCTTTTCCCTCCCTCCCTCTCTCTCCTCCCCTCCCCTCCCTCTCCTCCTCCCTCCCTTTCTCTCTCTCCTCCCCCCTCTCTCTCCTCTTCCCTCTCTCTCTCTCCTTTTCCCTCCCTCCCTCTCCTCCCCTCCCTCTCTCCTCCCCCCTTTCTCCTCCTCCCTCCCTTTCTCTCTCTCCTCTTCCCCTCTCTCTCCTTTTCCCTCCCTCCCTCTCTCTCCTCCCTCCTCTCTCTCCTCTTCCCTCTCTCTCTCCTTTTCCCTCCCTCCCTCTCTCTCCTCCCCTCCCTCTCTCCTCCCCCTCTCTCTCCTCCTCCCTCCCTTTCTCTCTCTCCTCCTCCCTCCCTTTCTCTCTCTCCTCCCCGCTCTCTCTCCTCGTCCCTCTCTCTCTCTCCTTTTCCCTCCCTCTCTCCTCCCCCCTCTCTCTCCTCCTCCCTCCCTTTCTCTCCTCCTCCCTCCCTTTCTCTCTCTCCTCCCACCCCTCTCTCCTCCTCCCTCTCTCTCCATCTAACTCTCCCTGTTAATCTCCTCCTCTTTCGGTTTCACACACACACACACACACACTGTTAATGGTAAGATGTGTTGAGGAGAACATGATGGGTGAGAAGGAATGAGGGGTGATGAGGGGTAAGCGGTGAGGAGGTGCGATGAGGAGTGAGGAAGGATGATGAGGGGTGAGGAGGAGTGAGGCGTGAGGAGGAAGTGAGGAGGAGTGAGGGGTGAAGAAGGAGGAGGGGTGAGGGGTGATGAGGGGTGAAGAGGGAGGAAGGGTGATGAGGGGTAAGTGGTGAGGAGGGGCGAGGAGGAGTGAGGAAGGTTGATGAGGGGTGATGAGGGGTAAAGAGGGAGGAGGGGTGAGGAGGGGTGAGGGGTGATGAGGGGTGAAGAGGGAGGAGGGGTGGGTGAGGGGTAAGTGGTGAGGAGGGGCGAGGAGGAGTGAGGAAGGGTGATGAGGGGTGATGGGTGATGAGGGGTGAAGAGGGAGGAGGGGTGATGAGGGGTAAGTGGTGGGGAGGGGCGAGGAGGAGTGAGGAAGGGTGGTGAGGGGTGAGGAGGAGTGAGGAAGGGTGATGAGGGGTGATGAGGGGTGAAGAGGGAGGAGGGGTGAGGAGGGGTGAGGGGTGATGAGGGGTGAAGAGGGAGGAGGGGTGGGTGAGGGTGACGTGGTGGCAGCAGGGAAACTGAGTGAGGTGGGGACCCACTTTCAGAACAAAGTGAGTGCTCTCTATTGAACTGACCCTTATCTCATCTAGCTCTCACAGTCTCTTAATATATCTATTTATTATCGAAATGTTATTAAATTAGAGGATTTCGATAATGTTTCTAACCTCTCTGGATTAATAGCAAATTATGATAAATACACAATATTATGTTTTGGATGGCACCATTTTTTACTTTTACCTTACCTCGTAGTTTAAAATGGTGCGACGGTGAAGTGGACATACTCACTATTCATTTCCCCCCCAAAAATGATCTCACTACAATATGTTTTAATAGAAAGTTAGCCAAATTAGATGAGATTTTCCTAGCATGGAAATGATTGAACATCTGCACCTGCTTCCTGTCTTCCAGCGTCTTCCTTATAGGTTTGGAATAAAAAACACAAATCTAAAATACAACTTTTAATTGCTGAATTTGAACTTGCAACATTTGAAATCAGATGCATACGGCTATCTATACGTATGCTTCCAATACTCTACTCAGCAAACTGGATGCAGTTTATCACAGTGCCATCCGTTTTGTTACTAAAGCACCTTACACCACCCACCACTGCGACCTGTATGCTCTAGTCGGCTGGCCCTCGCTACATATTCGTCGCCAGACCCACTGGCTCCAGGTCATCTACAAGTCCATGCTAGGTAACGCTACGCCTTATCTCAGTTCACTGGTCACGATGGCAACACCCACCCGTAGCACACGTTCCAGCAGGTGTATCTCACTGATCATCCCTAAAGCCAACACCTCATTTGGCCGCCTTTCGTTCCAGTTCTCTGCTGCCTGTGACTGGAACGAATTGCAAAAATCGCTGAAGTTGGAGACTTTTATCTCCCTCACCATCTTCAAACATCTACTATCTGAGCAGCTAACATAGTCTATCAGTAAATAGCCCATCCAATTTACCTACCTCATCCCCATACTGTTTATATTTTTTTACTTTTCTGCTCTTTTGCACACCAGTATCTCTACCTGTACATGACCATCTGATCATTTATCACTCCAGTGTTAATCTGCAAAATTGTAATTATTCGCCTACCTCCTCATGCCTTTTGCACACAATGTATATAAACTCTTTTTTTTCTACTGTGTTATTGACTTGTTAATTGTTTACTCCATGTGTAACTCTGTGTTGTCTGTTCACACTGCTATGCTTTATCTTGGCCAGGTCGCAGTTGCAAATGAGAACTTGTTCTCAACTAGCCTACCTGGTTAAATAAAGGAGAAATAAAAAATAAAATAAATACGCCATCCCCGTCCACAACGCTCCAGCAAAACTGAAACCTACCTCAAGATGACAGCGATCACTGTTGCCCTATTGGCCGGTTTCCACGTCATCTCCTGATGTCCTCAGACCTGTATGGATATTGAATACGGACTTGTATCATGGGTGACCTGGCAACTAATCTAGCGACACACAGATACGGCCACAGCCGTGTCTGTGTGTGTTTGTGTGTTTGAGTAAAATCATTTTGAAATGTTTTATATGCATACAAACTGGCACACTGAGAAATACACACGCTACATGTGTTTGTGTGTGTTTGTTTGAGTATGGGGCAGGTCTGAGAGTGTGTGCATGTGTGTACTGTATGTGTGCTCAGTGTGGCGGACTGGAGCAGGAATGTGGTCAGGAGTGCACTTCAGGGGTGAAGAGTTCACAGGTAGAGCCAGACCAACAGTAGAGACACTACAGACAGGTGAACACACAGGGACAGCTGGGGTCAGGGACAGACACAGAGACAGGAACAGACAGGTGAACACACAGGGACAGCTGGAGACAGGGACAGACAGTTGAACACACAGGGACAGCTGGGAATAGGGACAGACACAGAGACAGGAACAGACAGTTGAACACACAGGGACAGCTGGAGACAGGTACAGGGACATGTACAGAGGCAGACAGGTGAATACACATGGACAGCTGGAGACAGGGACAGGTAAAGACACATGCATAGGGACGACAGACACAGGACAGACACAGGGACACACAGGGACAGACACAGGGGCAGCTGGGGACAGCTGGGGACATGCACAGGGACACACACAGGAACATGCAGACACAGACAGGTAGGGCAGATGACGTAATGTCTTCTGGTTCTGGCACTCTCTCTCTCGCTCTCTTTCTCTCTGTGTCTTTCTCTGATTCCCCCGCCTGTAAAGAATAAGAGGTAGAAAGAGTTAAAGAGAAGGGGCCATGTCCAGGGGTATTGTCCTGCCTGTTAGTCTGTAGACGAGGAGAACAAAGCCAGCGGAGAGCTGTGCCATATCACATGTCCCTAGAACCCCCTAACTCCCCCTCTGTCCCCACTCCCTCCCCCTCCCTCTGTCCCCATCTCCTCCTTCCCCGCTCTCTCTCCCTCCTCTGTCCCCAAACCTTCTCTCTCCTGCCTTCCTTCCCCCTCTTGGGACACCTGAGAGACAGGTGGGGCAGGGACAGGGGGGGGGGGGGGGGGGGGGGTTGGAGGGCTGAGAAGGGGAGGAGGGGATTGTGGTTACCTGAAAGAGGATAGGAGGTCGCTGCGAGGCCAACACACACCACACCTGTCCCCAGGGGAGAGAGAGAGAGAGAGAGAGAGAGAGTGAGAGAGAGAGAGAGAGAGAGAGAGAGGGAGAGAGAGATAGAGAGGAAGGGAAAGAACAGAGTGACACCCCTGTCCCCCAGGCCGATAGAGGGAGAGAGGGAGAGAGGGAGGGAGAGATGAGTGGAGAGGAGAACAGGTAGGACAGCTGGTGTAACTGGAACCTCATTCAATTCAGCATCAATTCTCTGCTTCTGCTTCTCTCCATTTTAAGACATCAATTAAATGATATTTCATCTGAAAGTGTGTGTGTGTATGTGTGAGAATACATGCGCGTGAGTGTGTGTATGCGCCGTGCAAGGGTAGTATGAGCCAGTCTCCTTTCTACCCTGGTCTTCAGCAGTAGCGTGTAAAAGTCTTTGTGGGAGAATTTTCCTCTTTACAGCCCAGGGAACATTTGTTGCATCCAGAAGCACTCCTATAAAATCAGCCCTCTGCCTGCCTGCTGCCTCTCTCTCTCTCTCTCTCTGTCCTCTCTCTCTCTCTCTCTCTCTCTCTCTCTCTTTCTCTCTCTCTCTTCTCTCTCTCTCTCTCTCTCTCTCTCTCTCTCTCTCTCTCTCTCTCTCTCTCTCTTTCTCTCTCTCTCTCAATCTGTCCTCATCTGTGTGTGTGTCCTCCCGGTGAACTGTGAATGAGCTCCAGGCCGGGCTATGCCTCGTTTCCCAGAGTGCTCGGGGGCATGGAATTCAAGCCGGTGTTCACAGGAAGTTATCAGGGTACAGGCAGAAAGAAGGAACATGGGTCTTAAACATGATTGTTGGAAAATGTCCGGACTTTAGTCCACATCCTGTCTCTGGTGACCCTGTCCAGAAATAATCCCATAGGGCACTGCATGTTGATCCAAACTTTTGGATTCGTATAAGCAATATATATACTATATTAACTATAGGGACTAGGGGATGGACCAGAGAGGGAGAGAGGAAGAGAGAGAGGGAGAGAGGGAGGGAGAGAGGAAGAGAGAGAGGGAGAGAGGGAGGGAGAGAGGAAGGAAGAGAGGAAGAGAGAGAGGGGGAGAGGCGGAAGGGAGAGAGGAAGGGAGAGAGAGAGAGAGGGAGGGAGAGAGGGAGGGAGAGAGGAAGGAAGAGAGGAAGAGAGAGAGGGGGAGAGAGGAAGGGAGAGAGGAAGGGAGAGAGAGAGAGAGGGGGGAGAGGAAGAAAGAGAGGAAGAGAGAGAGGGGGAGAGAGGAAGGGAGAGAGGAAGGGAGAGAGAGAGAGAGGGGGAGAGAGGAAGGAAGAGAGGAAGAGAGAGAGGGAGAGAGGGAGGGAGAGAGGAAGGGAGAGAGAGAGAGAGGGGGAGAGAGGAAGGGAGAGAGGAAGAGAGAGAGGGGGAGAGAGGAAGGGAGAGAGGAAGGGAGAGAGAGAGAGAGGGGGAGAGAGGAAGGAAGAGAGGAAGAGAGAGAGGGGGAGAGAGGAAGGGAGAGAGGAAGGGAGAGAGAGAGAGAGCGGGAGAGAGGAAGGAAGAGAGGAAGAGAGAGAGGGAGAGAGGGAGGGAGAGAGGAAGGGAGAGAGAGAGAGGGGGAGAGAGGAAGGGAGAGAGGAAGAGAGAGAGGGGGAGAGAGGAAGGGAGAGAGGAAGGGAGAGAGAGAGGGAGGGGGAGAGAGGAAGGAAGAGAGGAAGAGAGAGAGGGGGAGAGAGGAAGGGAGAGAGGAAGGGAGAGAGAGAGAGAGGGGGAGAGAGGAAGGAAGAGAGGAAGAGAGAGAGGGAGAGAGGGAGGGAGAGAGGAAGGGAGAGAGAGAGAGAGGGGGAGAGAGGAAGGGAGAGAGGAAGGGAGAGAGAGAGAGAGGAAGGGAGAGAGAGAGAGAGGAAGGGAGAGAGGAAGGAAGAGAGGAAGGGAGAGAGGAAGGGAGAGAGAGAGAGAGGAAGGGAGAGAGAGAGAGAGAGGAAGGGAGAGAGAGAGAGAGGGGGAGAGAGGAAGGGAGAGAGGAAGGGAGAGAGAGAGAGAGGAAGGGAGAGAGAGAGAGAGGAAGGGAGAGAGAGAGAGAGGAAGGGAGAGAGAGAGAGAGAGAGACAGAGAGAGAGAGACAGAGAGAGAGAGAGAGAGAGAGAGAGAGAGAGAGAGAGAGAGAGGAGTGGGGGGGGGGGGGTATTTGGGACACCAGAATGTTGCCTGATTTGCTTACCAATTTCGCAGCCGACTTCACTGAAACATCCCTTCAGACGTTTGTGTGTGCACGTGCACGTGAGTGTTTGTGTGTGCACGTGTACATGAGTGTTTTTGTGTGTGTGTGTAGGCGTGCACATAAGTGTTTGTGTTATTGTCTTGCAGAGCTGCATCTTGTCTTTCTCTCTAGGAACAGAGAAGGCCTTTCTCATGCTAATCCTCAGAGCAGGGGCCTCTGTGTCTCTATTAGCAGGCCTGGATCAGAGGGACACCAGCCTTGGACTCCACTATTCTGGCCTTGTCTAATGCTGGTATTACATGTGTCTGATGAGAAAAGTCTTTGGTTTTACACAGCGGTTGTTTCATTTATGTGTGTGTGTGTGTGTGTGTATATTTTTGTGTGTGTCTATGTGCGTCTGTGTGTGTGGGTGCGTGCGTGTGTGTAATGTGGTAGTCAGCGTGTGGGGAGAGACTGGAAGAGCCCTAATGGTATGTTTTTTTTGGGGGGGGGTATTTTATTAGGATCCCCATTAGGTGTTGTAAAAGCAGCAGCTACTCTTCATGGGGTCCACACAAAACATGACATAACACACAACATTTATATACAAGAACAGCTCAAAGACAGAACTACATACATTTGGTGACCTGATGCACCTGCATAGAGTCAAACAGAGCAGAGATGGAATCGCACTACTTCACTCAGAGTGCATTGACATTAATTAATTGTCATTAATCCAGCAGTGTATTTGATTTGCGTATTCGCCAGCTCTGGGTAGCGGATGATTTTGGATAAACTCAAAGCATCTTAGAAATAGTTTTTATATACAAACTCAGTCACTGTGGAAGAATGTTTACATAGATAGGAGATGTTCTACATTTATCAGAGTGACATCAGGTCTCCTGATCTCAGATGTGTCCATGTCAACAGGACTACTAGGGGAACATGTCTTCATACAAAACATGTGAACGTTTTAAACAAACTATTATATTAACCTGACTATCCACAATGATTACATTATTATGTGCATGTGACCACTGTCTGGTTGGCTATGTTTATGCTGGTACAAGCTGAGCCATCAGGACACAGTCTCTCTCAGTCTTTCTCTCCCATAATTCCACTCTACTCTGTCACCTCTTTCCCTCTGTCTTGTCTCTCTCCCCATCTGTCTCCCCGTCTGTCCGTCTGTCCGTCTGCCTCCTTCTCTATCTCTGCCCCTCTCTATACTATGTACAAAACATTAAGAACACCTTCCTAATATTGAGTTACACCCCCCCCCCCCCCCCGCTTTTGCCATCAGAGCAGTGTCAATTCGTTGGGGCATGAACTTTACAAGGTGTTGAAAACGTTCCACAGGGATGCTGACCCATGTTGACTCCAATGATTCCCACAGTTGTGTCAAGTAGGCTAGATGTCATTTGGGTGGTGGACCATTCTAGATACACACAGAAAACTGTTGAGCATGACAAACCCAGCAGCATTGCAGTTCTTGACACAAACCGGTGTGCCTGGCACCTACTACCATACCCCTTTCAAAGGCACTTCAATTTTGTCTTGCCCATTCACCCTCTGAACGGCACACATCCACAATCCATGTCTCAATTGTCTCAAGGCTTAAAAATCCTTCTTTAACCTGTGTCCTCCCCTTCACCTACACTGATTGAAGTGGATTTAACAGGTGACATCAATAAGGGATCATAGCTTTCACTTGGCATGTTCCTAATGTTTTGTCTACTCATTATATATACTGTACACTGTATATATAAATCCCTCCCTCCTATGGAAGCTCCAAGTCATTTTAGTCACCAATTTACCTGCAGCTTTTACTCTTTTAAGACAGATCAGGTTCCTGTGGAACCAGAGACCTGCCTGAATCACAGTCCTGAGTGTGTGTGAAGAGAGAGAGAAAGCGAGAGAGAGAGGAATAGGGAGAAGCTGGCAACAGAAAGCCAGAGACCAGTGGAGTTGTGCAATAAGCAACTTTCTTACCTCTCCTCCTCGAACTTCGTCCTCATCCTCCTCTCCTCCTCTCTCTGTCTTTGTGTTGCATTACCCTGGCTACTGTCTCATGGAGTCATTTGGTAGTCTTAAACAAATCTACTGTCTCATGGAGTCATTTGGTAGTCTTAAACAAATCTACTATGAAACTAAAGTATACAACATGTCAGATATAGAGTTGAAATGTTGTCCATTTTGAGTTTGCATCCCAATATTACATTTTATATACATCACAGAAGACAGAAATATAACAAAACTGTTTGACATAGAAACACCGGATTTTTGTAGTGTTCCACCCATGAGGCCAAAGAGGGCGCTTTTGGCCATTGACTGCAGGAAAGGGCAAACCACTATTAGTGTTTTAGATTGACCTCTGACTAAACACAGTTGAGTTTAGCTCTTGTCTCCTCCCCCTTCCCTCCACCCAGAAGAAGAGTCAATCTGTCGCTCTGGTTTACCTTTTTCTCTTCCACAGAATGGACAGACAGAGAGATTTCTCAGTGGTGGAATGCAGAGATTGGATTGGATTTGAACAGCGGGAGGAGAGATGGTGAAGAGGGAGACATGGCGGAAAATTTGGTTTTATTTTATTTTAATTACACCTTTATTTAACTAGGCAAGTCAGTTAAGAACAAATCCTTATTTACCATGATGGCCTACAAAAAGGCAAAATGCCTCCTTCGGGGTTGGGGGCCTGGGATTAAAATAAAGAAATAATAAATACAATATAAATATAGAACAAAACACACATCACAAAAAGAGAGACACAATACTACATAAAGAGAGACCTAAGACAACACAGCATGGTACCAACCCAACATGACAACAACATAGTAGCAACACAATATTGTGGCAGCACTAAAACATGGTACAACGATGATTGGGCAAAGTCAACAGCACAAAGGTCAAGAAGACAGAGACAACAATACATCACACAAAGAAGCCACAACTGTCAGTAAGAATGTCCATGATTGAGTCTTTGAATGAAGAGACTGAGATAAAACTGTCCAGCTTGAGTGTTCGTTGCAGCTCGTTCTAGTCGCTAGCTGCAGCGAACTGAAAAGACGAGCGACCCAGTGATGTGTGTACTTTGGGGACCTTTAACAGAATATGACTGGCAGAACGGGTGTTTTATGTGTAGGATGTGGGCTGCAGTAGGTATCTCAGATAGGGGGGAGTGAGGCCTAAAAGGGTTTTATAAATAAGCATCAAACAGTGGGTTTTGCGACGGGTACACAGAGATGACCAGTTTACAGAGGAGTATAGAGTACAGTGATGTGTCCTATAAGGAACATTGGAGGTAAAGCTGATGGACGAATGGTAAAGAACATCTAGCCGCTCTTGAGCACCCTTACCCGCCAATCTATAAATTATGTCTACGTAATCTAGCATTGGTAGGATGGTCTTCTGAATCAAGGTTAGTTTGGCAGCTGGGGTGAAAGAGGAGCGATTACGATAGAGGAAACCAAGTCTAGATTTAACTTTAGCCTGCAGCTTTGATATGTGCTGAGAGAAGGACAGTGTACCGTCTAGCCATACTCCCAAGTACTAGTATGAGGTGACTACGTCAAGCTCTAAACCCTCAGAGGTAGGAATCCCACCTGTGGGGAGAGGGGCATTCTTCTTACCAAACCACATGACCTTTGTTTTGGATGTGTTCAGAACAAGGTTAAGGGTAGAGAAAGCTTGTTGGACAGTAAGAAAGCCCGTGGAGGGGCCAGCTGAGTATAAGACTGTATTATTTGCATATAAATGGATGAGAGAGCTTCCTACTGCCTGAGCTACGTTGTTGATGAAAATTGAGAAGAGTGTGGGACCTAGAATTGAGCCTCGGGGTACTCCCTTGGTGACAGGCAGTGTCTGAAAGAGCAGATTTTCAGAATTTATACACTGCACTCTTTGTGAGAGGTAGTTTGCAAACCAGGCCAAAGACCACTCAGAGACACCAATACTCCTTAGCCGGCACACAAGAATGGAATGGTCTATCGTTTCAAAAGCTTTGGCCAAGTAAATAAAAATAGCAGCACAATATTGCTTAGAATCAAGGGCTTTAAAGTTGCGGTGACACATCCATAACCTGAGCGGAAACCAGACTGCATACCAGAGAGAATACTATAGACATCTAGAAAGACAGTCAGTTGATTATTGACAAGTTTTCCCAACACTTTTGATAAACAGGGCAAAATAAAAATAGGCCTATAACAGTTAGGATCAGCTTGGTCTCCCCTTTAAATAAAGGACGAACCGTGGCTGGCATCCAAGCAATAGGAACCTCCCCAGAAAGGAGAGACTGGTTAAAAAGGTTGGAGATTGGCTTTGCGATGATAAGGGCAGCAACCTTAAAGAAGAAAGGGTCTATACCATCTAACCCAGATGTTTTTGTTGGTGTCAAGTTTGAGGAGCTCCTTTAGCACCTCAGACTCAGTGACATCCTGCAGGGAGAAACTTGTAGTGGGGCAGGGGAAAAAGAGGGAGAAGCATCAGGGATAGTCACATTAGAAGGGGTGGGAGATGAGGAAATGTTGGACGGTCAAGGAGGCATGGCTGAGTCAAATAGGAATCCTGACTTAATGAAGTGGTGATTAAAGAGCTCAGCCATGCACTTTAAGGGACATGGGCAGCTGTGAGGAGGAGGGTTTATTCTCCAGGTCTTTAATCGTTTTCCAGAACTTCTAGGGGTTAGACCCACAGAGAGAGAACTGCTCCTTAAAGTAACTAACTTTGGCCTTCCGGACAGCCTGAGTGTACTTATTTCTCATTTGCCTGAAAGATCGCATTCAGCCTGAGTATGCGTGTGCCGAGCCTTTCGCCAAATGCAATTATTCAAATCAAATCAAACTTTTTTTGCCATTTGCGTAAAATACAACAAGTGTAGACGTTACCATGAAATGCTTACTTACAAGCCCTTAACCAACATTGCAGTTCAAGAAGAAGAAAATATCACCAAGTAGACTAAAATAAAAAGTTATAATAAAAGTAACACAATAAGAATAACAATAACGAGGCTGTATACAGGGGGCACCGGTTCTGAATCAGTGTGGAGGCTATATACAGGGGGCACCGGTTCTGAGTCAGTGTGGAGGCAGGAGGCACCGGTACAGAGTCAGTGTGGAGGCTATATACAGGGGGCACCGGTACTGAGTCTGTGTGGAGGCAGGAGGCACCGGTACTGAGTCAGTGTGGAGGCTATAAACAGGGGGCACCGGTACTGAGTCAGTGTGGAGGCTATAAACAGGAGGCACCGGTACTGAGTCAGTGTGGAGGCTATAAACAGGGGGCACCGGAACTGAGTCAGTGTGGAGGCTGTATACAGGGGGCACCGGAACTGAGTCAGTGTGGAGGCTGTATACAGGGGGCACCGGTTCTGAATCAGTGTGGAGGCTATATACAGGGGGCACCGGTTCTGAGTCAGTGTGGAGGCAGGAGGCACCGGTACAGAGTCAGTGTGGAGGCTATATACAGGGGGCACCGGTACTGAGTCAGTGTGGAGGCAGGAGGCACCGGTACTGAGTCAGTGTGGAGGCTATAAACAGGGGGCACCGGTACTGAGTCAGTGTGGAGGCTATAAACAGGAGGCACCGGTACTGAGTCAGTGTGGAGGCTATAAACAGGGGGCACCGGAACTGAGTCAGTGTGGAGGCTGTATATAGGGGGCACCGGTACTGAGTCAGTGTGGAGGCTATATACAGGGGGCACCGGTTCTGAGTCAGTGTGGAGGCTATAAACAGGAGGCACCGGTACTGAGTCAGTGTGGAGGCTATAAACAGGGGGCACCGGAACTGAGTCAGTGTGGAGGCTGTATACAGGGGGCACCGGTACTGAGTCAGTGTGGAGGCTATATACAGGGGGCACCGGTACTGAGTCAATGTGGAGGCTATATACAGGGGGCACCAGTACTGAGTGAGTGTGGAGGCTGTATACAGGGGGCACCGGTACTGAGTCGATGTGGAGGTTATATACAGGGGGCACCGGTACAGAGTCAGTGTGGAGGCAATATACAGGGGGCACCGGTACTGAGTCAATGTGGAGGCTATATACAGGGGGCACCGGTACCGAGTCAGTGTGGAGGCTATATACAGGGGGCACCGGTACTGAGTCAATGTGGAGGCTATATACAGGGGGCACCGGTACCGAGTCAGTGTGGAGGCTGTATACGGGGGGCACCGGTACTGAGTCAATGTGGAGGCTATATACAGGGGCTACCTGTACCGAGTCAGTGTGGAGGCTATATACAGGGGGCACCGGTACCAAGTCAGTGTGGAGGCTATATACAGGGGGTACCTGTACCGAGTCAGTGTGGAGGCTATATACAGGTTGCACCGGTATCGAGTCAGTGTGGAGGCTATATACAGGGGGCACCGGTACCGAGTCAGTGTGGAGGCAGGAGGCACCGGTAACGAGTCAGTGTGGAGGCTATATACAGGGGGCACCGGTACCGAGTCAGTGTGGAGGCTATATACAGGGGGCACCGGTCCTGAGTCAGTGTGGAGGCTATATACAGGGGGCACCGTACTGAGTCAGTGTGGAGGCTATATACAGGGGGCACCGGTACTGAGTCAATGTGGAGGCTATATACAGGGGGCACCGGTACCGAGTCAGTGTGGAGTCTGTATACAGGGGGCACCGGTTCCGAGTCAATGTGGAGGCTGTATTCAGGGGCACCGGTACCGAGTCAGTGTGGAGGCTGTATACAGGGGGCACCGGTACCGAGTCAGTGTGGAGGCTGTATACAGGGGGCACCGGTACCGAGTCAGTGTAGAGGCTGTATACAGGGGGCACCGGTACCGAGTCAGTGTGGAGGCTTTATTCAGGGGGCACCGGTACCGAGTCAATGTGTAGGCTGTATACAGGGGGCACCGGTACCGAGTCAATGTGGAGGCTGTATACACGGGGCACCGGTACTGAGTCAGTGTGCAGGGGTACAGACCAGTTTAGGTAATCTGTACATGTAGGTGGGGCAAAGTAACAAACAAACAGATAGTAGCAACAGTGTACAAAGCAATAATTATAGTATCGGTAGCCATTTGATTGGTTGTTCAGGAGTCTTTTTTTTGCATTGGTATATTCCTCAATGCCATTGGATGAATCCCAGAATATTTTCCAGTCTGCAAAACGGTCCTGTAGTGTAGCATCCACATCATCTGACCACTTCCATGTTCCATGTTGATGCTTAAGTTTTAGCTTAAGTTTTAGCTTGTAAGGAGGATATAGGAGGAAATAATTGTGGGCAGATTTGCCAAATGAAGGGCGGGGGAAATGTTGGTGTACATCACTGTGTGTCAAGTATTTATTTTTATAACTAGGCAAGTCAGTTAAGAACAAATTCTTATTTCTAATGACGGCCTAGGAACAGTGGGTTAACTGCCTGTTCAGGGGCAGAACGATAGATTTGTACCTTGTCAGCTCGGGGATTTGAACTTGCAACCTTCCGGTTACTAGTCCAACGCTCTAACCACTAGGCTACCCTGCCGCCCCATATATAAGTCTTGTAGGATTTTTTTCCCTGGTTGCACATGTGTCATGCTGGTAAAAATGTAGTAAATTCACCCACATTAAAGTCCCTGGCCACTAGGAGCACCACTTCTGGGTGAGCATTTTCTTCTTTGCTTATGGCCTTATAGAGTTGGTTGAGAGCGGTCTTAGTGCCAGCTTCACTTTGTGGTGGTAAATAGATGGCTATGAATAATACAGATGAGAACTCTCTTGGTAGATAGTGTGGTCGACAGCTTATCATAAGGTCCTCTACCTCAGGTGAGCAATACCTTGAGACTTCTTTAATATTAGACATCGCGCACCTGCTGTTATTGATAAAAAGACACACACCCCACCCCTCGTTTTACCAGAGGTAGCGTCTCACTTCTGCCAGTGCATGGAAAATCCCGCCAGCTCTATGTTGTCCGTTTCTTTGTTCCGCCGCGTCTCTGTGAAACATAAGATGTCACAGTTTTTAATGTCCCGTTGGTAGAAACATTTTAGTTTCTAATGATTGCACGTTAGCAGGGAGAATGGAAGGCATTGGGAGTTTCTGGCTTCTCAACAGGATCCCCGATCTGCGTCCCCTTTTCCGACGTCTTATCTTCACGCAAAAGGTGTGGATCTGGGCCTGTTCCAGTGAAAGGCGTGGATCTGGGCCTGTTCCAGTGAAAGGCGTGGATCTGGGCCTGTTCCAGTGAAAGGTGTGGATCTGGGCCTGTTCCAGTGAAAGGTGTGGATCTGGGCCTGTTCCAGTGAAAGGCATGGATCTGGGCCTGTTCCAGTGAAAGGCGTGGATCTGGGCCTGTTCCAGTGAAAGCAGGATATCCTTCTCGTCAGATTCGTTAAAGGAAAAGGTTTCTTCCAGTCCGCGGTGAGTAAACGCTGTTCTGATGTCCAGAAGTTATTTTCGGTTTTAAGAGATGGTAGGAGCAACTTTATGTACACAATAAGTAAATATTGTGGGAGGCTTCGGCGTCTCAGACCCAGTAACGGGAGGAGTAGAGACCAGAGAAGGCTCGGCCTCTGACTCCGACACGCTGCTTAATGGGGAGAATTCAGTTGAAAGTTTCTGTCGGCTGAATGAGCGACACCGGTTGAGCATTCCTACAGCATTTCCTTCCAGAAGCCATGAGAAAGTTGTCCGGCTGCGGGGACTGTGCGAGGGGATTTATACTAACGTTAATATCTGTACTTACTGGTGGCACAGACGCTGTTTCATCCTTTCCTACACTGAAATTACTCTTGCCTAACGATTGTGTTGGAAGCTGGGCTTGCAGCACAGCTATCCTCCCCGTAAGGCGATCGTTCTCCTGTGTATTATGAGTACAGCGAATGCAATTAGAAGGCATCATGTTAATGTTACTATTTAGCTTTGGCTGTTGGAGGTCCTGACAAACCAAGTCCAGATAAAGCGTCCGGAGTGAAAAAGTTGAATGAAAAAAGTTGATCGAGGGAAAAACCAAAAATATACAATAAAAATAAAAAGGTTAGCAACAAAACGCTAACGCAGCACTTAAACAAGTCTACAAGTTGTGACCGGAAATGACTTCAGTGAGTGTGTCGTTCAGAAAAGCAACAAAGACAGAGTGGTAGGGTGTAGGGATGAAGACAGAGTGGTAGGGTGTAGGGATGAAGACAGAGTGGTAGGGTGTATGGATGAAGACAGAGTGGTAGGGTGTAGGGATGAAGACAGAGTGGTAGGGTGTAGGGATGAAGACAGAGTGGTAGGGTGTAGGGATGAAGACAGAGTGGTAGGGTGTAGAGATGAAGACAGAGTGGTAGGGTGTAGGGATGAAGACAGAGTGGTAGGGTGTATGGATGAAGACAGAGTGGTAGGGTGTAGGGATGAAGACAGAGTGGTAGGGTGTAGGGATGAAGACAGAGTGGTAGGGTGTAGGGATGAAGACAGAGTGGTAGGGTGTAGGGATGAAGACAGAGTGGTAGGGTGTATGGATGAAGACAGAGTGGTAGGGTGTAGGGATGAAGACAGAGTGGTAGGGTGTAGGGATGAAGACAGAGTGGTAGGGTGTAGGGATGAAGACAGAGTGGTAGGGTGTAGAGATGAAGACAGAGTGGTAGGGTGTAGGGATGAAGACAGAGTGGTAGGGTGTATGGATGAAGACAGAGTGGTAGGGTGTAGGGATGAAGACAGAGTGGTAGGGTGTAGGGATGAAGACAGAGTGGTAGGGTGTAGGGATGAAGACAGAGTGGTAGGGTGTAGGGATGAATACAGAGTGGTAGGGTGTAGGGATGAAGACAGAGTGGTAGGGTGTAGGGATGAAGACAGAGTGGTAGGGTGTAGGGATGAAGACAGAGTGGAAGGGTGTAGGGATCTGTCTGTCCTCTTTCATATAGTGATATGGTGTCGGTGGGGGGGTCGGTGTGTTTGAGTGGGGGGGTGTAGGGTGGGGGAGGGAGTCTGTGTGTGGGGGAAGGTTTTTGATGTGTGTGGGGTGAAGGAGGGAGGGAGGGAGTGTGGGGTGAAGGAGGGAGGGAGGGAGTCGTGTGTGTGTGTGGGAGAAGGAGTCGGTGTGTGTAGGGTGGGTGAGGGAGGGAGTCTGTGTGTAGGGGGAGTAGTTTTCTGTGTGGGTTTCGGGAAGGAATCGATGTGGGGTGGGGAAGGGAGTCTGTGTGTAGGGGGAGTCAATTTCTGTGTGGGTTGGGGGAAGGAATCGATTTGGGGTGGGGGAGGGAGTCTGTGTGTAGGGGGAGTCGATTTCTGTGTGGGTTGGGTGAAGGAATCGATGTGTGGTGTGGGAGGGAGTCTAGGATTTTTTTATGATGGGGAGAGGGAGTCTGTAGGGTGGGGAGGTTGTTGGTGTGTGAGGGTTGGGGGAGGGAGGAAGTCGTGTGTGTGTGGGGGGGGGGGGGGGTATGTGTGTGTGTGGGTCGGTGGGGGTGGGTGTCTCACTTTTTAATAAAGAACACAAGCTGTACTGGCTCACTTCAGGAGGGTATGTATGTGTGTGTGTGTGTGTGTGTGTGTGTGTGTGTGTGTGTGTGTGTGTGTGTGTGTGTGTGTGTGTGTGTGTGTGTGTGTGTGTGTGTGTGTGTGTGTGTGTGTGTGTGTGTGTGTGGTGTTTGGATGGGGGGGGGCTGAATTAGTGTTCCAATTATTTCTGCTGAGAATGATTAGACTGCTTGTGAGACTACAGGACTTTGGTGTGGAGGAGGGAGACCAGGGGGAGCCAGAGGCTGAGAGTTTACACACACACACATACACACACACACACACACACACACACACACACACACACACACACACACACACACACACACACAGACACATACTCCTCACCGCAATTAATACAAGATAACGATAACCAGTACTCCACTGTTGCCAGGACAACTAATCCTCGACCCCCACCATGGTGGAACAATCGGGGTGTCTCTGTTTTTTGGGGGATAGACACAGAGCGGTAGAATTACAGGGCAGGGGGTCGAGGGTGGGTTGGGGGTCTAAGTTCCTGAACACCCCTGTAAAGTTCTCCTCTTTAGCTCTTACAGAGGAGACAGCTTACCTACAGAGGGAGGGAGGGAGGGAGGGAGGGAGGGAGGGAGGGAGGGAGGGAGGGAGGGAGGGAGGGATGAAAGAGACATAGAGGTGGAGGTAAAGAGGAGGAAGGGATTGGGAAAGAGGAAGGAAAGTTCTGGATGCTCATTACGTATGACAATACATTAACACTCCTTTCACACTGCAGCTCATATATATCCATGTACCTCTCTCCATTTCTCTCTCTGTCCCAGATCCTCCCACATACCCGCTCACCTTCCTACATGCTTACACAAGGATCGTTACTGCTCACCACTGGCAACACCATAAGTTAACAAAATAAACTTTACAATATTTCTGCTCTCCTTCTTGGCCCTCTCTCCTTTCTCTCTCTCCATCACTTTGCTCTCTCCCTCCCTTCCTGTGTGGAATGTTGGAGGACATTTCCCCACACACAATGTCGTGGTAACAGTGGTCAGCCAGGTCTCTTACCTCATTATATCCTGAGGGCTGGGAAAGAGCTGGCCTAATGCTGTTACCATAGAACCATACTTGGACAGAGCTAGCCTAATGCTGTAACCATAGAGAGAGATAGCCTAATGATGTAACCATAGACAGAGCTAGCCTAATGCTGTAACCATAGAACCACACTTGGACAGAGCTAGCCAAATGCTGTAACAATAAACAGAGCTAGCCTAATGCTGTAACCATAAACAGAGCTAGCCTAATGCTGTAACAATAGACAGAGCTAGCCTAATGCTGTAACCATAGACAGAGCTAGCCTAATGATGTAACCATAGACAGAGCTAGCCTAATGCTGTAACCATATAACCATACTTGGACAGAGATAGCCTAATGATTTAACCATAGACAGAGCTAGCCTAATGCTGTAACCATAGACAGAGCTAGCCTAATGCTGTTACCATAGAACCATACTTGGACAGAGCTAGCCTAATGCTGTAACCATAGAGAGAGATAGCCTAATGATGTAACCATAGACAGAGCTAGCCTAATGCTGTAACCATAGAACCACACTTGGACAGAGCTAGCCAAATGCTGTAACAATAAACAGAGCTAGCCTAATGCTGTAACCATAAACAGAGCTAGCCTAATGCTGTAACAATAGACAGAGCTAGCCTAATGCTGTAACCATAGACAGAGCTAGCCTAATGCTGTAACCATATAAACATACTTGGACAGAGATAGCCTAATGATTTAACCATAGACAGAGCTAGCCTAATGCTGTAACCATAGACAGAGATAGCCTAATGGTGTAACCATAGACAGAGATAGCCTAATGATGTAACCATAGACAGAGCTGCACTGTTGGAACTAGAAGCACTAGCATTTCGCTACACTCGCAGTAACAACTGCTAAACATGTGTATGTGACCAATAAAATTTGATTTGATTTGACAGAGTTAGCCTCATGATGTAACCATAGACAGAGCTAGCCTAGCCTAATGTGTGTAGATTGGACCGTATGATTACCCCTTAGGTAAAGGGGAGAGCCATTCTAGAGAATGGAGGAGTGAGGGTGGAGGAGGGATGGGAGAGGGTGGAAGAGGAAGGAGGGAGGGTCGAGGTAGGGTGGAGGAGGAAGGGATCGTGGAGGTAGGGTGGAGGAGGGAGGATAGTGGAGGAGCGAGGACAGAGGATGTAGGGTGGAGGAGGGAGGATAGTGGAGGAGGGAGGGTGGAGGAGGGAGGATAGTAGAGGAGGGAGGGTGGAGGAGGGAGGAGGGAGAATAGAGGTAGGTAGGGTGGAGAAGGAGGCTGAAGGTAGGTAGGGTGGAGGAGGATGGATGGAGGTAAGGTGGAGGAGGGATGATGGAATTGGGAGGACGGAGGTAGGGTGGAGGAGGGAGGATAGTGGAGGAGCGAGGACAGAGGATGTAGGGTGGAGGAGGGAGGATAGTGGAGGAGGATGGATGGAGGTAAGGTGGAGGAGGGATGATGGAGTTGGGAGGACGGAGGTAAGGTGGAGGAGGGGTGATGGAGTTGGGAGGACGGAGGTAAGGTGGAAGAGGGATGATGGAGTTGGGAGGACGGAGGTAGGGTGGAGGATGAGGTGATGGAGTTGGGAGGACGGAGGTAGGGTGGAGGAGGGATGATGGAGTTGGGAGGACGGAGGTAGGGTGGAGGATGAGGTGAGGTAATTTGGTACTAACAAGGAAGTGAAGCAGGGATGAGATCAGGGCTTAGTTCCAGTGGGCCTGTACAACATGGCCTGACTATGTTTTTCCTCACTGTAAATTAATATGAACCAACGAGAGGCGTTTTGGCATGGACAACTGTTCGCCTGTAATGAACGATTAGGTTAGAACAATATTATATGATTCTGGAGTGGTTCCCTTTATGAGAAATGTGTTAACACATTCACTTTCTCTCCACTTCTTACCATCAACAGAAACAAAGAATCACTCTATGTCAACGAGTTTAGCCAACACTACAAATGACTGCTGCCATGACAATGATAATAACAGTAATAACATACACTAGAAATACCTTGTGTGTGTGTGTGTGTGTGTGTGTGTGTGTGTGTGTGTGTGTGTGTGTGTGTGTGTGTGTGTGTGTGTGTGTGTGTGTGTGTGTGTGTGTGTGTGTGTGTGTGTGTGTGTGTGTGTGTGTGTGAAAACAGGGTTTCACGCTATACTGTGGTGGGGAGGGGACATATTTTATGAAAGATGGATGGATAAACCAGAAAATGGAGAGACGGCGCTATGGATGGGTGAGGTGTTGATCCTGAGGACACCATGCCACAAGTGTGACTAACTTGAGTTAATCAGAACTATGTTAAGTTAATCAGGACTGAGTAAAGTTAATCAGGACCTATTTAAAGTTAATCAGGACGGAGTCCGCTCACTAATCAAATCTGGCCTGGGAAGGAATGCATCCTGTTACAAAGCTTTAGGTCACCTTTCTCCCTTTACTGCTGTCTAAACTCAGCACAGAGTTTACTGCTGTCTCAACCCAGACCAGTCTTTACTGCTGTCTAAACTCAGCCCAGAGTTTACTGCTGTCTCAACCCAGTCCAGTCTTTACTGCTGTCTAAACTCAGCCCAGAGTTTACTGCTGTCTCAACCTAGTCCAGCCTTTACTGCTGTCTCAACCCAGTCCAGTCTTTACTGCTGTCTCAACGCAGACCAGTCTTTACTGCTGTCTAAACTCAGCCCAGAGTTTACTGCTGTCTAAACTCAGGCCAGTCTTTACTGCTGTCTAAACTCAGTCCAGTCTGTAAGTCTGTCAAAACTCAGCCCAGAGTTTACTGCTGTCTAAACTCAGGCCAGTCTTTACTGCTGTCTAAACTCAGTCCAGTCTATAAGTCTGTCAAAACTCAGACCAACTTTTATTGCTGTCTAAACTCAGTCCAATCTATAAGTCTGTCCAAACTCAGACCAGCCTTTACTGCTGTCTAAACTCAGACCAGTTTTCATTGCTGCCTAAACTCAATCCAGACTTTACTGCTGTCTAAACTCAGTCCAGTCTGTAAGTCTGTCAAAACTCAGCCCAGAGTTTACTGCTGTCTAAACTCAGGCCAGCCTTTACTGCTGTCTAAACTCAGACCAGTCTTCATTGCTGCCTAAACTCAATCCAGACTTTATAGCTGTCTGAACTTAATCCAGTCTTTACGGCTGTCTGAACTCAATCCAGCCTTTACGGCTGTCTCAACTCAGACCAGCCTTCAAAGCTATCCAAACTCAGTCCAGCCTTTACTGCTGTCTAAACTCAGACCAGCCTTCTAGGCTATCCAAACTCAGTCCAGCCTTTACTGCTGTCTAAACTCAGTCCAGTCTTTAAGTCTCTCCAAAATCAGACCAACTTTTACTGCTGTCTAATATTAGACAGGCTTTTATTTCTGTCTAACTCAGACCAGCTTTTCTGCTGTCTAAACTCAGACCAGCCTTCAAGGCTATCCAAACTCAGACCAGCCTTTAGATCTGTCTAAACTCAGAACAGGCTTTACTGCTGTCTAATCTCAGACTTCTCATCATTGCTGTCTAAACTCAGACCAGCTTTTACTGCTGTCTAATCTCAGTCCAGACTTTAAGTCTATCCAAACTCAATTCAGTCTTTACTACTGTATAAACTCAGCCCAGCCTTTACTGCTGTCTAAACTCAGACCAGCTTTTATGTCTGTTTAAACTCAGTCCAGCCTTTACTGCTGTCTAACCTCAGTAGCAGTCATCAGGTGAACCTAACACTTTGTACAGCAGAGTATTTCGCTTTCACTATTGCACTATTGTGCTCTTCATCTGTTTTTTGTTGTTAAACTTGGTAAACAGCATGTTTAGCACTGACTAAATGTTTAGTAGGGTTTAGCTAGATGCAATGGAAACATTGAATGAAGATGGTACAGAGATGCAAGCTGTTACCTCTGACTATTGAAACCCTCAGAAGCTCTGACCATGATGAAAACAGAGAGAGACAGAGGAGAAACAAAATGGTGTTGGGGAATAAAAAGAGTGGTTAAAAGTTGTCTCTCCTGATGCCATAGGGATGACATCAGTGTCACTATGGTGTGAGTGTGTGTGTTGGGGATATTTCCAGGCACTTGATTGACTGAGCAGAGGGCCTCACCTGGGGAAAGGTGTCTCTGGGTTCTGTAACCAGATACGCTTTTAACAGGGAGGAGCAGTGGGGGAGGAGGGTGGAAGGGAGAGACGAGGAGGGAGGAGGGAGGGGGAGAGAAGGGGAGTCACTTCCCACCTGCCAGTCTCTACCCCCCTCCTCTTTCCCCTCCTCCCCCCTCAATTGTCCCCAAGGCCACCAAGGAGCCTGGGTTTGGCAGTTTATCATGTATCTGTCATCTGGAGAGAGTGAGAATGGGGAAGAGAAAGTATGAAAGTGGGAGCGAAGGAAGTGAGGTTAAAGATTTAGAGTCGGAGGGAGGTTCTCCCCAGTTCTCATGGTCTAGAGAATGAGGTGCTTGTCCTCACAGGTGTGTGTGTGTGTGTGTGTGTGTGTGTGTGTGTGTGTGTGTGTGTGTGTGTGTGTGTGTGTGTGTGTGTGTGTGTGTCACTTTAGAGTCCCCCAGGGCACTGAGACCAAAGACCCAGACAGTGACACCTATTATCCCCCTGTAATACGAACCACCACGCCTGAGAGGGGGGGACGGAGGAGACAGGGGAAGGAGGGGGGACGGGGGAGACAGGGGGCGGGACAGGGGGGACGGGGGAGCAGGTGGAGACGGGGTGGACAGGGGAACAGGGGGAGACAGGGGGAGGAGGGGAGACAGGGGGCGGGACGAGTAGGAGGAGACAGCCCATCTCTCCCAGCAAACAAAAATTGAGTAGGTGTAGACAGTGACAGGGGCCTTGGGACAAGTGAAAGGGGGGAGTAAGGTGGGACTAGCAGGTGGGGCGTGGGAAGTGACTCCCAAGGCGGGGGGGGGGGAGGAGACAGGAGGTTGTGAGTACTTAGTGACAGGGGGTTGTGAGTGGGTAGTGACAGGGGGTTGTGAGTGGGTAGGGAAGGGGGTTGTGAGTGGGTAGGGAAAGGGGGTTGTGAGTGGGTAGGGAAGGGGGTTGTGAGTGGGTAGGGCAGGGGGTTGTGAGTGGGTAGGGAAAGGGGGTTGTGAGTGGGTAGGGCAGGGGGTTGTGAGTGGGCAGGGAAGGGAAGGGGGTTGTGAGTGGGTAGGGAAGGGGGTTGTGAGTGGGTAGTGACAGGGGGTTGTGAGTGGGTAGGGCAGGGGGTTGTGAGTGGGCAGGGGGTTGTGAGTGGGTAGGGCAGGGGGTTGTGAGTGGGTAGGGAGGGGGTTGTGAGTGGGTAGGGCAGGGGGTTGTGAGTGGGTAGGGTAGGGGGTTGTGAGTAGGTAGGGAAGGGAAGGGGGATTGTGAGTGGGTAGGTAAGGGGGTTGTGAGTGGGTAGGAGAGGGAAGGGGGGTTGTGAGTGGGTAGGGAAGGGGGTTGTGAGTGGGTAGGGAAGGGGGTTGTGAGTGGGTAGTGACAGGGGGTTGTGAGTGGGTAGGGCAGGGGGTTGTGAGTGGGTAGTGACCGGGGGTTGTGAGTGGGAAGTGACAGGGGGTTGTAAATGGGTAGGGAAGGATGTTGTGAGTGGGTAGGGAAGGGGGTTGTGAGTGGGTAGGGCAGGGGGTTGTGAGTGGGTAGTGACAGGGGGTTTTGAGTGGGTAGGGTAAGGGGGTTGTGAGTGGGTAGGAAAAGGGGGTCGTGAGTGGGTAGGAAAGAGGGTTGTGAGTGGGTAGGGTAGGGGTTGTGAGTGGGTAGGACAGGGGGTTGTGAGTGGGTAGGGCAGGGGGTTGTGAGTGGGCAGGGAAGGGGGTTGTGAGTGGGTAGGGCAGGGGGTTGTGAGTGGGTAGAGACAGGGGGTTGTGAGTGGGTAGGGAGGTGGGTTGTGAGTGGGTAGGGAGGGGGTTGTGAGTAGGTAGGGCAGGGGGTTGTGAGTGGGTAGGAAAGGGGGTTGTGAGTGGGTAGGACAGGGGGTTGTGAGTGGGTAGGGAAGGTGGTTGTGAGGGGGTGGGGGGGGGGGGGGGGTTGTGAGTGGGTAGAGACAGGGGGTTGTGAGTGGGTAGAGACAGGGAGTTGTGAGTAGGTAGGGCAGGGGGTTGTGATTGGGTAGGGCAGGGGGTTGTGAGTGGGTAGGGAAGGGGGTTGTGAGTGGGTAGGAAAGAGGGTTGTGAGTGGGTAGGCTGGGGGTTGTGAGTGGGTAGGCCAGGGGGTTGTGAGTGGGTAGGGAGGGGGGTGTGAGTGGGTAGAGACAGGGTCTTGTGAGTGGGTAGGGAAGGGGGTTGTGAGTCGGTAGGGCAGGGGGTTGTGAGTGGGTAGGGCAGGGGGTTGTGAGTGTGTAGGGAGGAGGGTTGTGAGTGGGTAGGGTAGGGGGTTGTGAGTGGGTAGGACAGGGGGTTGTGAGTGGGTAGGGAAGGGGGTTGTGAGTGGGTAGGGTGGGGGTTGTGAGTGGGTAGGGCAGGGGGCTGTGAGTGGGTAGGGAAGGGGATTGTGAGTGGGTAGAGACAGGGTTTGTGAGTGGGTAGGGAAGGGGTTTGTGAGTGGGTAGGGCAGGGGGTTGTGAGTGGGTAGAGACAGGGGGTTGTGAGTAGGTAGGGCAGGGGGTTGTGAGTGGGTAGGGAATGGGGTTGTGAGTGGGTAGTGAAAGGGGGTTGTGAGTGGGTAGGGCAGGGGGTTATGAGTGGGTAGGGAAGGGGGTTGTGAGTGGGTAGAGAAGAGGGTTGTGAGTGGGTAGGCTGGGGGTTGTGATTGGGTTGGGCAGGGGGTTGTGAGTAGGTAGGGCAGGGGGTTGTGAGTGGGTAGGGCAGGGGGTTGTGAGTGGGTAGGGAAGGGGGTTGTGAGTGGGTAGGGCAGGGGGTTGTGAGTGGGTAGGGCAGGGGGTTGTGAGTGGGTAGGGAAGGGGGTTGTGAGTGGGTAGTGATAGGGGGTTGTGAGTGGGTAGGAAAAGGGGGTTGTGAGTGGGTAGTGACAGGGGGTTGTGAGTGGGTAGGGCAGGGGGTTGTGAGTGGGTAGGGAAGGGGGTTGTGAGTGGGTAGGACAGGGGGTTGTGTGTGGGTAGGTCAGGGGGTTGTGAGTGGGTAGGGAGGAGGGTTGTGAGTGGGTAGGGTGGGGGTTGTGAGTGGGTAGTGACAGGGGGTTGTGAGTGGGTAGGGAAAGGGGGTTGTGAGTGGGTAGTGACAGGGGGCTGTGAGTGGGTAGGGCAGGGGGTTGTGTGTGGGAAGGAAAAGGGGGTTGTGAGTGGGTAGGGAGGAGGGTTGTGAGTGGGTAGGGAAGGGGGTTGTGAGTGGGTAGGGCAGGGGGTTGTGAGTGGGTAGGACAGGGGGTTGTGAGTGGGTAGGGTGGGGGTTGTGAGTGGGTAGGGTGGGGGTTGTGAGTGGGTAGGGCAGGGGATTGTGAGTGGGTAGAGACAGGGTGTTGTGAGTGGGTAGGGAAAGGGGGTTGTGAGTGGGTAGGGAAAGGGGGTTGTGAGTGGGTAGAGACAGGGTGTTGTGAGTGGGTAGGGAAAGGGGGTTGTGAGTGGGTAGGGCAGGGGGTTGTGAGTGGGTAGAGACAGGGGGTTGTGAGTGGGTAGGGCAGGGGGTTGTGAGTGGGTAGGGCAGGGGGTTGTGAGTGGGTAGGAAAAGGGGGTTGTGAGTGGGTAGTGACAGGGGGTTGTGAGTGGGTAGGGGAGGGGGTTGTGAGTGGGTAGGGAGGGGGTTGTGAGTGGGTAGGACAGGGGGTTGTGTGTGGGTAGGGCAGGGGGTTGTGAGTGGGTAGGGAGGAGGGTTGTGAGTGGGTAGGGTAGGGGGTTGTGAGTGGGTAGGGCAGGGGGTTGTGAGTGGGTAGGGAGGAGGGTTGTGATTGGGTAGGGTAGGGGGTTGTGAGTGGGTAGGGCAGGGGGGTTGTGAGTGGGTAGGGCAGGGGGTTGTGAGTGGGTAGGGAAGGGGGTTGTGAGTGGGTAGGGCAGGGGGTTGTGAGTGGGTAGGGAAGGGGATTGTGAGTGGGTAGAGACAGGGTGTTGTGAGTGGGTAGGGAAGGGGGTTGTGAGTGGGTAGGGAAAGGGGGTTGTGAGTGGGTAGGGAAGGGGGTTGTGAGTGGGTAGGGCAGGGGGTTGTGAGTGGGTAGGGCAGGGGGTTGTGAGTGGGTAGGGAATGGGGTTGTGAGTGGGTAGTGACAGGGGGTTGTGAGTGGGTAGGGCAGGGGGTTATGAGTGGGTAGGGAAGGGGGTTGTGAGTGGGTAGAGAAGAGGGTTGTGAGTGGGTAGGCTGGGGGTTGTGATTGGGTTGGGCAGGGGGTTGTGAGTAGGTAGGGCAGGGGGTTGTGAGTGGGTAGGGCAGGGGGTTGTGAGTGGGTAGGGAAGGGGGTTGTGAGTGGGTAGGGCAGGGGGTTGTGAGTGGGTAGGGCAGGGGGTTGTGAGTGGGTAGGGAAGGGGGTTGTGAGTGGGTAGTGATAGGGGGTTGTGAGTGGGTAGGAAAAGGGGGTTGTGAGTGGGTAGTGACAGGGGGTTGTGAGTGGGTAGGGCAGGGGGTTGTGAGTGGGTAGGGAAGGGGGTTGTGAGTGGGTAGGACAGGGGGTTGTGTGTGGGTAGGTCAGGGGGTTGTGAGTGGGTAGGGAGGAGGGTTGTGAGTGGGTAGGGTGGGGGTTGTGAGTGGGTAGTGACAGGGGGTTGTGAGTGGGTAGGGAAAGGGGGTTGTGAGTGGGTAGTGACAGGGGGCTGTGAGTGGGTAGGGCAGGGGGTTGTGTGTGGGTAGGAAAAGGGGGTTGTGAGTGGGTAGGGAGGAGGGTTGTGAGTGGGTAGGGTAGGGGGTTGTGAGTGGGTAGGGCAGGGGGTTGTGAGTGGGTAGGACAGGGGGTTGTGAGTGGGTAGGGTGGGGGTTGTGAGTGGGTAGGGAAGGGGGTTGTGAGTGGGTAGGGCAGGGGATTGTGAGTGGGTAGAGACAGGGTGTTGTGAGTGGGTAGGGAAAGGGGGTTGTGAGTGGGTAGGGAAAGGGGGTTGTGAGTGGGTAGAGACAGGGTGTTGTGAGTGGGTAGGGAAAGGGGGTTGTGAGTGGGTAGGGCAGGGGGTTGTGAGTGGGTAGAGACAGGGGGTTGTGAGTGGGTAGGGCAGGGGGTTGTGAGTGGGTAGGGCAGGGGGTTGTGAGTGGGTAGGAAAAGGGGGTTGTGAGTGGGTAGTGACAGGGGGTTGTGAGTGGGTAGGGGAGGGGGTTGTGAGTGGGTAGGGAGGGGGTTGTGAGTGGGTAGGACAGGGGGTTGTGTGTGGGTAGGGCAGGGGGTTGTGAGTGGGTAGGGAGGAGGGTTGTGAGTGGGTAGGGTAGGGGGTTGTGAGTGGGTAGGGCAGGGGGTTGTGAGTGGGTAGGGAGGAGGGTTGTGATTGGGTAGGGTAGGGGGTTGTGAGTGGGTAGGGCAGGGGGTTGTGAGTGGGTAGGGCAGGGGGTTGTGAGTGGGTAGGGAAGGGGGTTGTGAGTGGGTAGGGCAGGGGGTTGTGAGTGGGTAGGGAAGGGGATTGTGAGTGGGAAGAGACAGGGTGTTGTGAGTGGGTAGGGAAGGGGGTTGTGAGTGGGTAGGGAAAGGGGGTTGTGAGTGGGTAGGGAAGGGGGTTGTGAGTGGGTAGGGCAGGGGGTTGTGAGTGGGTAGGGCAGGGGGTTGTGAGTGGGTAGGGAAGGGGGTTGTGATTGCGAGAGACTCCACACAACTTCACTCACAGATCTCATCTCTGTCTCTCCTTACATTATCTTCCTCTTCACTCCTAGTACTATGAAACACTGATGATAATACAGACTACAGTAACAAAAGCTCCATGGACGTCTGTCTGTGTGCCCCACACTGGTCAAACAGTTGGGACAGTTGCATGTGTGTGTGTACGTGTGTGTGTTTGTGTGTGTGCGTGTGTACGTGTGTGTGTGTGTGTGTAGTCCTACGAATAGCATGGTGAGGTTTCCTCGTAGGCCTCACTACTTGTGCTGCCAGAATTCACGCTGGATTCTGAAATATAATGTGTGTGTGTATGTGTGTGTGTGTGTGTCTGTTTGTGTGTGTGTGTGTGTATGTGAAACTGAAATGTAGCAGATCTTTGGGCTAGGCCAGCTGTTTTCCTTGGCCACGGTTCTGAGGCCCTGACACACATTTTAAAGAGTCTGGGGGGCAGGAGGGGGGAATGGGGGAGAGGAGTGGGCTGGAGGTGGGAATGGGGGAGAGCAGCTGGCTGGAGGGCGAATGGGGGAGAGTAGTGTGCTAGAGGGGGGAATGGGGGAGAGCAGCTGGCTGGAGGGTGAATGGGGGAGAGTAGTGTGCTAGAGAGGGGAATGGGGGAGAGCAGTGGGCTGGAGGTGGGAATGGGGGAGAGTAGTGTGCTAGAGGGGGGCATGGGGGAGAGTAGTGTGCTAGAGGGGGGCATGGGGGAGAGTAGTGTGCTAGAGGGGGGCATGGGGGAGAGCAGTGTGCTAGAAGGGGCAATGGGGGAGAGGAGTGTGCTAGAGGGGGGAATGGGGAAGAGGAGTGTGCTGGAGGGGGGCATGGGGGAGAGTAGTGTGCTAGAGGGGGGCATGGGGGAGAGCAGTGTGCTAGAGGGTGGAATGGGGGAGAGGAGTGTGCTAGAGGGGGGAATGGGTGAGAGGAGTGGGCTGGAGGTGGGCATGGGGGAGAGTAGTGTGCTAGAGGGGGGAATGGGGGAGAGGAGTGGGCTGGAGGGGGGCATGGGGGAGAGTAGTGTGCTAGAGGGGGGAATGGGGGAGAGGAGTGTGCTAGAGGGGGGAATGGGGGAGAGGAGTGGGCTGGAGGGGGGCATGGGGGAGAGTAGTGTGCTAGAGGGGGGCATGGGGGAGAGCAGTGTGCTAGAGGGGGGAATGGGGAGAGGAGTGGGCTGGAGGTGGGAATGGGGGAGAGCAGTGTGCTAGAGGGGGGATGGGGAGAGGAGTGGCCTGGAGGTGGGAATGGGGGAGAGCAGCTGGCTGGAGGGCGATTAGGGGAGAGTAGTGTGCTAGAGGGGGGCATGGGGGGGAGCAGTGGCCTGCAGGTGGGATTGGGGGAGAGCAGTGGCCTGGAGGTGGGAATGGGGAGAGCAGTGGGCTGTAGGGAGAATGGGGAGAGCAGTGGGCTGTAGGGAGAATGGGGAGAACAGTGGGCTGTAGGGAGAATGGGGAGAGCAGTGGGCTGTAGGGAGAATGGGGAGAGCAGTATGGTGTAGGGAGAATGGGGAGAGCAGTGTGCTGTAGGGAGAATGGGGAGAGCAGTGTGCTGTAGAGAGAATGGAGAGAGCAGTGGGCTGTAGGGAGAATGGGGAGAGCATTGGGCTGTAGGGAGAATGGGGAGAGCAGTGGGCTGTAGGGAGAATGGGGAGAGCAGTGGGCTGTAGGGTGAATGGGGAGAGCAGTGGGCTGTAGGAAGAATGGGAAAAATGTGGGCTGGAAGGTGTTGGGGGGTGAAGGGGTGTGTGACGGGGGGAGCTAGACCCCATCTCAGGTTCCCAGAGCCGGCCAACCATGACAGAGGAGCCATGGGGAAAGGGGGTTAGGAGTTGAAGGAGGGGTGTGTGTGTGCTTCGAAGTTCTGCACCGGAGCCAATCGGTGTGTGTGTGTATGTGTGGAACCTTCTCTGACCCCTGTCTGGTTGAGAGATGGTATCTATCAAGGTAATAACGTGTTTCACACTAAACAGGGAAAGCCGGAGACAGGGGATGTGCGTGTGTGAGGGAGGGAGGAAGGCTTTATGGAGGGAGAGGGAGCAACAGAACAGTTTGATACGAGTCACTTAACCTCCTTTACTGAGCTGCGTTACAGTAACTCTGGAATGGGTTTTAGTGTACAAGAATGCCATTTATTGGAGGTTTAGCGTTAGACCTAATGTATAGAATGATATGTGTGTTTTGGCTTTCTAGAACGTGATTTAACGTTCTAGAACGTGCTTTAGCATATAGCCTAAGAATGTGCCTTGCCTTCTAGAATTACATTTTAGTCATTTACCAGACACTCTTGTCCAGAGCGACTTACAGGAGCAATTAGGGTTAAGTGCCTTGCTCAAGGGCACATTTTCAGATTTGTTTCACCTAGTCGGCTCGCAGATCCGAACCAGCTTCTTCAATCAAATTTTACTGGTCTTGACATGAGCACTCATGACTATTTATGAATCCTCTGGGTTATGTGCTTTATGCATAAACAGTGATGAATTACAATACACTCCTCTCATCAACATCACCAGTTTTCTTTGGACTAAATGTTTACAGAGGAAGTTAAGTCCGTAACTAAGGAAACAGAGAAGAGAATAAGACTGTAGCTTGTTGGGCTGCTGGACTGGCTCCAGTGACTTTCCCCTTCTATGTTGTTGTTCAGGCTGAGGCAGACTGGACTGGACCGGTCTAAGGGGAAGTTGTGTGATTCTTTCCCCTCGTCGTCAGTTCGTCAGTTCATAAACAGCTCGGCAGATGTGATGTGGCTGGACTGTGGAGCTAGTTAGTGTCACGGACCAAGGGATTGTTAATGAATGACAATCATTACTAAATAGAATCCCAACAACCTGGGAACACTCCCAGAACATTAGATACGATTCCCATTAAGTTCTAGGTAGGGTTTTATCTGACGTTCGGATGATAACATCCCCAAAACATTCAAAGAACTTGATTTTGATTTTTCAGATATAAAAAAAAAAGAATAAATATCTTAGGAATGTTCTCCTAACATTCACCAAAATGTTGTGCACATCTATACCAACCACCACAGAACATTCCCCAAACGTTCTCATTAGGTTTCCAGGTAATGTAATAACACAACATACTGCCGCAACAAAAATGTGAAAGCAACGGTCTGGGAATGTTCTAAACAAACATTGTATAATTATCAGCACCACTGGACAGTTTTTGTGTTATGAGAACATTTGCCGCAACCTAACAAATGTTCTGGGCCTCCAACATGGCTGCTCTCTGAGCTCTCTACTGGGTGTGACTGCCAGCAGCAGAACGGACAGACGGAGGGATAGATGGATTAACAAATCAATGCATGAAGAGTCTGTCTGTCGTATTCAAGGAGGTATACCATCAGGAAGAGGGTGTGAGGGTGATTTGGTCTCTTCCTTCATTGATGGACCCTTCCTTCCCACAATGGACCCACAGTGATACATGGCTTCAGGCTGAAGATGTGTGTTTGTTCTACCTCTGCTCTCTGCTCTCTGCCACAAATGGTATTCCTCAGCTTCCCCTGTCCCGTCGGAGTGGGGAGAGTCTGGGAATCTGGCACCGAACCCGTTCTCTCCCGTTCTCTCTCTCTCTCTCTCTCTCTCTCTCTCTCTCTCTCTCTCTCTCTCTCCTCCTCCTCCTCCTCCTCCTCCTCATCCTCCTCCTTCTGGCTGCGGACAGGTTGGGAGGTCACATCAGGGTGTGTTTGTTGTCCAGGAGAGTACAAGGTGGGAACAGACAGCTGGACTACTCTACACCTATACACATCATACCTAGCAGGATACACACACACACACACACACACACACACACACACACACACACACACACACACACACACACACACACACACACACACACACACACACACACACACACACACACACACACACACACACACACACACACACACACACACACACACACACACACACACACTCCATAGAGAGCAGACATACATGTAGTACACAGTCAATATGCAGCCACAGCAGGAACCTTTCAGAGCCCATTACTCTTTGGTCACAGTGTGGGCACAAACACAGCGCTAGCTGTGTGTGTGTATGAACTGCAGGCATCAGGCCTGATTCAACCTGACAAATAGCCAAGTTTCCCCATTTCTCATGCCCTTTCTTATTCCTCCTCTACTTGGCTTCTTATTCTCCCTGTTGTATTTGTACTACACACACCTCCTATTACACACCCCATTTCCTGTGTGTGTACTGTATGATTGTGCGTGCGTGTGTGTGTATGTGTATGTGCATGCGTGTGTGTGCATGTGTTGTGTGTTGTGTCAGATGTTTTATGGGGTGGTGAAATATGAGGTGAGACAAAGTGTCCCTCTGTGTGTTGTTGGAAGTAACTTTTCTAATTCCAGAGAAACAGTTGCACAGTAAATCTGAACATTAAACAGCTCTGAAAGTTGTTCAGCTGACCAACAAAGGCAGGTTGTGTTCCAAAGACAGAGAGAACAAGTTTGATGTGTTACCCAATAGTAACTCTTTATCTTATCCTTCTTCTCTCTCTCTCCCTGTCTCTCTCTCTCTCTCTCTCTCTCTCTCTCTCTCTCTCTCTCTCTCCTTGTCTCTCTATCTCTCTCTCTCTCTCTCTCCCTGTCTCTCTCTCTCTCCCTGTCTCTCTCTCTCTCTCTCCCTGTCTCCCTCTCTCTCCCTGTCTCTCTCTCTCTCTCTCTCTCTCTCTCTATCTCTCTCCCTGTCTCTCTCTCTCTCCCTGTCTCTCTCTCTCTCTCTCTCTGTCTCTCTCTCCCTCTCTCTCTTTCTCTCTCAGTAATGTACAGTACAGTAAACATTACACTGTAATTATGTCTGTAAACATATGTCTATATACAGTGTTGTAACGATGTGCAAATTGTCCCAAAAAAATAAACATCTCTCTCTCTCCCAGTCAATTCAATTTAGATGTTCAATTCAATGTAAATGCTTTATTGGCATGGGAAACATATGTTCACATTTCCAAAGCAAGTGTACGGGAAAATAAATACACATAAATATACTGTAGGTTGTATTTACAATGGCGTTTGTTCTTCATTGGTTGTCCTTTTCTTGTGCTAACAGGTCACAAATCTTGTGCTGTGATGACACTGCTATCCAAAAGATATGGCAGTTCATCAGTTGCTGTCCTGGGGCTCTGTGGGGTCTGTTTGTGTTTGTGAACAGAGCCCCAGTACCAGCTGGCTTAGGGGGCTCCTCTCCAGGTTTATTTTTTTGAAGTTGATGGCTTTATTAGGGAAGTTTTGGGAATCTCTTCCTTTTAGGTGGTTGTACAATTTAACGGCTCTATTCTGGATTTTTATAATTAGCGGGTATCGACCAAATTCTGCTCTGCATGCATTATTTGTTGTTTTACGTTTTACATGGGGGACATTTTGTGCAGATTTCTGCATGCAAAGTTATAATTTGGTGTTTGTCTCAATTTGTGAATTCTTGGCTGGTGAGCAGACCCCAGACCTCACAACTATAAAGGGCAAAGGGTTAAATAACCGATACAAGTATTTTTAGCCAGATCCTAATTGGTATGTTGTATTTTATGTTCCTTTTGATGGCATAGAAGGCCCTTCTTGTCTCGTCTCTCAACTCGTTCACAGCTTTGTGGAAGTTACCTGTGGCGCTGATGTTTAGACCGAGGTATGAATAGTTTTTTGTGTACTCTAGGGCAACGGTGTCTAGATGGATTTGTATTTGTGGATCTGGAGACTGGACATTTTTTGGAACACCATTCTTTTAGTCTTACTGAGACTTACTGTCAGGGCCCAGGTCTGACAGAATCTGGGCAGAAGATCTAGGTGCTGCTGTAGTTACTCCTTGGTTGGGGACAGAAGAACCAGATCATCAGCAAACAGTAGACATTTGACTTCAGATTCTAATAGGGCGAGGCCAGGTGCTGCAGACTGTTCTAGTGCCCTTGTAAATTTGTTGATATATATGTTGAAGAGGGTAGGGCTTAAGCTGCATCCTTGTCTCACCTCACATCCCTGTGGAAATAAATGTGTGTGCTTTTTGCCTATTTTAACCGCACACTTCTTGTTTGTGTACATGGATTTTATAATGTCATGTGTTTTTCCCCAAACACCACTTTCCATCAATTTATGTAGCAGACCCTCAAGCCAAATTGTACATTGTTTTCACTGAGGAAATGTACAAGTCTGCTGTTAATGATAATGCAGAGGATTTTCCCAAGGTTGCTGTTGATGCATGGGATGGCAGGTAGCCTAGTGGTTAGAGCATTGGAGTGGTAACCGAAAGGTTGCAAGATAAAATCCCTGAGCTGACAAGGTAAAAATCTGCCATTCTGCTCCTGAACAAGGAGCACTGTTCCTTTGCCTTCATTGAAAATAAGAATTTGTTCTTAACTGACTTTCCTAGTTAAATAAAGGTACAAAAAATACATATCCCATTGGAGTTAAATTTGTATCCACCTATGTGGATTGGGGGGGGGGGGGGGGGGGGGGATCAGGCCTTGGTTCCCAATATTGGGGAAGATGTCAGAGCTAAGGTTGATGTTAAAGAGTTTGAGTATTGCCAATTGGCATTTGTTGTCTGTATATTTTATCACTTCATTGAGGATACCATCAACACCACAGGCCTTTTTGGGTTGAAGGGTTTCTATTTAATCCTGTAGTTCATTCAATGTAATTGGAAAATCCATTGGGTTCTGGTAGTCTTTTTTTCTGTATTGTTTTAATTATTCACCATAGTGAAGGCATAGGCTCAGGTTTTCTGGGTCTCTGTTTTTGTTGGATAGGTTTCTCAATTTCTTTCTTAGATTTTTGCATTCTTCATCAAATCATTTGTCATTGTTGTTCATTTTCTTTGATTTTCTGTTTGAATTTTTTTGATTTGATAGGGAAGCTGAGAGGTCAAATATACTGTTCAGATTTTCTATTGCCAAGTTTACACCTTCACTATTACAGTGGAACATTTTGTCCAGGAAATTGTCTAGAAGGGATTGATGTTTGGTGTTGCTTTGGTGTTGTTTTTGGTAGGTTTCCAAACTACTTTCCCTACATCTATAGCATTTCTAAATAGTATTCGGATTGTTTGGCTTTGATGCCTCATGATTGAGTATTGTTCTGTTCCAGTAGACTGTGATTTTGCTGTGATCTGATAGTGGTGTCATTGGGCTGACTGTGAACAATCTGAGAGACTCTGGGTTGAGGTCAGTGATAAAGTAGTCCACTGTACTACTGCCAAGGGATGAGCTATAGGTTTACCTGCCATAGGAGTCCCCTCAAAGCCTACCATTGACTATGCACATACTGTTGTGACGTTGTATTAGTTAATGTGACGACTATTGCTCATCGAATGATTCAAAGTTTCTAATTGTGTGATTAACTGAATCAAGCAATTATTAACTCATTAACCTGGAGCACCATGGGAAAACACGTTTTTATTGAGTTTCTATTTCCCAAATTAACTCAAAGAATATCAGAATATCGATTTTACAACAGCCGCTAATTAATCAGTTACCTCTACAGTCTCATTCTGAACGTCGCATAATCCGGGAATCTGCACGGACCCGGGTCACACCAATGAGTTCGTTCCACACCAATCTTAGTTCAGTATTTATTTACTAGAAAGCTAAAATGATGATAAACACAAAAATACATTCTAGGCTGTTGATTAGAACTGAGTATAACGGGCCGACACACTATGGTGTTACCCAAAATGGGGATTTAAAAGAGAGAGAAAAAGAGAAAGTACACAAGAGAAATATACATTTTGGTGAATTTATCAGCTATGCTTATTCTAACCATAGCCTTGCCCCAAACTGCCGCTCTTATGGGTCAGAATATAATGATGTAATTACGTGGGGAAGGTCTCTGTGGGTTCTCCACGTGGACCGTTCAGGCTGCTCAATGATGCACTTCTCCGGCGCACCTCTCTGGTCGTCCTCACGATGTCAGTGTCCTTTTGGCTTAGGAGTCTGTTTCCTCGCCCTTGTTCTGGAAGGGCTCTTCTGAGGACAGGCAGCTCTGTAGCTCAGAGCTCACAGCGTAGGAATGAAACAGTGTAGATACCACAATTCGATGGGAGGTGGAGGCTAGGTGGTTCGACTTGGATTCACCCACTTAGACACAGCTACTCATCCGTAGCTTGGGTAGAAAAAGTTTACTTTGTCTTCAGACTTGTATTGCGTTTTGGGTTCGTTGACTTTTTAGATCTCGGCTGCAGCTTGGGTCACTTAGTCTGTAAATTCTTTACACACAGGTTTTATACCCTTGTGTCAGAAGTGGGCGTAGCCGCCTTTAGGGCAATTCTCTGGGCGTACCTAGTTAAGAGGCACGGTCTAGATTTGACTCAAATCCAATTTTAGACAACTAACTTCACATTTCATCTTTACCAAAACATTCTCTTTGATTTGGACATTTTCCATACAACGTACAATGTATAAACATCAAACATATACTAGGTAAACTGTTGACATTACAATGTTTTCGTAATAACGTCATCTATTAACCTTTAATAACAAAACAAAAATGACATACGTTTTCATATTCCATCTATCGTCATGACCACCATTGTGGCTGACGGAAACCATTGTTCCAAAGTCCCTTTATTTCATGTTTAATGTTCTGAGGCTAGTTCTCCATAGTAACAGGACAAAAGGAATTTGTCTGTGGCCTAAGATTTACCAGGGGCTTGAGGGGTCATAAACCCCCCCACATCTTCAGACCCCTAGATCTCTCCTCCTCTGTTGGGGTTGAGAGATAATCTGTAGGGTTGTGGTCTCCTGTAACCTGACCTGATCAGGACAGTCATGACAATACCCAGCGTGCTACATGGTTATGTTGTCGTAGTTGTACCTAGGGGGACATATGGCAGAGGGAATGCTGTCACCTCCAGGTAGGTGTTTGTCCCCCTGTGTGTAGAGGGTGTCAGGTTCTTGTCCAATTTTAGGATTTAGCTCACCATAGACTAGTACATGTCCCTGGGCCTGGAAATGATTGATACCCCCGAAGGATGGAGAAGCTGTCCTCAATAAAGTATGGGGATTCTAGTGGGGGGATATAGGTAGCACACAGGAATACATTTTTCTCTGTGAAGATCATTTCCTTTTGAATTTCTAGCGAAATGTAAAATGTTCCTGTTTTGATTAATTTAATAGAGTGTGTTAAGTCAGTTCTATACCAAATTAGCGTATCCCCTCAGTCCCTTTCCCATTTCACACCTGGTAGTTTGGTGGATGGGACTAGTAGTAGACTGGCAACCAGGAGATATCCCGGTTGGCTCGTCAATCTCTGGGCCTGTGGGCCGCATGCCTTATACATATTTTACAACTAATAAAAAGGTTGGCATAAGGTTGAGCGACACGGGCCAACCCTACCCCCCTTTCCCCCAGGCCAGTTGGACTATTTAAATGAACATCTATGCAACACTAACATGCTGACCAGACTGGACACGTCGCGTGCGCGAGCGTCGTAAAATCAATTTAGAAATCCATGTTATTCAATTATTACACTCACACTGCTCGAGGGCGCCAAAGAGCATCTGCGACGTCATTCCTATTTCTGACGCAGATCGCGCTGCAGGTCCGGCCTCTCCCATCTCCTCATTGGTTAATAGAAGCAGGTACCCACGTTCCATCTCCTCATTGGTTATACCCACGTGGGTGATTGAAAGACGAACTGCTTTGCCGGTAGTCGTGGTAATACAATGAAAGTTTAGATGTGATCACCATTGTTATGAGAATTATGTTCTCAATGTTCATAAACTGAACGTCAATTAAACTACTCTGTCTGTCACTAAGAATGTGTAAGGTTCTTATTGAAATGAAACAGACAGAGGCCAGTCTACAATAGACAACAAAGTTTATTTACAAGAGCTCTACCAGGCTTATACAAAGATGTTCCCTTTATAACATTCTCTAAACCTACGCACATACATACACACTAACGTTAGGATTTTCTCCTGAAGTCTCACCACAGTTTATTACCACTCAACTGACAGTTCCAGTCCCCCTCAGATACAGGAAACCTGGAGGGGCTCTCCCAGTCCTATCTTATCTCCCCAGAGTTACAGCCGGGTCGGTTCAAACCTCTTTGTTTTCTTTAGGCACACACATGCATTCCTCTCTTCCCAGGTCCATGCTACATAACCTCTTTCTTATGAACAAACATTATTTATCATTATAGAAAGACAGGGTAGAATTCAGTTAGTTATTGTTCTACGTTAAATGTATACATCATTTAGTCATTATTCATAAAATTCATAACACTATATAACTTAAACGATGAAAAAGCCTGGAAGGAGGAGAGATGACTAGAAACGATTCGGTTGGCCATTTTATTTGTGGATTAATTGTTGGAGTAGAGGTCCTTGCATTTCAGGTAAAATAACAACTCAATGTTTATACCCCAGGACAAATTAGCTAGCAACATCAAGCTAGCTAAATCGGACAAATTAACGTTAGCTAGCAAGTGCAAGCTAACTAGCTAAATTGCCATAAATGTTTAATGTTTTTTGACCTGTCCCCACATTAATGTCATTGGTTCAGAGTTTGTTTTGATATTTTAACCTGCGTGTCATGATCGCGTTTGGTGTGTGTGTGTGTGTGGGGGGGGGGGACAAAATAGATTTATGCACGATAGCGCATGATGGCCATTGGTTGCAAATAGTATACATATTGTAAATCCAATCATCCTTTCCCTCAAATTCATATTTTGTGCGGGAGAATATTGTAATGAAAACAAGGGGAGACAGAGAGCTGGTTTTAAGCGCAGGACGCAGCAGGTGTTTATTGCAAAGGACCACAGGAGGAGGCAGGTAGCTGGGTCCAGGGGCAGGTAGAAGTTCATACACAGGGGGTCCAAAAAGGGCAACAGTACAGGCAGGGAAAAGGCTAGTAATGTAGTCCGGGAGATCAGGCAATGGGTAGATAACAGGAAATCTGATAGACTAAAGTACAGGCAGGGAATAGGCAAAAGGCATCGTTAGTGAGGCATGCCAAACTATCATACACGGGAGGAGTAAATCATGGGAAAAACAGCGCTCCGAAAGAAGTGTGTCCCCAAACAAACAATACCTCACTGTGACGGGCTGCAAATAATTGAGCTAAATAGTGTGTGTAATGACATACAGGTGTGTGAACAGGTGATTAGAATTCAGGTGATGGGGATCTGGAGAGTGAGCTGCGTTCAGGGGATGTAGATGTTTGAGAGTGTGAGTTGGAAGCAGACGTTACAAATATGTCTACAGTGATTTATTAACTATGATCCTCATTGCCACGGTTCCTACCACTTAGCCTCTTGCTAGACAATGCATTGAAACGAATCATCGTGCCAACAGTCTGGTGTGAACGGCGAGTAAAGCCACACAAAAAAACGTGTTGTGTTGTCATTCATTCACTTGATATGAAATAGTGAGGCTGCCGCTGTGTTTTGTAGTTTTTCAAAATTGGGCCTTTAATAGTTAATTTATATAATATTTTATTCATCTCCAGGATGATGACAGATCCAGTCCAGTTTCAGTAGAAGAGAGGATCTTTGTGGTTGATGACAGGCCCAGTCTAGTTTCAGTAGAAGAGAGGATCTTTGGGGTTGATGACAGATCCAGTCCAGTTTCAGTAGAAGAGAGGATCTTTGGGGTTGATGACAGGCCCAGTCCAGTTTCAGTAGAAGAGAGGATCTTTGGGGTTGATGACAGGCCCAGTCTAGTTTCAGTAGAAGAGAGGATCTTTGGGGTTGATGACAGGCCCAGTCCAGTTTCAGTAGAAGAGAGGATCTTTGGGGTTGATGACAGGCCCAGTCTAGTTTCAGTAGAAGAGAGTATTGATGTTGATGACAGGACCAGTCCAGTTTCAGTAGAATGGAGGATCTTTGGGGTTGATGACAGGCCCAGTCTAGTTTCAGTAGAAGAGAGTATTGATGTTGATGACAGGACCAGTCCAGTTTCAGTAGAATGGAGGATCTTTGGGGTTGATGACAGGCCCAGTCTAGTTTTAGTAGAAGAGAGGATTAATGTTGATGACAGGCCCAGTCCAGTTTCAGTAGAAGAGAGGATTAATGTTGATGACAGGCCCAGTCCAGTTTCAGTAGAAGAGAGGATTAATGTTGATGACAGGCCCAGTCCAGTTTCACTAGAAGAGAGGATATTTGGGGTTGATGACAGGCCCAGTCTAGTTTCAGTAGAAGAGAGTATTGATGTTGATGACAGGACCAGTCCAGTTTCAGTAGAATGGAGGATCTTTGGGGTTGATGACAGGCCCAGTCTAGTTTCAGTAGAAGAGAGGATTAATGTTGATGACAGGCCCAGTCCAGTTTCAGTAGAAGAGAGGATTAATGTTGATGACAGGCCCAGTCCAGTTTCAGTAGAAGAGAGGATTAATGTTGATGACAGGCCCAGTCCAGTTTCAGTAGAAAGGAGGATCTTTGGGGATGATGACCAGCCCAGTCCAGTTTCAGTAGAAGAGAGGATTAATGTTGATGACAGGCCCAGTCCAGTTTCAGTAGAAGAGAGGATTAATGTTGATGACAGGCCCAGTCCAGTTTCAGTAGAAGAGAGCATTGATGTTGATGACAGACCCAGTCCAGTTTCAGTAGAAGAGAGGATCTTTGGGGATGATGACCAGCCCAGTCCAGTTTCAGTAGAAGAGAGGATTAATGTTGATGACAGGCCCAGTCCAGTTTCAGTAGAAGAGAGGATTAATGTTGATGACAGGCCCAGTCCAGTTTCAGTAGAAGAGAGGATTAATGTTGATGACAGGCCCAGTCCAGTTTCAGTAGAAGAGAGGATTAATGTTGATGACAGGCCCAGTCCAGTTTCAGTAGAAGAGAGGATCTTTGGGGTTGATGACAGGCCCAGTCCAGTTTCAGTAGAAGAGAGGATCTTTGGGGTTGATGACAGGCCAAGTCCAGTTTCAGTAGAAGAGAGGATCTTTGGGGTTGATGACAGGCCCAGTCCAGTTTCAGTAGAAGAGAGGATCTTTGGGGTTGATGACAGGCCCAGTCCAGTTTCAGTAGAAGAGAGGATCTTTGGGGTTGATGACAGGCCCAGTCCAGTTTCAGTAGAAGAGAGGATCTTTGGGGTTGATGACAGGCCCAGTCCAGTTTCAGTAGAAGAGAGGATCTTTGGGGTTGATGACAGGCCCAGTCCAGTTTCAGTAGAAGTGAGCATTGATGTTGATGACAGGCCCAGTCCAGTTTCAGTAGAAAAGAGGATCTTTGGGGTTGATGACAGGCCCAGTCCAGTTTCAGTAGAAGAGAGGATCTTTGGGGTTGATGACTGGCCCAGTCCAGTTTCAGTAGAAGAGAGGATCTTTGGGGTTGATGACAGGCCCAGTCCAGTTTCAGTAGAAGAGATGATCTTTGGGGTTGATGACAGGCCCAGTCCAGTTTCAGTAGAAGAGAGGATCTTTGGGGTTGATGACAGGCCCAGTCCAGTTTCAGTAGAAGAGAGGATCTTTGGGGTTGATGACAGGCCCAGTCCAGTTTCAGTAGAAGTGAGCATTGATGTTGATGACAGACCCAGTCCAGTTTCAGCAGAAGTGAGCATTGATGTTGATGACAGGCCCAGTCCAGTTTCAGCAGAAGTGAGTATTGATGTTGATGACAGGCCCAGTCCAGTTTCAGTAGAAGTGAGCATTGATGTTGATGACAGGCCCAGTCCAGTTTCAGCAGAAGTGAGCATTGATGTTGATGACAGGCCCAGTCCAGTTTCAGTAGAAGAGAGGATCTTTGGGGTTGATGACAGGCCCAGTCCAGTTTCAGTAGAAGAGAGGATCTTTGGGGTTGATGACAGGCCCAGTCCAGTTTCAGTAGAAGAGAGGATCTTTGGGGTTGATGACAGGCCCAGTCTAGTTTCAGTAGAAGAGAGAATCTTTGGGGTTGATGACAGGCCCAGTCTAGTTTCAGTAGAAGTGAGTATTGATGTTGATGACAGGCCCAGTCCAGTTTCAGTAGAAGAGAGGATCATTGGGGTTGATGACAGGCCCAGTCTAGTTTCAGTAGAAGAGAGGATCTTTGGGATTGATGACAGGCCCAGTCTAGTTTCAGTAGAAGAGAGGATCTTTGGGGTTGATGACAGGCCCAGTCTAGTTTCAGCAGAAGTGAGTATTGATGTTGATGACAGGCCCAGTCTAGTTTCAGTAGAAGTGAGTATTGATGTTGATGACAGGCCCAGTCCAGTTTCAGTAGAAGAGAGGATCTTTGGGGTTGATGACAGGCCCAGTCTAGTTTCAGTAGAAGAGAGGATCTTTGGGGTTGATGACAGGCCCAGTCTAGTTTCAGTAGAAGAGAGGATCTTTGGGGTTGATGACAGGCCCAGTCTAGTTTCAGTAGAAAAGAGGATCTTTGTGGTTGATGACAGGCCCAGTCTAGTTTCAGTAGAAGAGAGGATATTTGGGGTTGATGACAGGCCCAGTCTAGTTTCAGCAGAAGTGAGTATTGATGTTGATGACAGGCCCAGTCTAGTTTCAGTAGAAGAGAGGATCTTTGGGATTGATGACAGGCCCAGTCTAGTTTCAGTAGAAGAGAGGATCTTTGGGGTTGATGACACGCCCAGTCTAGTTTCAGCAGAAGTGAGTATTGATGTTGATGACAGGCCCAGTCTAGTTTCAGTAGAAGTGAGTATTGATGTTGATGACAGGCCCAGTCCAGTTTCAGTAGAAGAGAGGATCTTTGGGGTTGATGACAGGCCCAGTCTAGTTTCAGTAGAAGTGAGCATTGATGTTGATGACAGGCCCAGTCCAGTTTCAGTAGAAAAGAGGATCTTTGTGGTTGATGACAGGCCCAGTCTAGTTTCAGTAGAAGAGAGGATATTTGGGGTTGATGACAGGCCCAGTCTAGTTTCAGTAGATGAGAGGATCTTTGGGGTTGATGTCAGGCCCAGTCCAGTTTCAGTAGAAGAGAGGATCTTTGGGGTTGATGACAGATCCAGTCCAGTTTCAGTAGAAGAGAGGATCTTTGGAGTTGATGACAGGCCCAGTCCAGTTTCAGTAGAAGAGAGGATCTTTGGAGTTGATGACAGGCCCAGTCCAGTTTCAGTAGAATGGAGGATCTTTGGGGTTGATGACAGGCCCAGTCCAGTTTCAGTAGAATGGAGGATCTTTGGGGTTGATGACAGGACTAGTCCAGTTTCAGTAGAAGAGAGGATCTTTGGGGTTGATGACAGGCCCAGTCCAGTTTCAGTAGAAGAGAGGATCTTTGGGTTATTTCTGGTCACAACTTGCAGACTTGTTTACGTGTTGCTGTGCTGTACGTGTTGCTGTGCGTTTTGTGCGTTTTGTTGCCAACCTTACTTTGCTACCTGACAACTTTACAGTTTTTACTTTTTTTAAACTTTTTAATTATCATTTATATTTTTGGTTTTTCATTCACTCAACTTTTTTTAATCATTCAACTTTTTCACTCCAGACGGTTTATCTGGACATGGTTCGTCAGGACCTCCAACAGCCGAAGCTAAGAAGTAACATTAACATGATGCCTTCTAATTGCTGTCGCTGTACTCATAATATACAGGAGAACGATCGCCTTACGGCGAGGATAGCTGTGCTACAAGCCCAGCTTCAGACGCAATCGTTAGGCAAGGGTAATTTCAGTGTAGGAAAGGATGAAACAGTGTCTGTGCCACCAGTAAGTACAGATAGTAACGTTAGTATAAATCCCCTGGCACAGTCCCCGCAGCCGGACAACTTTCTCATGGCTTCTGGAGGGAAATGCTGTAGGACTGCTCAACCGGTGTTGCTCATTCAACCGACTGAAACTTTAAACCGGTTTTCCCCATTAAGTAGCGAGTCGGACTCTGAGGCCGAGCCTTCTCTTGTCTCTACTCCTCCCGTTACGGGGTCTGAGACGCCGAAGCTTCCCACCATTAGCTCTGACAAATTGAAAATCATAGTCATTGGCGACTCCCTTACCCGCAGTATTAGACTTAAAAGGAATCATCCAGAGATCATACACTGTTTACCAGGGGGCAGGGCTACTGACGTTAAGGCTAATCTGAAGATGGTGCTGGCTAAAGCTAAAACTGGCGAGTGTAGAGAGTATAGAGATATTTTTATCCACGTCGGCACCAACGATGTTAGGATGAAACAGTCAGAGGTCACCAAGTGCAACATAGCTTCAGCGTGTAAATCAACTCGAAAGATGTGTCGACATAGAGTTATTGTCTCTGGCCCGCACTCAGTTAGGGAGAGCTATGAGCTCTACAGCAGAGTCTCACAACTCAATCGCTGGTTGAAAACTGTTTTCTGCCCCTCCCAAAATATAGAATTTGTAGATAATTGGCCCTCTTTCTGGGACTCACCCACAAACAGGACCAAGACTGGCCTGCTGAGGAGTGACGGACTCCATCCTAGCTGGAGGGGAGCTCTCATCTTATCTACCAACATAGACAGGGTTCTAACTCCTCTAGTTCTGCAATGAAATAGGGTGCAGGCTAGACAGTAGGTTGTTAGCCAGCCTGCCAGCTTAGTGGAGTCTGCCACTAGCACAGTCAGTGTAGTCAGCTCAGCTATCACCATTGAGACCATGTCTGTGCCTCGACCTGGGTTGGGCAAAACTAAACATGGCAGTGTTCGCCTTAGCAATCTCACTAGGATAAAGACCTCCTCCATTCCTGTCATTATTGAAAGAGATCGTGATACCTAACATCTCAAAATAGGGCTACTTAATGTTAGATCCCTTACTTCAAAGGCAATTATTGTCAATGAACTGGATACTGACATGGTTACTGAGAAGGATATCCTAATGACCTTGATACTGACATAGTTACTGAGAAGGACATCCGAATGGTTACTGAGAATAACATCCTCATGATCCTGGATACTGCCATGGTTACCGAGAAGGACAACCTAATGACACTGGATACTGAAATGGTTACCGAGAAGGACATCCGAATGGTTACTGAGAAGGACATCCTAATGGTCATTGATACTGAGATGGTTACTGAGAACGACATCCTCATGGTTACTGAGAAGGACATCCTAATGGCCCTGGATACTGATATTGTTACTCAGAAGGACATCCTAATGGCCTAGGATACTGATATTGTTACTCAGAAGGACATCCTAATGGCCCTGGATACTGATATTGTTACTCAGAAGGAACATTCTAATGGTTACTGAGAAGGACATCCTAATGGCCCTGGATACTGACATGGTTACTGAGAAGGACATCCTCATGGTTACTGAGAAGGACATCCTAATGGCCCTGGATACTGACATGGTTACTGAGGAGGACATCCTAATGGTTACTGAGGAGGACATCCTAATGGCCCTGGATACTGACATGGTTACTGAGGAGGACATCCTAATGGTTACTGAGGAGGACATCCTAATGGTCCTGGATACTGACATGGTTACTGAGGAGGACATCCTAATGGTTACTGAGGAGGACATCCTAATGGTTACTGAGGAGGACATCCTAATGACCCTGGATACTGACATGGTTACTGAGAAGGAGTTCCTAATAACCCTGGATACTGACATGGTTACTGAGAAGGACATCCTAATGGCCCTGGATACTGACATGGTTACTGAGGAGGACATCCTAATGGCCCTGGATACTGACATGGTTACTGAGGAGGACCTCCTAATGGCCCTGGATACTGACATGGTTACTGAGAAGGACATCCTAATGACCCTGGATACTGACATGGTTACTGAGAAGGACATCCTAATGGCCCTGGATACTGACATGGTTACTGAGGAGGACCTCCTAATGACCCTGGATACTGACATGGTTACTGAGGAGGACATCCTCATGGTTACTGAGAAAGACATACTAATGGTTACTGAGAAGGACATCCTAATGGTCCTGGATACTGACATGGTTACTGAGGAGGACATCCTAATGGCCCTGGATACTGACATGGTTACTGAGGAGGACATCCTAATGGCCCTGGATACTGACATGGTTACTGAGGAGGACCTCCTAATGGTCCTGGATACTGACATGGTTACTGAGAAGGACATCCTAATGACCCTGGATACTGACATGGTTACTGAGAAGGACATCCTAATAGCCCTGGATACTGACATGGTTACTGAGAAGGACATCCTCATGGTTACTGAGAATGACATCCTCATGGTTACTGAGAAGGACATCCTCATGGTTACTGAGAAGGACATCCTAATGGCCCTGGATACTGACATGGTTACTGAGAAGGACATCCTAATGGTCCTGGATACTGACAAGGTTATTGAGGAGGACCTACTAATGGCCCTGGATACTGACGTGGTTATTTAGGAGGACCTCCTAATGGCCCTGGATACTGACATGGTTACTAAGGAGGACCTCCTAATGGCCCTGGATACTGACATGGTTATTGAGGAGGACATCCTAATGGCCCTGGATAATGACATGGTTACTGAGAAGGACATCCTAATGACCCTGGATACTGACATGGTTACTGAGAAGGACATCCTAATGGCCTTGGTTACTGACATGGTTACTGAGAAGGACATCCTAATGACCCTGGATACTGACATGGTTACTGAGAAGGACATCCTAATGGCCCTGGATACTGACATGGTTACTGAGGAGGACCTTCTAATGGCCCTGGATACTGACATGGTTACTGAGAAGGACATCCTAATGGCCCTGGATACTGACATGGTTACTGAGAAGGACATCCTCATGGTTACTGAGAATGACATCCTCATGGTTACTGAGAAAGACATACTAATGGTTACTGAGAAGGACATCCTAATGGCCCTGGATACTGACATGGTTACTGAGAAGGACATCCTAATGGTCCTGGATACTGACATGGTTACTGAGAAGGACATCCTAATGGCCCTGGATACTGACATGGTTACTGAGGAGGACATCCTAATGGTTACTGAGAAGGACATCCTAATGGTCCTGGATACTGACATGGTTACCGAGAAGTACATCCTAATGGCCCTGGATACTGACATGGTTACTGAGAATGACATCCTCATGGTTACTGAGAAGGACATCCTCATGGTCCTGGATACTGACATGGTTACCGAGAAGTACATCCTAATGGCCCTTGATACTGACATGGTTACTGAGAAGGACATCATCATGGTTACTGAGAAGGACATCCTCATGTTTACTGAGAAGGACATCCTCATGGTTACTGAGAAGGACATCCTCATGGTTACTGAGAAAGACATACTAATGGTTACTGAGAAGGTCATCCTCATGGTTACTGAGAAGGAGTTCCTAATAACCCTGGATACTGACATGGTTACTGAGAAGGACATCCTAATGACCCTGGATACTGACATGGTTACTGAGAAGGACATCCTAATGCCCCTGGATACTGACATGGTTACTGAGAATGACATCCTCATGATCCTGGATACTGACATGGTTACTGAGGAGGACATCCTAATGACCCTGGATACTGACATGGTTACTGATAATGACATCCTCATGATCCTGGATACTGACATGGTTACTGAGGAGGACATCCTAATGGCCCTGGATACTGACATGGTTACTGAGGAGGACATCCTAATGGCCCTGGATACTGACATGGTTACTGAGGAGGACATCCTAATGGCCCTGGATACTGACATGGTTACTGAGAAGGACATCCTAAGGGTTACTGAGAATGACATCCTCATGGTTACTGAGAAGGACATCCTAATGACCCTGGATACTGACATGGTTAATGAGAAGGACATCCTAATGGCCATGGATACTGACATGGTTACTGAGGAGGACATCCTAATGGCCCTGGATACTGACATGGTTACTGAGGAGGACATCCTAATGACCCTGGATACTGACATGGTTACTGAGAAGGACATCCTAATGACCCTGGATACTGACATGGTTAATGAGAAGGACATCCTCATGGTTACTGAGAAGGACATCCTAATGGTCCTGGATACTGACATGGTTACTGAGGAGGACATCCTAATGGCCCTGGATACTGACATGGTTACTGAGGAGGACCTCCTAATGGTTACTGAGGAGGACCTCCTAATGGCCCTGGATACTGACATGGTTACTGAGAAGGACATCCTAATGACCCTGGATACTGACATGGTTACTAAGAAGGACATCCTAATGGCCCTGGATACTGACATGGTTACTGAGGAGGACCTCCTAAATGCCCTGGATACTGACATGGTTACTGAGGAGGACCTCCTAATGGCCCTGGATACTGACATGGTTACTGAGAAGTACATCCTCATGGTTACTGAGAATGACATCCTCATGGTTACTGAGGAGGACCTCCTAATGGCCCTGGATACTGACATGGTTATTGAGGAGGACATCCTAATAGCCCTGGATACTGACATGGTTACTGAGAAGGACATCCTAATGACCCTGGATACTGACATGGTTACTGAGAAGGACATCCTAATGGTCCTGGATACTGACAAGGTTATTGAGGAGGACATCCTAATGGCCCTGGATACTGACATGGTTACTGAGGAGGACATCCTAATGGCCCTGGATACTGACATGGTTACTGAGGAGGACATCCTAATGGCCCTGGATACTGACATGGTTACTGAGGAGGACATCCTAATGGCCCTGGATACTGACATGGTTACTGAGAAGGACATCCTAAGGGTTACTGAGAATGACATCCTCATGGTTACTGAGAAGGACATCCTAATGACCCTGGATACTGACATGGTTACTGAGAAGGACATCCTAATGGCCCTGGATACTGACATGGTTACTGAGGAGGACATCCTAATGGCCCTGGATACTGACATGGTTACTGAGGAGGACATCCTAATGACCCTGGATACTGACATGGTTACTGAGAAGGACATCCTAATGGCCCTGGATACTGACATGGTTACTGAGAAGGACATCCTAATGACCCTGGATACTGACATGGTTACTGAGAAGGACATCCTCATGGTTACTGAGAAGGACATCCTAATGGTCCTGGATACTGACATGGTTACTGAGGAGGACATCCTAATGGCCCTGGATACTGACATGGTTACTGAGGAGGACCTCCTAATGGTTACTGAGGAGGACCTCCTAATGACCCTGGATACTGACATGGTTACTGAGAAAGACATCCTAATGGCCCTGGATACTGACATGGTTACTGAGGAGGACCTCCTAATGGCCCTGGATACTGACATGGTTACTGAGGAGGACCTCCTAATGGCCCTGGATACTGACATGGTTACTGAGAAGGACATCCTCATGGTTACTGAGAATGACATCCTCATGGTTACTGAGGAGGACCTCCTAATGGCCCTGGATACTGACATGGTTATTGAGGAGGACATCCTAATAGCCCTGGATACTAACATGGTTACTGAGAAGGACATCCTAATGACCCTGGATACTGACATGGTTACTGAGAAGGACATCCTAATGGTCCTGGATACTGACAAGGTTATTGAGGAGGACATCCTAATGGCCCTGGATACTGACATGGTTACTGAGGAGGACCTCCTAATGGCCCTGGATACTGACATGGTTACTGAGGAGGACCTCCTAATGGTTACTGAGAAGGACATCCTAATGGTCCTGGATACTGACATGGTTACTGAGGAGGACATCCTAATGGTCCTGGATACTGACATGGTTACTGAGAACGACATCCTCATGGTTACTGAGAAGGACATCCTAATGGTTACTGAGAAGGACATCCTAATGGTCCTGGATACTGACATGGTTACTGAGAAGGACATCCTAATGGTCCTGGATACTGACAAGGTTATTGAGGAGGACCTACTAATGGCCCTGGATACTGACGTGGTTATTTAGGAGGACCTCCTAATGGCCCTGGATACTGACATGGTTACTAAGGAGGACCTCCTAATGGCCCTGGATACTGACATGGTTATTGAGGAGGACATCCTAATGGCCCTGGATAATGACATGGTTACTGAGAAGGACATCCTAATGACCCTGGATACTGACATGGTTACTGAGAAGGACATCCTAATGGCCTTGGATACTGACATGGTTACTGAGAAGGACATCCTAATGACCCTGGATACTGACATGGTTACTGAGAAGGACATCCTAATGGCCCTGGATACTGACATGGTTACTGAGGAGGACCTTCTAATGGCCCTGGATACTGACATGGTTACTGAGAAGGACATCCTAATGGCCCTGGATACTGACATGGTTACTGAGAAGGACATCCTCATGGTTACTGAGAATGACATCCTCATGGTTACTGAGAAAGACATACTAATGGTTACTGAGAAGGACATCCTAATGGCCCTGGATACTGACATGGTTACTGAGAAGGACATCCTAATGGTCCTGGATACTGACATGGTTACTGAGAAGGACATCCTAATGGCCCTGGATACTGACATGGTTACTGAGGAGGACATCCTAATGGTTACTGAGAAGGACATCCTAATGGTCCTGGATACTGACATGGTTACCGAGAAGTACATCCTAATGGCCCTGGATACTGACATGGTTACTGAGAATGACATCCTCATGGTTACTGAGAAGGACATCCTCATGGTCCTGGATACTGACATGGTTACCGAGAAGTACATCCTAATGGCCCTGGATACTGACATGGTTACTGAGAAGGACATCATCATGGTTACTGAGAAGGACATCCTCATGTTTACTGAGAAGGACATCCTCATGGTTACTGAGAAGGACATCCTCATGGTTACTGAGAAAGACATACTAATGGTTACTGAGAAGGTCATCCTCATGGTTACTGAGAAGGAGTTCCTAATAACCCTGGATACTGACATGGTTACTGAGAAGGACATCCTAATGACCCTGGATACTGACATGGTTACTGAGAAGGACATCCTAATGCCCCTGGATACTGACATGGTTACTGAGAATGACATCCTCATGATCCTGGATACTGACATGGTTACTGAGGAGGACATCCTAATGGCCCTGGATACTGACATGGTTACTGATAATGACATCCTCATGATCCTGGATACTGACATGGTTACTGAGGAGGACATCCTAATGGCCCTGGATACTGACATGGTTACTGAGGAGGACATCCTAATGGCCCTGGATACTGACATGGTTACTGAGGAGGACATCCTAATGGCCCTGGATACTGACATGGTTACTGAGAAGGACATCCTAAGGGTTACTGAGAATGACATCCTCATGGTTACTGAGAAAGACATACTAATGGTTACTGAGAAGGACATCCTAATGGCCCTGGATACTGACATGGTTACTGAGAAGGACATCCTAATGGTCCTGGATACTGACATGGTTACTGAGAAGGACATCCTAATGGCCCTGGATACTGACATGGTTACTGAGGAGGACATCCTAATGGTTACTGAGAAGGACATCCTAATGGTCCTGGATACTGACATGGTTACCGAGAAGTACATCCTAATGGCCCTGGATACTGACATGGTTACTGAGAATGACATCCTCATGGTTACTGAGAAGGACATCCTCATGGTCCTGGATACTGACATGGTTACCGAGAAGTACATCCTAATGGCCCTGGATACTGACATGGTTACTGAGAAGGACATCATCATGGTTACTGAGAAGGACATCCTCATGTTTACTGAGAAGGACATCCTCATGGTTACTGAGAAGGACATCCTCATGGATACTGAGAAAGACATACTAATGGTTACTGAGAAGGTCATCCTCATGGTTACTGAGAAGGAGTTCCTAATAACCCTGGATACTGACATGGTTACTGAGAAGGACATCCTAATGACCCTGGATACTGACATGGTTACTGAGAAGGACATCCTAATGCCCCTGGATACTGACATGGTTACTGAGAATGACATCCTCATGATCCTGGATACTGACATGGTTACTGAGGAGGACATCCTAATGGCCCTGGATACTGACATGGTTACTGATAATGACATCCTCATGATCCTGGATACTGACATGGTTACTGAGGAGGACATCCTAATGGCCCTGGATACTGACATGGTTACTGAGGAGGACATCCTAATGGCCCTGGATACTGACATGGTTACTGAGGAGGACATCCTAATGGCCCTGGATACTGACATGGTTACTGAGAAGGACATCCTAAGGGTTACTGAGAATGACATCCTCATGGTTACTGAGAAGGACATCCTAATGACCCTGGATACTGACATGGTTAATGAGAAGGACATCCTAATGGCCATGGATACTGACATGGTTACTGAGGAGGACATCCTAATGGCCCTGGATACTGACATGGTTACTGAGGAGGACATCCTAATGACCCTGGATACTGACATGGTTACTGAGAAGGACATCCTAATGACCCTGGATACTGACATGGTTAATGAGAAGGACATCCTCATGGTTACTGAGAAGGACATCCTAATGGTCCTGGATACTGACATGGTTACTGAGGAGGACATCCTAATGGCCCTGGATACTGACATGGTTACTGAGGAGGACATCCTAATGGCCCTGGAAACTGACATGGTTACTGAGGAGGACCTCCTAAATGCCCTGGATACTGACATGGTTACTGAGGAGGACCTCCTAATGGCCCTGGATACTGACATGGTTACTGAGAAGGACATCCTCATGGTTACTGAGAATGACATCCTCATGGTTACTGAGGAGGACCTCCTAATGGCCCTGGATACTGACATGGTTATTGAGGAGGACATCCTAATAGCCCTGGATACTGACATGGTTACTGAGAAGGACATCCTAATGACCCTGGATACTGACATGGTTACTGAGAAGGACATCCTAATGGTCCTGGATACTGACAAGGTTATTGAGGAGGACATCCTAATGGCCCTGGATACTGACATGGTTACTGAGGAGGACATCCTAATGGCCCTGGATACTGACATGGTTACTGAGAATGACATCCTCATGATCCTGGATACTGACATGGTTACTGAGGAGGACATCCTAATGGCCCTGGATACTGACATGGTTACTGAGGAGGACATCCTAATGGCCCTGGATACTGACATGGTTACTGAGGAGGACATCCTAATGGCCCTGGATACTGACATGGTTACTGAGAAGGACATCCTAAGGGTTACTGAGAATGACATCCTCATGGTTACTGAGAAGGACATCCTAATGACCCTGGATACTGACATGGTTACTGAGAAGGACATCCTAATGGCCCTGGATACTGACATGGTTACTGAGGAGGACATCCTAATGGCCCTGGATACTGACATGGTTACTGAGGAGGACATCCTAATGACCCTGGATACTGACATGGTTACTGAGAAGGACATCCTAATGGCCCTGGATACTGACATGGTTACTGAGAAGGACATCCTAATTACCCTGGATACTGACATGGTTACTGAGAAGGACATCCTCATGGTTACTGAGAAGGACATCCTAATGGTCCTGGATACTGACATGGTTACTGAGGAGGACATCCTAATGGCCCTGGATACTGACATGGTTACTGAGGAGGACCTCCTAATGGTTACTGAGGAGGACCTCCTAATGACCCTGGATACTGACATGGTTACTGAGAAAGACATCCTAATGGCCCTGGAAACTGACATGGTTACTGAGGAGGACCTCCTAATGGCCCTGGATACTGACATGGTTACTGAGGAGGACCTCCTAATGGCCCTGGATACTGACATGGTTACTGAGAAGGACATCCTCATGTTTACTGAGAATGACATCCTCATGGTTACTGAGGAGGACCTCCTAATGGCCCTGGATACTGACATGGTTATTGAGGAGGACATCCTAATAGCCCTGGATACTGACATGGTTACTGAGAAGGACATCCTAATGACCCTGGATACTGACATGGTTACTGAGAAGGACATCCTAATGGTCCTGGATACTGACAAGGTTATTGAGGAGGACATCCTAATGGCCCTGGATACTGACATGGTTACTGAGGAGGACCTCCTAATGGCCCTGGATACTGACATGGTTACTGAGGAGGACCTCCTAATGGTTACTGAGAAGGACATCCTAATGGTCCTGGATACTGACATGGTTACTGAGGAGGACATCCTAATGGTCCTGGATACTGACATGGTTACTGAGAACGACATCCTCATGGTTACTGAGAAGGACATCCTAATGGTTACTGAGAAGGACATCCTAATGGTCCTGGATACTGACATGTTTACCGAGAAGTACATCCTAATGGCCCTGGATACTGACATGGTTACTGAGAATGACATCCTCATGGTTACTGAGAAGGACATCCTCATGGTTACTGAGAAGGACATCCTAATGGTCCTGGATACTGACATGGTTACTGAGGAGGACATCCTAATGGTCCTGGATACTGACATGGTTACTGAGAACGACATCCTCATGGTTACTGAGAAGGACATCCTAATGGTTACTGAGAAGGACATCCTAATGGTCCTGGATACTGACATGTTTACCGAGAAGTACATCCTAATGGCCCTGGATACTGACATGGTTACTGAGAATGACATCCTAATGGTTACTGAGAAGGACATCCTCATGGTTACTGAGAAGGACATCCTAATGGTCCTGGATACTGACATGGCTACCGAGAAGTACATCCTAATGGCCCTGGATACTGACATGGTTACTGAGAAGGACATCCTCATGGTTACTGAGAAGGACATCCTCATGGTTACTGAGAAGGACATCCTCATGGTTACTGAGAAGGACATCCTCATGGTTACTGAGAAAGACATACTAATGGTTACTGAGAAGGTCATCCTCATGGTTACTGAGAAGGAGTTCCTAATAACCCTGGATACTGACATGGTTACTGAGAAGGACATCCTCATGGTTACTGAGAATGCATCCTAATGACCCTGGATACTGACATGGTTACTGAGAAGGTCATCCTCATGGTTACTGAGAAGGACATTCTAATGACCCTGGATACTGACATGGTTACTGAGAAGGACATCCTCATGGTCCTGTTATGGTGATCGATAGAGTTGCAGAGAAAAGCGAGCTGTTGAGGAAATTGCTTCTCCAATAAGGTAGTTGCAACATATACCTATAACTTGCTTACCTACCATTATTTTACTCCTACATTTCTAATGTCTCTTTGGTGTACTCCCATGACATAAAACTAGCCAGCTGACCCTGAACAGCAGTTAGACAGTTCTATGTCTCAGTGAGTATTGTGGATATTTTAGGATCTCTTTTTCACTCATGTGATGTGAGGTTGTCCAATCATGACAAATTCAGTGTGTGTTCTGTAGAAGTGTTATAACACTGTGCAGTGTCTGCGTGTGTGTTCTGTAGAAGTTTTATAACATTGTGCAGTGTCTGTGTGTGTGTTCTGTAGAAGTTTTATAACATTGTGCAGTGTCTGCGTGTGTGTTCTGTAGAAGTTTTATAACATTGTGCAGTGTCTGCGTGTGTGTTCTGTAGAAGTTTTATAACATTGTGCAGTGTCTGTGTGTGTGTTCTGTAGAAGTTTTATAACATTGTGCAGTGTCTGTGTGTGTGTTCTGTAGAAGTTTTATAACATTGTGCAGTGTCTGTGTGTGTGTTCTGTAGAAGTTTTATAACATTGTGCAGTGTCTGTGTGTGTGTTCTGTAGAAGTTTTATAACATTGTGCAGTGTCTGCGTGTGTGTTCTGTAGAAGTTTTATAACATTGTGCAGTGTCTGTGTGTGTGTTCTGCAGCCTTTTTAAAGTAGTACAGCAATAATGATCAATTGTTATGATGCAGCTAGGTGGCTGTGTTCTAGCAGGAAGATCGTGGTGGAGTATATGGGGGCCGGTTCTGGTGAGCCGGTCTGGATCAATGTCCAGGGACGCTTTTTACTCCCAGCCCGTCCCTGGATGGGACTACCAGCTTTCTGTAACCTAGATGGCAACCAGTGGGTCCATCTCCTCTATATCATGTTTCTTGTAGGATGACAATGTCTGTATTTCTGATTTCTTTGGTGAAGTCAAGGTTCCTGCTCTTTAGGCCAAAGGCAGATGAGCTCAGGCCTTGGATATTCCAGTATGAGATAGTTTAGGCTTTGTGTTCCATAAAGAGTCCAATGTTGTTGGTTGTGTGGTTTGGCCTCAGACCTGTAAGTGTGAGCAGAGTCTTCTGAGTATCTGGTACATGCCATTGGCTTGGGCGAGTGTAAGAGTGGGGTTTGGGCCTGTTTGCCCGCTCTATGCCTGGGCGTATGTGTGACTTCCATGTTGAGGCCCTCTTTGTGGGAGTGGGGGGCATGAGGTGGGCAGGAGGGGCATAGGTCTGATCTGAGGGGGCCTAAATGGGGTTGGGGCATGGTTGACTTTGGGGTAGTGTTGATTGGTTGGGGGTTTGGAGGTTCTGGGAGGGTGTCTTGCTGGTCGGGAGTCTGTTGATTTGTTGCTCCTGTGTGAAATTTTGGGCCTACGTTTGAGGGCGATGTCCTTTAGGGTCTGGGCGAAGGTGGGCACTGCTGCCTCCCTCTCTCTCTCTCTCTCTCTCTCTCTCTCCCTGTCTCTCCCTGTCTCTCCCTGTCCCTTTCTCTCTCCCTCTCTCTTTCTCTCTCCCTGTCTCCCTCTCTCTCTCTCTCTCTCCCTGTATCTCGTCCTCTCTCTCTCACACACTCCTATAACTAAATCACAGATTGTATGCACTCATGCACGCACACACACACACACACACACACACACACACACACACACACACACACACACACACACACACACACACACACACACAGAATGAGGCTCTCTGACATGCCTGTGCCATTCCTCCTGTTCTTTATCTGTTTCCTGATCTAAACTCTCTCCAGTCCTGCTGTCAATCACCCAGCCTCCCTTCTGGGCTCCACACGTCCCAAAAAACCACGCTGCCATTGGCCCAATGCCACCACTGGCTTCCTTTACAGGCAGGACCCCTGGTGTCTACTGTGTTCAGCCTGCTAACACAGACAGACAGACAGACAGACAGACAGACAGACAGACAGACAGACAGACAGGCAGACAGACAGGCAGACAGACAGACAGACAGCTCTACTCAAAGTGACAGCGAGCGCAGGGGGTCTACACCACCACAACATGTGTGTTGATCAGAACAGACTATAACTCATGTGTTTGAGTTGAGAGCTGCCCTCAGAGTGCTCAGGTCCTGTGAGTGAGAGACACTAGACTGTAGACGTAAGCTACCTCTATATGTGTGTGTGTGTGTGTGTGTGTAGGAGGCTCGCTACTATGAAAGTGTGTGTGTGTGTGTGTGTGTGTGTGTGTGAATAGTAAAGAATAGTAAACAAACAAAAATTGGACAGTTTCCAAGGTCAAATGCTATATGTAGGGGGTTTAGGGTTAAGGTTAGAATTAGTGTTACGGTTAGAATTAGGTTTAGGGTTAAGGTTAGGTTTTTGGGTTAGGGTTACGGTAAGATTATGGGTTAGGGTTAGGTTTAAGGTTAGGGGTTAGGACATTTTTTAAATGGGACTGAATTGTGTGTCCTGTACTTGTGTGTGTGTGTGTGTGTGTGTGTGTGCGCGCGTGTGCGTGAGTGAGCAGGGCTCTGTGTATAGAAGGTTTTATGAGGCTCATAAGGATGAGTGAATTTCACGGTGAGATATACTGTGCTTATATAAACAGGATGAACAGGAGACCATCTCTCTCTCTCTCTCTCTCTCTCTCTCTCTCTCTCTCTCTCTCTCTCTCTTTCTCTCTTTTCTCTCTCTCTCTCTCTCTCTCTCTCTCTCTCTCTCTCTCTCTCTCTCTCTCTCTCTCTCTCTCTCTCTCTCTCTCTCTCTCTCTCTCTCGCGCTCTCTCTCTCGCGCTCGCGCTCTCGCATGCCGACATTGTCACTGAAGCTAAATCATGCTGGGAAACGGAGGTAAAGCTGTAATTGACACATGAGGGTGAGGTGATAAGGGGGATAAGGGCAGGGGGAAGGAGTAGGGTGGATAGGGGGGAGAGGAGAGATGGGTAGGGGGCAGGAGTAGGGTAGGTTGGAGGGAGAGAAGGGCAAGGGGCGAGAGTAGGGTCGATAGAGGGGAGAGGAGAGATGGGTAAGAGGCAGGAGTAGGGTAGGTTGGAGAGAGAGAAGGGCAGGAGAAGGGAAGGTTGACGGGAGAGAAGGGCAGGGGCAGGAGTAGGTTAAGTTAGGTTTATTTAATTAGGCTAGTCAATTAAGAACCTATTATTATTTACAATGACGGCCTACCAAGAGGTAAAAGGTCTCCTGCGGGGACAGGGATTGGGATAAAATACATAAGAACAAAACACAAATCACGACAAGAGAGACACCACAACACTACATAAAGAGAGACTCCACAACACTACATAAATAGAGACTCCACAACACTATATAAATAGAGACTCCACAACACAATATAAAGAGAGACTCCACAACACTACATAAAGAGAGACACTACAACATTACATAAAGAGAGACACCACAACACTACATAAAGAGAGACAACACACCACTACATAAAGACACCACAACACTACATAAAGAGAGACACCACAACACTACATAAAGACACCACAACACTACATAAAGACAACACAACACTACATAAAGAGGGACTCCACAACACTACATAAAGAGAGACTCCACAACACTATACAAAGAGAGACTCCACAACACTATACAAAGAGAGACTCCACAACACTACATAAAGAGAGACTCCACAACACTACATAAAGAGGGACTCCACAACACTACATAAAGAGAGACTCCACAACACTAAATAAAGAGAGACTCCACAACACTGTCGGTGTTCTGGTGTATTCTGGTCTATCAGTGTTCTGGTCTGTCGGTGTTCTGGTGTAGTCTGGTCTGTCTTATTGTTCTGGTGTATTCTGGTCTGTCTTATTGTTCTGGTGTGTTCTGGTCTGTCTCATTGTTCTGGTGTATTCTAGTCTGACTTATTGTTCTGGTGTGTTCTGGTCTGTCGGTGTTCTGGTGTATTCTGGTCTGTCGGTGTTCTGGTGTGTTCTGGTCTGTCGGTGTTCTGGTGTATTCTGGTCTGTCAGTGTTTATGGTGTATTCTGGTCTGTCGGTGTTCTGGTGTAGTCTGGACTGTCTTATTGTTCTGGTGTATTCTGGTCTGTCGTTGTTCTGGTGTGTTCTGGTCTGTCGGTGTTCTGGTGTATTCTGGTCTGTCAGTGTTCTGGTGTATTCTTGTCTGTAGGTGTTTCCGGTGTATTCTCGTCTGTCGGTGTTCCGGTGTATTCTGGTCTGTCGGTGTTCTGGTGTATTCTGGTCTGTCGGTGTTCTGGTGTGTTCTGGTCTGTCGGTGTTCTGGTGTGTTCTGGTCTGTCTTATTGTTCTGGTGTATTCTGGTCTGTCGGTGTTCTGGTGTGTTCTGGTCTGTCTTATTGTTCTGGTGTATTCTGATCTGTCTTATTGTTCTGGTGTATTCTGGTCTGTCGGTGTTCTGGTGTATTCTGGTCTGTCGGTGTTCTGGTGTATTCTGGTCTGTCTTATTGTTCTGGTGTATTCTGGTCTGTCTTATTGTTCTGGTGTTTTCTGGTCTGTCTTATTGTTCTGGTGTGTTCTGGTCTGTCTTATTGTTCTGGTGTATTCTGGTCTGTCTTATTGTTCTGGTGTGTTCTGGTCTGTCTTATTGTTCTGGTGTATTCTGGTCTGTCGGTGTTCTGGTGTATTCTGGTCTGTCGGTGTTCTGGTGTATTCTGGTCTGTCTTATTGTTCTGGTGTGTTCTGGTCTGTCTTATTGTTCTGGTGTGTTCTGGTCTGTCTTATTGTTCTGGTGTATTCTGGTCTGTCTTATTGTTCTGGTGTGTTCTGGTCTGTCTTGTTGTTCTGGTGTGTTCTGGTCTGTCTTATTGTTCTGGTGTTTTCTGGTCTGTCTTATTGTTCTGGTGTGTTCTGATCTGTCTTATTGTTCTGGTGTGTTCTGGTCTGTCGGTGTTCTGGTGTATCCTGGCTGGAGGTCTGTCACGAGTTGTAACCAAGGAGAACACCATAACAACATCAGCAATACCACCTACTGTACTGTGGAACTGGGATGAGCTCTGAAATGGGAGCACATACACACCAGCTAAGGAGGGGGAATGAATGTGAGTCACAGCAAGGCTCACCATCCCTCCTGATCAGCAGCAGAGAGGTACATTTAGCCTGGGGATGGAGTTGGGGCCTGTGGGTGTCAGGTGTCTGTTCTGAGGAGGTGTGGGGGATAAGGAATACGACTCCTAAACGCTGCTCAGCCCCCCGCATTCCCCATCTCTCTACCACATGTAGAGTAAGGGATAGTCTTTAACTGATGACTTCCAGACATATCTGACATAGTCTCAGTGGTAACTAGATGAGTGTGTCCAGACTGGTGTCCATGGCCCTATTGTCCCAGTGGTAACTAGATGAGTCTATTGTGTTCTGATGTCCATGGCCCTATCGTCCCAGTAGTAACTAGATGAGTCTGTTGTGTTCTGATGTCCATGGCCCTATCGTCCCAGTAGTAACTAGATGAGTCTGTTGTGTTCTGATGTCCATGTCCCTATCGTCCCAGTGGTAACTAGATGAGTCTGTTGTGTTCTGATGTCCATGGCCCTATCGTCCCAGTGGTAACTAGATGAGTCTGTTGTGTTCTGATGTCCATGGCCCTATCGTCCCAGTGGTAACTAGATGAGTCTGTTGTGTTCTGATGTCCATGTCCCTATCGTCCCAGTGGTAACTAGATGAGTCTGTTGTGTTCTGATGTCCATGGCCCTATCGTCCCAGTGGTAACTAGATGAGTCTGTTGTGTTCTGATGTCCATGGCCCTATCGTCCCAGTGGTAACTAGATGAGTCTGTTGTGTTCTGATGTCCATGGCCCTATCGTCCCAGTAGTAACTAGATGAGTCTGTGGTGTGCTGGTATCCATGGCCCTATCGTCCCAGTAGTAACTAGAAGAGTCTGTGGTGTGCTGGTGTCCATGGCCCTATCGTCCCAGTAGTAACTAGAAGATCTGTGGTGTGCTGGTGTCCATGGCCCTATCGTCCCAGTAGTAACTAGAAGAGTCTGTGGTGTGCTGGTGTCCATGGCCCTATCGTCCCAGTAGTAACTAAAAGAGTCCGTGGTGTGCTGGTGTCCATGGCCCTATCGTCCCAGTAGTAACTAGAAGAGTCTGTGGTGTGCTGGTGTCCATGGCCCTATCGTCCCAGTAGTAACTAAAAGAGTCTGTGGTGTGCTGGTGTCCATGGCCCTATCGTCCCAGTAGTAACTAAAAGAGTCTGTGGTGTGCTGGTGTCCATGGCCCTATCGTCCCAGTAGTAACTAGAAGAGTCTGTGGTGTGCTGGTGTCCATGGTCGTATGGGAGCTCTGTTTGATGTATTCATGTATTGATATATGGCTGGCATCTCAGAATGATTAGACTGCCTGCTATCAGTAGGTCAAAGGGATGTCTAACCATTCGGGTGTGTGTTCCCCTGGCAACGCACAACACATCGGTGTGTGCCGTACATTTATACTTGTTATGACAGTAAATGTAAAGGTCAGGTCTTAGCAGTGTTATTAATAAACAAGGAGATGTGACTCTTTTCAATAACTCCTCAGGTTTCCAACATCACACACAGCAGACATAGAATCTCCACGTGTGATTGTGGGCCGGTCCCAAAGGGTTTGTCTGAGAGTCTTTGATCGGAATTTGAAGCCCCTCAGCGAATTCCCATTTGAGTATTCAGATTCTATCTTCATCTCCCTACCCCCCACCTCACCTCTACTCAGATGTGTGCATGCCCTCCTCCCCCACCTCAGTAGAAAGGTCAAATGTTAGAAGCCAAAGTGGTGATAAGTACTTCCAAGTCATCTCTTGTCTTATAGAAACTGTAACATCACTGTTCCTAAAATGGCTGAAACAACTAATCATTTCAATCATTGTCAGTTCAGTTTACCCAGCTCACTCTTTCACTCTGCCTCTCTTTCCTTCTCTCTGTCTTCAACTCTCTCCTTACTAACACACACGTGTCACATGTATATGTATGTTGTAAAATACATGGATCTATTTTTAGAGGAAAAAGAGAACGTTTCCTGACGCTGATCAGATACCAGCCCTGCTCTCCTGAATCAATCTTCTGTCTCCGAGCACAGCCCATCGGTTCTCTCAGCCCTAAACTCATTTAATTGACATTTGGTATTTTATTAGGATCCCCTATTAGCTGTTGTGAAAAGCAGCAGCTACTCTTCCTGGGGTCCACACAAAACAGGAAACATGACATAATACAAAACATTAATACACAAGAACAGCTCAAGGACAGAACTACATCAATTAAAACATGGCACACGTAGCCTACATATCAATACCTTGACACCGGTGCCCCCCACATTGACTCTGTACCGGTTGCCCCTGTATATAGCCCTGCTATTGGTATTTACTGCTGATCTTTAATTATTTGTTATTCTTATCTCATACTTTTTTGGGGGTATTTTATTAAAACTGCATTGTTGGTTAAGTAAGCTTGTAAGTAAGCATTTCACTGTAAGGTTTCACTGTTGTGTTTGGGTATGTGACATAAAATTTGATTTGATTTAAAATACATACACACAAACTATCTATGTCAAATAGGGGAGAGGCGTTGTGCTGTGAGGTGTTGCTTTATCTGTTTTTTTAAACCAGGTTTGCTGTTCATTTGAGCAATATGAGATGGAATGGAGTTCCATGCAATAATGGCTCTTTATAATACTGTACGCTATCTTGAATATGTTCTGAATTTGGGGACTGTGAAAAAAACCCTGGTGGCATGTCTAGTGGGATAAGTGTGTGTGTCAGAGCTGTGTATAAGTGGACTATGCAAACAATTTGGAATTTTCAACAAAGTGTTGCAGTCAGTCTCTCCTCAACTCTTAACCAAGAGAGACTGGCATGCATAGTATTTATATTAGCCCTCTGATAACATTGTATTTGGTCAAACACTATTTTTTCCAGCAGTTTTCTAAGAGCTGGCAGCAAGCTGATAGGTCTGCTGATAGAACCAGTAAAGGCCGCTTTACCACTCTTGAGTAGCGGAGAACAACGCCTTTCCTCTAAACTCAGATTAAAGATATGATAGATAGGAGTGGCTATAGATTCAGCTACCATCCTCAGTAGCTTTCCATCTAAGCTGTCAATGCCAGGAGGTTTGCCATTATTGATCAATAACAATAATTGTTCAACCTCTCCCACGCTAACTTTACATAATTCAAACTGGCAATGCTTTTTTTATGCATGAGTACAATGGCTCCCTGTTAGTTGTTGACATTTCCTGCCTAAGTTTGCCCACTTTGCCAATGATGTAGTCATTAAAATAATTGCCAACATCACATGATTTTGTGATTAAAACCTCTTAAGGATCCACCGCTTTTTTCTTCCAGTTTTTGCCTAAAAATACTTCAATAACACTTGACAATAACTTGACCAATTCAATGGATATTTCTTACTTGGAGAAATCAGCTAGCTCCGCCCTCAACTTCCGGACTTGTCTCCGTGCTGCTGTGCTGTTGTTACTTGGCTATCTGCCAAACTTAGAGTTTTTTTTACTATTAATACATTTACCAACATCTTAATGTTTTCCTCGCTCAAATGTTTTCATTCAACTTTTTAACCCTGGAAGCTTTATCTGGACATGGTTCTACAGGATCTCCACCAGCCCAAAAAGCTAAGTAGTAACATTATGCCATCCAATTGCAGTCTCTGTACTCATGATATACAGGAAATGTATCGCCTTATGGTGAGGATAGCCATGCTGCAAGCCCAGCTTCAGATGTAATCGTTAGGCAAGGGAAATTTAAGTGTAGGAAAGGATGAGAGAGCGTCTGTGCCACCAATAAGTAAATAGTAGTATAAATAGTAGTATAAATACCCCCGCACCTGCTGCCAGAGCCGGACAACTTTCTCATGGCTACTGGAAAGAAATACTGTCGGCATGCTCAACTGGAGTCGCTCATTCAGCCGACAGAAACTTTGAAACGGTTCTACACAGAGTCAGAGGCCGAGCATTCTCAGGTTTTCCTCCTCCCGTTACGGTGTCTGATCTGATGAAGCCTCCCACCATTAACTCTGAGAAATTGAAAACCCTAGTCATTGGCAAATCCATTACCCACAATATTAGACTTAAAAATAATCATCCAGCGATCATACCCTGTTTACCAGGGGGCAGGGCTACCGACGTAAAGGCCATCTGGAGATGGTGCTGGCTGAGGCTAAAACTGGTGTAGAGTACAGAGAGTAAAGGGATATTGTTATCAACGTTAGCACAAACGATGTTAGGATGAAACAGTCAGAGGTCACCAAGTGCAACATAGCTTCAGTGTGTAAATCAGCTTGAAAGATCTCGGCATTTAGTAATTGTCTCTGCCCTCCTCCCAGTAAGGGGTGATGAGCTCTACAGCAGAGTCTCACAACTCAATCACTGGCTGAAAACTATTTTCTGCCCCTCCCAAAAGATAGAATTTGTCGATAATTTGACCTCTTTCTGGGACATACCCACGAACAGGACCAATACTGGCCTGCTGAGGAGTGACAGACTCCATCCTAGCTGGGTGCTCTCATCTTATCTATGAACACAGACAGGGCTCTAACTCCTCTAGCTCCACAATGAGATAAGGTGCAGTGAGCCAGCCTGCCAGCATAGTGGAGTCTGTGACTAGCACAGTCAGTGTAGTCATTTCAGCTATCCCCATTGAGACCATGTCTGTGCCTCGATCTAGGTTTAGTAGATCTAAAGATGGCGGTGTTCGCTTTAGAAATCTCACTAGAAAAAAGACCTCCTCCCTTATTGAAAGAGACCGACAGACCGTATGAAATGAGGCCGACAGATATGGTCGCCCTACTTCCCGTTCTTCAGAAACTATGCAGTATTTTGTTTTATTTATGTATTATTTCTTACATTGTTACCCCAGGAAACTTTAAGTGTTATTACATACAGCCGGGAAGAACTATTGAATTTTAGAGCAATGTCAATTTACCAACATTACGACCAGGAATACGACTTTCCTGAGGCGGATCCTCTGTTCGGACCACCACCCAGGACAATGGATCTGATCCCAGTAGGCGACCCAAAACAACGACGCCGCAGAAGGCTCCACTGACCTGCACATTCCTCAACACTCCCGAGTATACTACTTGCCAATGTCCAGTCTCTTGACGACAAGGTAGACCAAATTCGAGCAAGGGTTGCCTTCCAGAGAGACATCAGAGATTGTAACATTCTCTGTTTCACAGAAACATGGCTCTCTCTGGAAATGTTATCGGAATCGGTACAGCCACCGGGCTTCTCCATGCATCACGCCGACAGAGATAAACACCTCTCTGGCAAGAGGAAGAGCGGGGGTGTATGCCTTATGATTAACAACGCATGGTGTAATCATAACAACATACAAGAACTCAAGTCATTCTGCTCACCCGACCTAGAATTACTTCCAATCAAATGCTGGCCATTTTACCTACCAAGTGAATTCTTGTCAGTTACAGTGGTTCCTCCTTTTAAAGTTGCGAGCTTTCACCGCGGGATTTAGAGGAACCCAGTGTCACGGCTTCATTGCTCCAGACCACCACAAGGGGGTGTTAGGGGGTGTCATTATGCATTTGGGCCCCAAGGTTTTTATATGACCAATCATATCGAGTGGTTCCAATGTAAGTTGATGTAAGTTGTTATAACGTCATAACGAGTCAAGCAAAAAAATTACAATTGAGAGGAATATATGTTAGTTAATGTAGAGACAATGCACAATGTTTGTGCATATTTTTTTGTCATAAAGTTACTTTATGAAAATCACTATTTCGCAAATATCTGACCAGCTAACATTAGCCAGCTAGTTAGTGTTAGGAGAATGCATTTGTAATTTGTGTAAAGAATCTAGCTAGCTAAAGTATTTACTGAAAATTGAATGCACAATTGTGTAAGCTTGCCTTGCAATGCAGCTGAAGTAACGTAGCTAACTATCTCCTTTCTTGCTTATTGTGTAGTGGAGGATAAAAATAACTGTATGCCCATGGACGTGTAGCTATCTACAGTATGTAGCCGATCTGTGTATGGACCCTAAAACGTTAGGTTCTGAACTAATATTCATACCAATCTATGAACCTCAGCTATCATAGTTGCTGTATCATCTTCAAGTCTGTATGGCATTAATGAAGCCTATGGATAGAGTAGAATATAATAACTGTGTACTGTGTGGCAAGGTTGCAAGTCCTATATACACATGTACTGTAGTTATTACCACACATGAGATTCCCACATTGTAGCCTGTACATTGAATATATTCACTGATCATGTACTCTTCCTTGGCAAAAAAAATGGTGCGGTTCAGGTATGAGTCTCTGAGACATTATTCTTCAGTCATATCAAACTCCGTTATTTGAATGATGCTGTGTCCGCATGTATGCATTACAATTATACACTTGAACAAATAAAATCAAATGTTATTTGTCACATACACACGGTTAGCAGATGTTAATGTGAGTGTAGCGAAATGCTTGTGCTTCTAGTTCTGACCATGCAGTAATATCTAACAAGTAATCTAACAATTTCACAACAACTACCTTATACACACAAGTGTAAAGGAATGAATAAGAATATGTACATAAAAATATACATGGATGAGCGATGGCCGAACGGCATAGGAAAGATGCAGTAGATGGTACAGAGTACAGTATATACAAATGAGATGAGTAGTGTAGGGTGTGTAAGCATTACATAAAGTGACATAGTTTAAAGTGACTAGTGATACATTTATTACATCCAATTTTTAATTATTAAAGTGGCTAGAGATTGAGTCAGTATGTTGGCAGCAGCCACTCAATGTTATTGATGGCTGCCTAACCTTCTGATGGCCATGAGATAGAAGCTGTTTTTCAGTCTCTCGGTCCCAGCTTTGTTGCACCTGTACTGACCTCACCTTCTGGATGAAAAGCGGGGTGAACAGGCAGTGGCTCAGGTGGTTGTTGTCCTTGATGATCTTTTTGGCCTTCCTGTGATATCGGATGGTGTAGGTGCCCTGGAGAGCAGGTAGTTTTCCCCCGGTGATGCGTTGTGCAGATCTCACTACCCTCTGGAAAGCCTTACGGTTGTGGGCGGAGCAGTTGCCGTACCAGGCGATGATACAGCCCGACAGGATCCTCTCGATTGTGCATCTGTAAAAGTTTGTGAGTGATTTTGGTAACAAGCCGAATTTCTTCAGCCTCCTGAGGTTGAAGAGCCTCTGTTGTGCCTTCTTCACCACGCTGTCTGTGTGGGTGGACCATTTCAGTTTGTCCGTGATGTGTACGCCGAGGAACTTAAAACTTTCCACCTTCTCCACTACTGTCCCGTCGATGTGGATAGGGGGGTGCTCCCTCTGCTGTTTACTGAAGTCCACGATCATCTCCTTTGTTTTGTTGATGTTGAGTGTGAGGTTATTTTCCTGACACCACATTCCGAGGGCCCTCACCTCCTCCGTGTAGGCTGTCTCGTCATTGTTGGTGATCAAGCCTACCACTGTAGTGTCGTCTGCAAACTTGATGATTGAGTTGGAGGCGTGCATGGCCATGCAGTCATGGGCGAACAGGGAGCACAGAAGAGGGCTGAGAACGCACGCTTGTGGGGGCCCAGTGTTGAGGATCAGCGGGGAGGAGATGTTGTTTCCTGCCCTCACCACCTGGGGGCAGCGCATCAGTTCAGGACCCAGTTGCACAGGGCGGGGTTGAGACCCAGGGTCTCGAGCTTAATGATGAGTTTGGAGGGTATTATGATGTTAAATGCTGAGCTTTAGTTGTTGAACAGCATTCTTACATAGGTATTCCTCTTGTCCAGATGGGTTAGGGCAGTGTGCAGTGTGATTGCGATTGCATCGTCTGTGGACCAATTGTGGCGGTAAGCAAATTTGAGTGGGTCTAGGGTGTCAGGTAGGGTGGAGGTGATATGATCCTTGACTAGTGTCTCAAAGCACTTCATGATGATGGAGGTGAGTGCCATGGGGTGATAGTCGTTTAGCTCAGTTACCTTAGCTTTCTTGGGAACAGGGACAATGGTGGCCCTCTTGAAGCATGTGGGAACAGCAGACTGGGATAAGGATAGATTGAATATGTCCGTAAACACACCAGCCAGCTGGTCTGCGCATGCTCTGAGGACGAGGTTAGGGATGCCGTCTGTGCCGGCAGCCTTGCGAGGGTTAACACGTTTAAATGCTTTACTCACGTTGACTGTGGTGAAGGATAACCCACAGGTTTTGGTAGCGGACCGTGTCGTTGGCACTGTATTGTCCTCAAAGCGAGCAAAGAAGTTGTTTAGTTTGTCTGGGAGCAGGACATCGTAGTCCACGACGTGGCTGGTTTTCTTTTTGTAGTCTGTGATTGACTGTAGAACCTGCCACATATCTCTTGTGTCTGAGTCTCTACTTTGTCTCTATACTGACGCTTAGCTTGTTTGATTGCCTTGCGGAGGGAATAGCTACACTGTTTGTATTAGGTCATGTTTCCGGTCGCCTTGCCCTGATTAAAATAAGTGGTTCGCGCTTTCAGTTTTGCACGAATGCTTCCTTGAATCCACAGTTTATGGTTGGGGAAGGTAGTTGCTGTGGGAACAACATCACAGATGCACTTGCTAATAAACTCGCTCACCAAATCAACGTATTCATCAATGTTATTGTCCGACGCTATGCGGAACATATCCCAATCCACGTGATCGAAGCAATCTTGAAGCGTGGAATCAGATTGGACGGACCAGCGTTGAACAGACCTGAGCACGGGAATTTCCTGTTTTAGTTTTTGTCTATAGGCTGGGAGCAACAAAATGGAGTCGTGGTCAGATTTTCTGAAAGGAGGGCGGGGCAGGGCGTTGTATGTGTCGCGGAAGTTAGAGTAACAATGGTCCCGGAATTCTTCCGGACAGGTAGCGCATTTGATATACTGATCAAACTTAGGGAGTCTTGTTTCAGATTAGCCTTGTTGAAATCCCCAGCTACAATGAATGCAGCCTCAGGATATGTGGATTCCAGTTTACATAGAGTCCAATAAAGTTCATTCAGGGCCATCGATGTGTCTGCTTGGAGGGGATATATACGGCTGTGATTATAATCAAAGAGAATTCTCTTGGTAGATAATGCGGTCGACATTTGATTGTAAGGAATTCTAGGTCAGGTGAGCAAAAGGACTTGAGTTCCTGTATGTTGTTATGATCACACCACGTCTCGTTAATCATAACGCATACCCCCCCTTCTTCTTCTTAGCAGATAGATGTTTGTTTCTGTCGGCGCGATGCATGAAGAAACCAGGTGGCTGTACCGTACTGTCTTGAGTGAGCCACGTTTCCATGAAACAATGAAGGTTACAATCTCTGATGTCTCTCTGGAAGGCAACCCTTGCTCGGATTTCAGTTCAGATGCAGGAGGGGTTCACCAAAACAGCTGATATAACCTAGAGGATTTAGGGACAAGGGGGAGAGGGATGAAGTGAAGAAGAGAGACTGTTATTGTGTGTGTGTAGTCTCACCTCCACACTAAGTGGCTACAGAGTACTTTATGCTGAAAAACAGACACATGAGGACAAACAATAGAAGATAATGTCAATAGAAGATACTGTATGTGACGCAGACACCTATCGAAGTGTACTTGAAACCTTTAAATATATAGGGCTATGTTTCATACCACTTGGTTATTGCAAGGCTAACCCCCAGGGAAATTATGACTTGGCAGCAACAGATAGCTTTCAGAACAATTCTTTCTGATTGAAAATAAAACGTTTTGCTCTCGACAAAAAGACACAAATGTACCTCCATAGCATATAACAATTTGCCTGTGAATAACCACACCTTCATACATATATGCTACTGTGTGCAGAATTCTTGACGCATAACCGAAGATGCTGCCAGCACACCCACAAGCGAGCCACTCAGGAGCAGAATGATGAAGTGTGGAAGAGGGAAAGGAATGAGATGGGAACAGCAATTTGTTGCACCTTGCAGCAGTATGTACCGGTATGTTAGCTAGCTACCTAACGTTAGTAGTTATACATCAAACTTGCCAGTATATTAACTATAGGCTAACTATATCTAACTACCCAACGCTTATTGACTTGATTATTCTTGTCATTCTTAGCTTAGCTAAATGGTATAGTTACTGTGCTTTCTCAATGGACATCCGGGTGCTTTCGTAAATTCGCTCTGGCTTTCTATAGGCTGGACAATAGAACGAGTCAAAATTCACCCAAGGCTGAAAAACGGCTTAAGAACGTTGGCTAAACTGGAACACTAGCGCGAGCCCATAGCAAATTAATGGAATTGATTGTTCGCAGAGCCTGTTTTGACTGGAGTGATGCTTAGAATTCCATTAAAATATATTGCTTTTTATTTTACCACTACAATCTGCTCGTCGGACAAAACTGAAAAAAACGACTTGTGTAGAAAGTAAACATCTGCACCTCGATGGTGTCAACTGTGCTTATGTCTGCGTAATGAAAAAGTAGGGAAAAAATAAAACTTCTGACTATTTCTGGTCTAGCGATCAATGACAAACGAGCTCGCTGCCCAGACTTACATAATTACAGAGGAGATTTTCCTGATTAAAATGGTGCCATTGTAACAATTTTGCTTCCGTCCCGCTCCTCGCCCCTACCTGGCTCGAACCAGGAACCCTCTGTACACATAGACAACTGCCACCCTCGAAGAATAATTACCCATCGCTCCACAAAAGCCACAGCCCTTGCAGAGCAAGGGGAACAACTACTTCAAGGTGTCCGAGCAAATGATGTCACCTATTGAAACACTATTAGTGTGCACCCCGATAACTAGCTAGCCTTTTCACACCGGTTACGCCCGACTTGAAAAAAATCTAAATGTACACATTGCGAGATATTTGGCAAAATAGACATATATACATATATCTCCCCCATTGTAAACAATGGGAAGACCACAGAGTTCCAATATTATTTTTGTTGTTTACATTTTGTTGTTTACAACGTGAGCAGGTTTCATTGCCAACAATAGCAAAGCAGGCATTGTGACGTAGAACAATAAGCTGGGAATAGAATGTTCGGAAGGCGAGTTGGTGCAACGGTGCTTAACAGAAATAATAGGAGCTGGCAGGGTGAAAAATGCACTAAAATTATGCATTAAAATTTTGCGATTACTTCAGAATGACGGCAAGTAGCTAGGAAATATGGTCATGTTAAGAAACTGGGCTCCATGGCGGGTGCAATGAACTAGTTTTTATCAGAAAAGAACGTTGTTAAAAAATTTGTCTAGCCTACAATCTACATGGATTTCAGAGCACTCTCGTCTGAGTGTACCAGAGCGCAGAATAATTACTTTACGAGCGCTCAACACCCGTTGAATATGGCCAGTGTCAGTAAACATTGGGAAAAAGTGTAATTAAATTGTTTCCAGCAGCACATTTACAGTCACCAACGCTCTGGTTAATACGAAAAAGGCCTTACCAGCTCTGCTAGGGCGAGTAAATGTTCATAGTGGTATCATTTGTGTCTGGAAGTAGCTAGCCAACGTTAGCTTGGGTGCTTGACTGCCGTTGTAAGGCCAGAACGCTCACGTCAACCCTACTCCTCAGCCCACACGTCCAGTGTGCTCTCCGAAAGCGAAGCGATCTGAATTTACTCTGAATGGTAATACTGTAAAATTATTCAAATTAATTAAGCCACATTTCTTAAAATCAATTCCATATACTATGTTATTACCAACAAGGCTTTAAATTCTCTGGTAATGCCAATACGGAATACTATCATATGCTTCTCAAAGCTGCCCTCTGGTGGTCAAACTAGCAATAACTTGCAGTAACAGAAGAAATGGCTGAGAATTAAATGACGTGCCACAGAATGCTGCAGCAGCACTTAGGGTGTGCCGCAGTATGACACAACTTTTGAAGGAGGAACCACTGTATAGTCACAGATGTGTACATTCCTCCTCAAGCGAACTCCAAGACGGCCCTCAAGGAACTTCACTGGACTCTATGTAAACTGGAAACCATATATCCGGAGGCTGATATATAATACATGTAATAAAATGCAAATGAATTACTTAAAAATCATACAATGTGATTTTCTGGATTTTTGTTTTAGATTCTGTCTCTCACAGTTGAAGTGTACCTATGATAAAAATTACAGACCTCTACATGCTTTGTAAGTAGGAAAACCTGCAAAATCGGCAGTGTATCAAATACTTGTTCTCCCCACTGTACCTCTCCCCCTACTGTATTTATTTATTTATTTATTTTGCTCCTTTGCACCCAATTATTTCTATCTCTACTTTGCACATTCTTCCACTGCAAATCTACCATTCCATACTTATATTGTATTTAATTTGCCACCATGGCCTTTTCTTGCCTTTACCTCCCTTATCTCACCTCATTTGCTCACATTGTATATAGACTTATTTTTCTACTGTATTGTTGACTGCATGTTTGTTTTACTCTATGTGTAACTCTGTGTTGTTGTATGTATCGAACTGCTTCGCTTTATCTTGGCCAGGTCGCAATTGTAAATGAGAACTTGTTCTCAACTTGGTGAAGGTGTAATAAAAATTAATAAATTAAAAATTACAGGGGCTGAGTCACTGGCTTACTAATGCTCCTTCATGCCATCCCTATGAGGGGTGCGTCACAGATGGGATCTACCTGTACAGTTTTGTACAGTTTTGCACCTCCTCTGGCTTGTGCAGTGGAGGAGATCTTATCCTGCCTGGTTGGCCCTGCCCGGAGGTATCGTCGGACGGGGCCACAGTGTCCCCTGACCCACCCCTGTCTCAGCCTTCAGTATCTATGCTGCAATTGTCTGTGTGACGGGGGGCTAGGGTCAGTCTGTTATATCTGGTGTAATTCTCCTGTCTTATCTGGTGTCTTGTGTGAATTTAAGTATGCTTCATCTAATTCTCTCTCTCCCAGAGGACCTGAGCCCTAGGATCATGCCTCAGGTCTACCTGGTTGTCCCCAGTCCATCTGGTCGTGCTGCTGCTCCAGTTTCAACTGTTCTGCCTGCGGCTATGAATCCATGGCCTGTTCACCGGACGTGCTACCTTGTCCCTGACCTGCTGTTTCCGACTCTCTCTCTACCGCACCTGTTGTCCCGACCTCTGAATGCTCGGCTATGAAAAGCGAACTGACATTTACTCCTGAGGTACTAACCTGTTTCACCCTCTACAACCACTGTGATTATTATTTGACCCTCCTGGTCATCTATGAACATTTGAACATCTTGAAGAACAATCTGGCCTTAATGGCCATGTCATTTTATAATCTCCACCTGGCCATCCCTCAGAGCCTGGTTCCTTTCTAGGTTTCTTCTTTGGTTCCTGCCTTTGAAGGGAGTTTTTCCTAACCACTGTGCTTCTACATCTGCATTGCTTGCTAATTTGGGGTTTTAGGCTGGGTTTCTGTGTAGCACTTTGTGACATCTTCTTTTGAAAAAAGGGCTTTTGAAATACATTTGATTAGTTTGATTGATATAGTAAGATGTTCTCTAAGAATTACAGGATATGGCTCTCTCAACACCTCCCCCGTAAGCATTCCTGTCTCTTTTATAGATGTTATATCCTTGTATTGCTACTGCTGTATCATCAAATTAATTATTTATGTGAGTCTCAGAAATGGCTAATATATGAATGTTATCTGATTTGAGCAAGTTACTAATTTAATTAACCTTATTCCTAAGGCTACATATATTAACATGGCAAACAGAGCAAAATTAACAATTAATATATGAATTAAAACTTTTCAAAAGAACAAACTTTCTACAACAAACCAAGCCCTCCCTCGTTCCGCATTCAACAGGAAATGGCATGATATTCGCGTCACAAAGGCAGGTCTAATGATTCTGAAGTGGAATAATATTATTAGGCTCTTGTATGGTATCGGCCACAGCAGACTGGAGCAGAGGTTGCCTCTATCTAAATGAAAACAGACAGAAATCTCTGCCAGCTCAGTGGTCTGTAGATGTGTGTAAAATGGAAGGCTTTTTCAAGGGCTACACCATCATTACATCAGCTTCCTTCTGACTCCTCTAACTACTCCTGCATGTCTGCAGAAGCAGGCCAAACTGGTTAATTTACTAGTGTTTATGGTTCAACTCAGATAAACATGGTGTGTGTCTACCATGAGGATGAGTGGAGGCACTCTGTCTCTATTTATTTTGTTCTGGTTAGACCAGGGAAGGAGGGAGAGGAAGGGCAGGCTGGCGTGCGGGAGGGAGAGGAAGGAGAGAGGGAGGGCAGGAGGGAAGGTACGGAGGGAGGGAGTTACATTCCTGAAGTCTAAGCAGATTGGCGTAATTCTGCTGTTTAATGTAAACACGGTAGGGACAGACTGGCACAATGGTTCAAGGGAGAGATGGAGGAGTAGGGTAGAGATGGGGAGAGGAGAGAACGGGGTGTGAGAGAGAGAGAGAAAAAAAGAGTTTGTGTAAACAATAAGTGGTGTCAGAGTATCCAGACCAGACTGCTCTCTTCTCCCAATACACATGGAAACTATATCTGCTGATTGGAGCCAGTATATTTTCTGTTCTCTTCTCCTTTCCCATCTTCCCCATCTCTTAAATCCTCTCAGAGGCAATCAGGCAAGCTGATTGCAGTAGAGACAAAGGTGGAAGAAATGGCATTATACAACACAGTGGATCTACACATACAGTAAAACATCCTTAGCATGGATAAGACTGGTTCCTTGGTGATAGCAGATTTGCAAACAATAATGGTCTCTTCAGTCAGTGGAGTGGCTCAGCATAAATCTGTGGGGAGACTGATATCTGCTGGTGAACACTGATACTGCAATTTGGTGTTGGGGAGTTATACCAATAACAAGGGTTGGGAGTAACTGATTACATGTAATTAGTTACATGTAATCTGATTACAGAAAACAAACTGTAATCAGATACTTTACCACCAAAAATATTGTGTAATCAGACTAGATACTTTTGAAAAATTAGATTACTTTTAAATTCAGAAAGGATGTTTGCGAAAAAATACATTGATTCCTTTGTGTTCTCGATGACATTCAATTCAGCATTGATAAGTGGCGCAGTGTAAGTTTGTTCCACCTGATCGAGTCAGAGACCCCTATGATGACAGACCAAATGTGTTTGATGATCCTTTTTGCCTTCTATTGGAAGAGTGTCAAACTCATTCCGTGGAGGGCCTAGTGTTACGCGTAGTGGAACAGGGGAACACAAGAGCAGACTCAGACGAGGAGATTGGGATAAAGTATTCAAGGTATTTATTAACACACAGGGGGAAGGTAGAGTGCAGGCCAGGTGAAGCTCGGGCGGGTTGTAGGAAACCAGGTGCGGAGGCTGAGAGGGGTTGGAACAGGGTAAGCAGGTCCGGATGGGGAATCCAAGGGAGCAGTAGAGTGGGGAATCCAGGACAGAGAAGCAGGAAGATGTGACATGGGACTGGGGACAGGAACCAGAGTCAGATCAGTCAGAACTGTAGCGGAGAGGAAACCAGAATCAGGCAAGGGAAAACAGGCACAACAGGATCTAAACAGCTAGAAACATAGACTGACTGAGCAGAGATTACGATCTGACAGCGTGGAAGTGGCAGGGCTGAGTATTTGTAGAGGTCTTGATCATGGAATGGGTTGCAGCTGGTGGGGATCTGCTCTGACTCCAGGACACCTGACCCTGCCCACACAATCAAACACACACACACACACACACACACACACACACACACACACACACACACACACACACACACACACACACACACACACACACACACACACAGACAGACAGAGAGGGAGAGAGCACTGGCGGAGTGGAGGCAGGTCAATGAGACACAGGATGAGCAGTAGAGGGTGTGGCAGGAGCAGATGTAATACATCGTGTCAGCAGGTTTTAGTTTTTTTCCCCCTTTCAATAAAAACCTAGACAACCAGATGTGGTGTTCCTTACTAAATAGTGACCTTAATTCATCAATCAAGTACTGTACAAGGGATGAGCAAAAACCCACAGACACTCTGCCCTCCTGAGTTTGACACCTGTGTTCTAATGCCTCTTAAGGGGAAAGTAATCAAAATGTAACTGAAAGTAATCAGATTACGTTATTGAGTTTGAGCAATCCAAAAGTTATGTAACTGATTTAGAAAATTGAAATGATTTATACAATTCAACAAATGTTGTCAACAGCTTTATCACTTTAATTATATCGAAGCAGAGAAAATAGAATATGCACTAGTATAAAGTCGAAAGACATAATTTAACACAAATAACTTATTCATAACTTATCAAAAAGAGGTTACAAATATCTTGTATCCTTCAAGAGTATTTTACATGAGAACAACTTAATATGTCATAAATATGTAGCATACATATCAAAGATTCACCTTTTTTAAAATCCTGAAATAATCAGTAAACATTTTTTTATTCATCATCCACCTTTTGCTGTCTCACTGAACAACCAGCACATGTTATGTAGTTCCTTAAAACCAGTTCATACAGGCAATAATATGTGGGGTGGACTCAGTCTTACTGGTAGATGCAGGTATAGAAACTGGAATATAAGATCTTCTCCTGACAGACACATTCACTTCCCCCGTTCATCATCTCAAATTTACTTCATAAAGCCCTTTGTACATTAGCAAAAATACAGAGGCAGATCATGAAAAACTCCCCAGAAGGCAGGAACCTAGGAAAAACCTATAGAGGAACCAAGCCCCAAGTTGTGGCCATGTCTGTACTGCGTAAACTGTGGTTAATACACAGATAGCTTCACAGTTACACAGTTTTCAATTGCGCATGAGTCAGTTGAATACAGTCAACCCCTGATAAGTGCACATTAAATACGTGTACACTCTGTTTAAGTGCAGTGCAGGTTATTAGTCCTAATCCACATGTATATTGACTTTAACACATTTCCCTGGATAACTCCATGTCTTACAATAGTGCACACATTGAGGACAGTCATTGCATGTCTAGTTCTTCATTGGAACTCAGTCATTTGAACATACTGGTTAAATATTTATACAACTCCCAGTCTTCCTCAAAATCATGAAAACACCTCTCATGTCCAGCCTGTCCTCCAGTGTGGAGAGGAAAGTTAACCTCATTTTCAATGACGCCAAGTCCAGGCAATATGTAGGTCACCTCAGTGACCTTCCCCTGGTCCCATCAGAAGACAGCACTTCAGATTTATAGATATCTTATCAATAAAATAACCTTCCATATTCTTGGTTCCAAGTGTACAATGTTACAGACTCCAAGTTCCATTAAGAATCTAGGTTCCTACAGGTGAGCTGTACTCTTCTGTGAAGCAGGAAGAAAGAGAAGAGAGGAATGAAAAGGTAGATTTTAACAAAACAAACATTTTGAACTGTTTGGCCAGGTCAGCTGCAGAGGTTATATAAACCAATGTCAAGTTTTTGATCTGGTCTTTGTCTTCTGAGTTTGAGTGAAACAATGAAACATACTCACTCAGCTGGCCTAGCTGCTTCCTCCCCATCTGGAAACACAGGATGTATTTATACATGTTGTATTTTTTGATATTACCTTTATTTTAACAGCGAAGACATATTGAGACCCAGGTCTCTTTTACATACACCTTCTGAATATACAACATAATTATACACATTATACCTAAACTATATATCTACACTACTGGTCAAACGTTTTAGAACACCTACTCATTCAAGGGTTTTTCTTTATTTAAAAAAAATGACATTGTAGAACAATAGTGAAGACATCACAACTATGAAATAACACTTATGGAATCAAGTAGTAACAAAAACGTGTTAAACAAATCAAAATGTATTTGAGATTTGAGATTCTTCAAATAGCCACCCTTTGCTTTGATGACAGCTTTGCACACTCTTGGCATTCTCTCAACCGGCTTCATGAAGTAGTCACATGGAATGCATTTCAATTAACAGGTGTACCTTGTTAAATGTTAATTTGTGGAATTTCTTTCCTTCTTAATGCGTTTGAGCCAATCAGTTGTGTTGTGACAAGGTAGGGGTGGTATACAGAAGATAGCCCCATTTGGTAAAAGACCAAGTCCATATTATGGCAGGAACAGCTCAAATAAGCAAAGAGAAATGACAGTCCATCATTACTTCAAAACATGAAGGTCAGCCAATCTGGAAAATTTCAAGAACTTTTGGAAGTTTCTTCAAGTGCAGTCGCAAAAACCATCAACCGCTATAATGAAACTGTCTCTCATGAGGACCGCCACAGGAATGGAAGACCCAGAGTTACCTCTGCTGCAGAGGATAACTTCATTAGAGTTACCAGCCTCAGAAATTGCAGCCCAGATAAATGCTTCATAGAGTTCAAGTAACAGACACATCTCAACATCAACTGTTCAGAGGAGACTGCATGAATCAGGCCTTCATGGTCGAATTACTGCAAAGAAATCTGTCATTTGGTCTGATGAGTCCATATTTGCGATTTTTGTTTCCAACTGTCTTTGCTGTGTCTATGTAGAGTACGTGAACAGTTGACCTCTGCATGTGTGGTTCACACTGTGAAGCATGGTGGAAGGAGTGTGATAGTGTGGGGGTGCTTTGCTGGTGACACTGTCTGTGATTGATTTAGAATTCAAGGCACACTTAACCAGCATGGCTACTACAGCATTCTGAGGCAATGCGTTGACCCAACTGCGCTCAATGGGACTACCATTTTGTTTTCAACTGGACAATGACTCAACACACCTCCAGGCTGTGTAAGGGCTATTTGACCAAGAAGGAGAGTGATGGAGTGCTGCATCAAATGACCTGGTTTCCTCAATCACCTGACCTCAACCCAATTGAGATGGTTTGGGATGAGTTGAACCGCAGATTGAAGGAAAAGCATCCAACAAGTGCTCAGCATACATATGTGGGAACTCCTTTAAGACTGTGGGAAAAGCATGGGGCGGCAGGGTAGCCTAGTGGTTAGAGCGTTGGACTAGTAACCAGAAGGTTGCGAGTTCAAACCCCCAAGCTGACAAGGTACAAATCTGTCGTTCTGTCCCTGAACAGGCAGTTAAACCACTGTTTGGCCGTCATCGAAAATATGAATGTGTTCTTAACTCCCTGATAAAATTAAATTTAAAAAAAATTCCAGGTGAAGCTGGTTGAGATAATGCCAAGAGTGTGCAAAGCTGTCATAGGAGAAGGGTGAATCTAAAATATATTTGGATTTGTTTAACACTTTTTTGGGTACTACATATGTGTTATTTCATAGTTTTGATTGTAAAAATAAAGACAAGCCCTTGAATGAGTAGGTGTGTCCAAACTTTTGACTGGTACTATATATATATATATATATATATATAAACACAGTCATGGGAAGCACAAATAAAACATCACAAATCACACAGAAAAATAGTTAAATTCCTTCACAAACATCAATCAATACTTTAAGTTGCCCAAACTGTATCAAGATGAAATGTATTTTAAAAAAAATCCAGAAATACAATTAATACAAACTAAAAGCAGATTTATCTATCTCGGTGGAGACCTTAGGAACCTCAAGAGTAAACCAATCCTGTGAGTGGATTAGGCAACTCAGGTATCTATACTCCAACAGCAAATTTAGATAAGACGGAAGTTTATGATGTCAGGCCTTGTAATCAAAACGGATTAATGTAGAGTTCTGTGGGTGTTTAGCGAATTCCAGCCAACCTTTTGATATAGGATGCAGTGATTAGTATCAAAACTGTCACCTGTAACAAAACCAAGGGCACTGTGGTAGATGGCATCCAAAGGTTTAAGAGTAGTAGCAGCTGTACTTTGATAAATAATATCACCATTATCAAGAACAGATAAAAACTGGTTGACTGAATAATCTGCTTCCTACTGCTTAGAGAAAGGCACAACCTGTTTCTGTAGAAAAAGATAACTTTAAATCTTATCTATATGTTTTTTAAAGGTCAAAATCATATAAATACAGTTCCCAATTATTTATATGCTGGATTCCATTTGGTTGGAGAACCAAACTTTATTGTGTTTTGCCTGTACACAAGTTTAAAATCAGCAATGGATTCCTGCATAGCTCTAAAATCTGATTCCTGTTTTGACGCAGCCAGTCAGGGAAGTAGCATACATATTACTATCATCCGCATATATCCACCTACATCTGCGACGGCAGCGTAGCCTAGTGGTTAGAGTGTTGGACAAGTAACTAGAAAGGTTGCAAGATCAAATCCCTGAGCTGAGAAGGTGAAAATCTGTCATTCTGCTGCTGAACAAGGCAGTTAACCCACTGTTCCTATGCCATCATTGAAAATGAGAACTTGTTCTGAACTGACTTGCCTTGTTAAATAGATGTGATTGACCAATGGTGTTTATGTAAATACTCAAGAGAACAGGTCCCAAAATCAACCACTGTGATACACCTTTAAGAAGTTCAGACTTAACCCCATCAATCACGTTGGCCTGAGTTCTGTCACTAAGGAAACCATGAACAGGCATCAGAGCTCAGACCTATTGAGGACAACTTATTCAATAAAATGGCATGAACAACAGTATCAACATCTTTTGACAGGTCCACAAACAAAGCAGCACATTTCATTTTAGTGTCTAAAGCACAGACAAGATTAAAAACGAACGTGGTTGCTGTAATAGTGCTATGCCGAGGCTTAAACCCTGATTGGTTTACATTCAGAATACATTTCTCAGATAAAAAAGAGCAATGGGAGGATGTACAGTAGGTATTTCTATTTTATCTGTCCCATTTCCAATGGCCAATACTGTGTTTTTACACTATTGTAGGCTAGTTACCTTGATCAACTCTGGCTGTCTGAGCCTTCCTTTCCTTGAAGACAAACAGCCCAGCCAGCAGGAAACACAGCAGAGCAACAGCACCAGCCACAACGGCAGAGGTCACATAAACATCAGGAGAGCCTGTCTGAGGCCAGCCTATAGTAGATGAAGAGAATAAGATGTTGATTTTCATTTTAAATTGCTTGACATAAATTTATAAAGTTACACATTTCAAGGAAATCCACACCAAAACGATATTTTGGTATTTGTTTCATTAGTCCATTGTTGACATAACTTGCGGACTTGTTTACATGCAGCTGTGCATTTTGTTGCTAACGTTTCTTTGTTTCATTAGTCCATTGTTGACATAACTTGCGGACGGACTTGTTTACATGCAGCTGTGCAGTTTGTTGCTAACGTTTCTTTGTTTCATTAGTCCATTGTTGACATAACTTGCGGACTTGTTTACATGCAGCTGTGCAGTTTGTTGCTAACGTTTCTTTGTTTCATTAGTCCATTGTTGACATAACTTGCAGACGTGTTTACGTGCTGCTGTGCGGTTTGTTGCTAACGTTTCTTTGCTACCTGCCAACTTTACGTTTTTTACTTTTTAATTACGTTTAATATTTTTCCCTCGCTCTAATTTTTAATTCAAGTTTTTAACCCCGTACACGTTTCTACAGGATCTCCACCAGCCGAAGCTAAGTAGTAACATTAACATGATGCCTTCTAATTGCAGTCGTTGTACTCCTAATATACAGGAGAACGATCGCCTTATGGCAAGGATAGCCATGCTGCATGCCCAGCTTCAGACGTAATCGTTAGGCAAGGGTCATTTCAGTGTTGGAAAGGATAAAACAGCGTCTTTGCCACCAATAAGTACAGATAATAGTATAAATCCCCTCGCACAGTCCGCACAGCCGGACAATTTTCTCATGGCTTCTGGAAGGAAATGCTGTAGGAATGCTCAACCGGTGTCGCTCATTCAGCCGACAGAGACTTTCAACCGGATACAAGTCAGAGTCAGAGTCTTCTCTGGTCTTTCCTCCACGCGTTACGGGGTCTGAAGAGCGGAAGCCTCCCATCCATTAGCTCTGAGAATTTGAACACCCTAGTCATTGGCGACTCCATTACCCGTAGTATTAGACTTAAAAATAATCATCCAGTGATCATACACTGTTTACCAGGGGGCAGGGCTACCGACGTTAAGGCTAATCTGAAGATGGTGCTGACTAAGGCTAAAACTGGTGAGAGTAGAGAGTATAGAGATATTTTTATCCATGTCGGCACCAACAATGTTAGGGTGAAACAGTCAGAGGTCAATAAGCGCAACATAGCTTCAGCGTGTAAATCAGCTAGAAAGAGGTGTCGGCATCGAGTAATTGTCTCTGGCCCCCTCCCACTTAGGGGGAGTGATGAGCTCTACAGCAGTCTCACAACTCAATCGCTGGTTGAAATCAGTTTTCTGCTCCTCCCAAAAGATAGAATTTGTCGATAATTGGCCCTCTTTCTGGGACTCAACCACAAACTAGCCCAACCTTGGCCTGCTGTGTAGTGACAGACTCCATCCTAGTTGGAGCGGTGTCCTCATCTTATTTATGAACGTAGACAGGGGTCTAACTCCTCTAGCTCCACAATGAGATATTGTGCAGGCCAGGCAGCAGGGTGTTAGCCACCCTGCCAGCTTAGTAGAGTCTGCCACTAGCATAGTCAGTGTAGTCAGCTCAGCTATCCCCATTGAGACCGTGTCTGTGCCTCGATCTAGGTTGGGTAAAACTTAACATCTATGCAACCAACTCAATCACTTTTTATAGCTACTGTTTACAGGCCTCCTGGGCCGTATACAGTGTTCCTCACCGAGTTACATGAATTCCTATCGGGACCTTGTAGTCATGGCAAATAATATTCACATTTTTGGTGACTTTAATATTCACATGGAAAAGTTCACAGACCCAATCCAAAAGGCTTTTTGAGCCATCATCAACTCAGTGGGTTTTGTCCAACATTTTTCCAAACCTACTCACTGCCACAGTAATAATCTGGACCTAATTTTGTCCCGTGGAATACATATTTTGGATCTTAATGTTTTACCTCGTTATCCTGGACTATTGGACCACCCTTTTATTACAACTGAGGAACTCATGTTTACCTTGCGTAATAGCTTGGACGCAGTCGCACCCCTAAATCAAATAACATTTTTCATAAGAAACTAGCTCCCTGGTATACAGAAAATACCCGAGCCCAGAAGAAAGCTTCCAAAAAATTGGAAGGGAAATGGCGCTACACCAAACAGGAAGTCTTCCAACTAGCTTGGAAAGACAGTACCGTGCAATATCGAAGAGCCCTCACTGCTGCTCGATCTTCTTATTTTTCCAACTTAACTGAGGAGAATAAGAACAATCCAAAAGAAAAGATGTATACTGTCACCAAGCTAATTAAAAAGCTGCATTACACAAGAGAGGATGGCTTTCACTTCAGCAGGGATCAATTCATGAACTTCTTTGACAAAAATATCATGATCATTAGAAAGCGAATTACAAACTCCTCTTTAAATCTGCATATTTCTCCAAAGCTCAGTTGTTCTGTGTCTGCACAACACTGCCAGGACCTAGGATCAAGGGAGACACTCAAGTTTGTTAATACTATATCTCTTGACCCATTGATGAAAATAGTCTTGGCCTCTAAACCTTCAAGCTGCATATTGGACCCTATTCTAACTAAACTACTGAAAGAGCTGCTTCCTGTGCTTGGCCCTCCTATGTTGAACTTAATAAACGGCTACCTATCCACCGGATGTGTACCAAACTCACTAAAAGGCAAATGTTTTACTTTCAAACTCGGACAAAATAGAGATGCTAGAAACAAAGGGATGTTCTGTTAGATCTGACAATTAATCTTGTTGGTTGTACAGGCATCTCAAATAAAACTGTGAAGTACCTCAGCATTACTCTGGACCCTGATCTCTCTTTTGATGAACATATTCTTACAGCCGTTGTTAGAAGGAGACCAAGGTGCAGCGTGGTAGGCGTACATTATACTTTTATTTTAAATGATACCAAAAACAACAAAATGCAAAAAATAAATAAAAGTAATAAAAGTCTCCAACTTCAGTGATTTTTGCAATTCGTTTCAGTCACAGGCAGCAGAGAACTGGAAGGAAAGGCGGCCAAATGAGGTGTTGGCTTTAGGGATGATAAGTGAGATTCACCTGCTAGAGTGTGTGCTACGGGTGGGTGTTGCCTTCGTGACCAGTGAACTGAGATAAGGCTGAGCTTTACCTAATTACCTAACCTGGAGCCAGTGGGTCTGGCGATGAATATGTAGCGAGGGCCAGCCGACTAGAGCATACAGGTCGCAGTGGTGGGTGGTATAAGGTGCTTAAGAAACAAAATGGATGGTACTGTGATAAACTGCATCTAGTTTGCTGAGTAGAGTATTGGAAGCTATTTTGTAGATGACATCGCCGAAGTCGAGGATCAGTAGGATAGTCAGTTTTACTAGGGTAAGTTTGGCGGCGTGAGTGAAGGAGGCTTTGTTGCGAAATAGAAAGCCGACTCTAGATTTGATTTTGGATTGGAGATGTTTGATATGAGTCTGGAAGGAGAGTTTACAGTCTAGCCAGACACCTAGGTACTTATAGATGTCCACATATTCTAGGTCGGAACCATCCAGGGTGGTGATGCTAGTCGGGCGTGCGGGTGCAGGCAGCGAACTGTTGAAAAGCATGCATTTGGCTTTGCTAGCGTTTAAGAGCAGTTGGAGGCCACGGAAGAAGTGTTGTATGGCATTGAAGCTCGTTTGGAGGTTATATAGCACAATGTCCAAGGAAGGGCCAGAGGTGTACAGAATGGTGTTTGTCTGCGTAGAGGTGGATCAGGGAATCGCCCGCAGCAAGAGCAACATCATTGATATATACAGAGAAAATAGTCGGCCCGAGAATTGAACCCTGTGGTACCCCCATAGAGACTGCCAGAGGACCGGACAACATGCCCTCCGATTTGACACACTGAAATCTGTCTGCAAAGTAGTTGGTGAACCAGGCAAGGCTGTCATTAGAAAAACCGAGGCTACCGAGTCTTCCGATAAGAAAATGGTAATTTACAGAGTCGAAAGCATTGGCCAGGTCGATGAAGATGGCTGCACAGTACTGTCTTTTATCGATGGCGGTTATGATATCATTTAGTACCTTGAGTGTGGCTGAGGTGCACCTGTGGTGCACCTGTGACCTGCTCGGAAACTGGATTGCACAGCGGAGAAGGTACGGTGGGATTCGAGATGGTCAGTGATCTGTTTGTTGACTTGGCTTTCGAAGATCTTAGATAGGCAGGGCAGGATGGATATAGGTCTGTAACAGTTTGGGTCCAGGGTGTCTCCCCCTTTGCAGAGGGGGATGACCGCGGCAGCTTTCCAATCCTTGGGGATCTCAGATGATACGAAAGAGAGATTGAACAGGCTGGTAATAGGGGTTGCGACAATGGCGGCGGATAGTTTCAGAAATAAAGGGTCCAGATTGTCAAGCCCAGCTGATTTGTATGGGTCCAGGTTTTGCAGCTCTTTCAGAACATCTGCTATCTGGATTTGGGTAAAGGAGAAGCTGGGGAGGCTTGGGCGAGTAGCTGCGGGGGGGGGGGGGGGGGGGCGGAGCTGTTGGCCGAGGTTGGAGTAGCCAGGAGGAAGGCATGGCCAGCCGTTGAGAAATGCTTGTTGAAGTTTTCGATTATCATGGATTTATCGGTGGTGACCTTGTTACCTAGCCTCAGTGCAGTGAACAGCTGGGAGGAGGTGCAGATGTGCTCTTGAACTTTTTGGAGTTAGAGCTACAGGATGCAAATTTCTGCTTGAAAAAGCTGACTGCGTGTATTGGTTCCTGACTTCCCTGAACAGTTGGATATCGCGGGGACTATTCAATGCTATTGCAGTCCGCCACAGGATGTTTTTGTGCTGGTCGAGGGCAGTCAGGTCTGAAGTGAACCAAGGGCTATTTCTGTTCTTAGTTCTGCATTTTTTTTAACGGAGCATGCTTATCTAAGATGGTGAGGAAGTTACTTTTAAAGAATGACCAGGTGTCCTCAACTGATGGGATGAGGTCAATATCCTTCCAGGATACCCGGGCCAGGTCGATTAGAAAGGCCTGCTCGCAGAAGTGTTTTAGGGAGTGTTTGACAGTGATGTCGTTTGACCGCGGACACGTAGCGGATACAGGCAATGAGGCAGTGATCACTGAGATCCTGATTGAAGACATCAAAGGTGTATTTGGAGGACAAGTTGGTCAGGATAATGTCTATGAGGGTGCCCATGTTTACAGATTTAGGGTTGTACCTGGTGGGTTCCTTGATGATTTGTGTGAGATTGATTGCATCTAGCTTAGACTGTAGGACTGCCGGGGTGTTAAGCATATCCCAGTTTAGGTCACCTAACAGAACACACTCTGAAGCTAGATGGGGGGGCGATCAATTCACAAATGGTGTCCAGGGCACAGCTGGGAGCTGAGGGGGGTCGGTAGCAGGTGGCAAAAGTGAGAGACTTATTTCTGGAGAGATTAATTTTAAAAATTCGAAGTTCGAACTGTTTGGGTATGGACCTGGAAAGTATGACATTACTTTGCAGGCTAACTCCTCCCCCTTTGCAGGCTAACTCCTCCCCCTTTGGCAGTTCTATCTTGAGCCAGGATTCAGACACGGCAAGGACATCAGGGTTAGCGTGTGCTAAAGCAGTGAGTAAAACAAACTTAGGGAGGAGGCTTCTGATGTTGACATGCATGAATCCAAGGCTTTATCGATCATAGAAGTTAACAAATGAGGGTGTCTGGGGACATGCAGGGCCTGGGTTTACCTCCACATCACCCAAGGAACAGAGGAGGAGTAGGATGAGGGTGCGGCTAAAGGCTATCAAAACTGGTCACCTAGAGCGTTGGTTTCTGGGCGTGGTAGAATATATTCAGGGCATAATGTGCAGACAGGGGTATGGTGGGGTGTGGGTACAGCGGAGGTAAGCCCAGGCACTGGGTGATGATAAGAAAGGTTATATCTCTGGACATGCTGGTTATAATGGGTGAGGTCACCGCATGTGTGGGACAAAGGAGGTATCAGCGGTATGAAGAGTGGAACTAGGGGCTCCATTGCAAACTAAAACAATGATAACCAACCTGAACAACAGTATACAAGGCATATTGACATTTGAGAGAGACATACAGCGAGGCATAAAGTAATCGCAGGTGTTGATTGGGAGAGCTATCTAAAACAACAGGTGAGACAACAACAGCTAATCAGCTAACACAACAACAGCAGGTAAAATGGTGATGACTAGGCAGAGAGGGTCGGATTAACTACACACAGAGTCTGAGTTCGCGGCTGGTGCCGCCAGATAAAAAATAAATAAACAGAATGGAGTACCGTGATTAATGGACAGTCCAGCAGGCATCAGCTATGTAGCCAAGTGATCATAGTGTCCAGGGGGCAGCAGTAGATGGAACAGGGAAGCCGCCACTACACTAGCACGCGGGCGACGCAGCGTTTAAAGTTAGTAGCCCGGGGCTAGTAGGAGCGTCTGCTCCGACGGAGGCCGGTTGAAGGCACAGCGGATGGAGTATTCGTCGGCAGACCAGTCGTGGTGGTGCAGCGGGGCGCCGTGTTGACAGAAAATCCAAGCCAGATGGTGAAAGAGGTATTGTAGAATTTAGTTTGCTAGCCGGGAGATGCGCCTGGCTCACGGCTAACTGGTGCTAGCTTCATGGCAGTGGCGTTAGCCACTATAGCCAATCGGTAGCAGCGGTGATCCGGTGCCAAGGTCCAGAGTTTACAGCAAGGATCCGGTGGAGTATTGGGCTCTAGCCGTGTATGAGTAGGGTTCGGGTGAACAGCTGAGTAGGCCGGGAGGTGGGCCTCAGGGATAGCTTCGGTACTGGGTGCCACGGTGAGTGCAAGCTAGCAGTGAAGATCAGAAGTAGTGGTCCAGGGATTACGGCAAGAATCCGGCGTTGTTGTGGAGAGACAGTCCGATACTGGTAGACTGTCGAGTATTATCCAGGCTCAAAACAGGGCTGGTATCTGTGCAGAAGGTAAAAGCCCCTAGCAGTGGCTAACAATGACTAAATAGCTTGTAGCTAATTAGCTGGTTAGCTTCTGGTGGTTCTTGAATGTGTTCTAAAATTAAAAATAATAGCGATTCCGTATCACATTGGGTGAGGTAGGTTACCGGAAGGTTTAATCGAATTAAAAATCGAAAAGAGATTTTTTTTTGAAATATATACAAAAAATACGAAAAATACAAAAATACACGAGAGGATGAACAAAAGCACGTCTTCACTGCTACGCCATCTTGGAAGCTATGAAAAGCCAACTGACATTTACTCCTGAGGTGCTGCTGACCTGTTGCACCCTCCGCAACCACTGTGATTATTATTATCTGACCCTGATGGTCATCTATGAACGTTTGAAGATCTTGGCCATATTCTGTTATAATCTCCACCCTGCACAGCCAGAAGAGGACTGGCCACCCCTCATAGCCTGATTCCTCTCTAGGTTTCTTTCTTCTCTAGGTTTCTTCCTCTGACCTTTCTAGGGAGTTTTTCCTAGCCACCGTGCTTCTACATCTGCATTGCTTGCTGTTTGGGGTTTTTGGCTGGGTTTCTGTACAGCACTTTGTGACATCGGCTGGTTTGATTAACATACTGTAGTCCTAAAATGTTTTGCTTGTCAGCAATCAGGTTTTCAAGTTATGTAACTTTCAAAACACAGAAGTCATCCCCATATGATGCATTTTGCATCGTACATTATATGATGTAAGATGCATCATAAGGGGATGACTTCTGTACTTGACTTTTCCTTTAAGGACAAAGTGATAGAGACACACTGTCTCAGTACTCACAGACAGTGTGTTCCTGTGAAAGGGCGCCCCCTACATTACAGCTGAGGTTCAGCCGGGGTCCGGAGGAGCAGTTGACGGATATGGAACTGTAGACAGAGAACAGCATAGAGACTGGGTCTGTCACATCACTGCTGTTCACTACTCTCCAGTGGCTCTGGTTCAGAGGAGGGTTTGGGCTCCACTCAATGTCCCTACGAGGGTAACCACTGTCGGAGGAACACGTCACCAAGCAACTGACGTTGTCACAGGCCACCGTTACAATGGGGATGCTGTAGTTGGCTGTAGAAGGGGAGAGAAATAGAGATAAAGAGGGATGAGAGTGGAAAGAAAAGAGAAAATGCTGTTTTGGACCAATAGGAAGGGATTTATGTTATCTTAGTTTTACTTCCTGAAAACACAAAGGGCAAATAAACACACACTCTCTCTCTCAGAGCTGAGAGACAGTCTGTCTAAGTGATAGCCAATTTACAGCTTTCTTTTTGTATTTTATTTTCTGTGAATATATCTATGGTTTGGGCTATTACAAGCACACATCTGACAGCAAAAACGAATCTTCTCTTTCATCCAGAAAGCGATGTTTCACATGTGGGAGAATAAAATAGAAAACTGAATTAAACACAAACATGGAAAGATAGATTGAACTGAGGTAATGTTACCTGTCACATTGAGCTGTATGTTCTCCTGCTTCTTCTTGGTTTGGTATTGAATGTGGCACTCGTACAACCCCTCATCTGACGGCAATATACTCCACAGCTTCATTGTTCGCTGTCTGGGGTCTACATGTGTACGGTTAGTGTACTCCTTAGGGTCTAAGCGCTTCTTCGTATGGTAGCCATTAATAAACCGGGGATTATTTCCATTGGAACCAGGTCTCTGTACGTACATGAAGACCAGATGGTTCTCACAGAGGTCTGAGGTACAGGGGATAGTCACAGCCCCGCCCACCTCTCCTATCACCATGGTGACATCTGAGAGAGAGGGAGAGAGGTCACAGGAGGCATATGCCAGAGAGTTAGGTTGTGGGGTTGTGTGGGTGTGAGGGTAGACATTAGGCAGGGTCTTTTTTGGTGACTTCTGTATTGTAGTTTTCACTTCCCAATCTAGCTGCCACTTTTGCCCTTTTCTCTCATCTGTCTGGTAGATTCCCTTCTACTGAATAGAATACATAATGGTTCTGATACTCTTACTACAAATCAAATAGTACAGAGACAACATACACAAATACACACATACACTGAGTCTACAAAACATTAAGGACACCTTCCTAATATTGAGTTGCCATCAGAACAGCCTCAATTCGTCAGGGCATGAACTCTACAAAGTGTCGAAAGCATTCTACAGGGATGCTGGCCCATGTTGACTCCAGTGCTTCCCACAGTTGTGTCAGTTAGGCTGGATGTCCTTTGGGTGGTGGACCATTCTTGATACACACTGGAAATTGTTGAGCTTGAAAATCCCAGGAGTGTTGCAGTTCTTGACAAAAACTGGCACCTACTACCATACCTCTGTTCAAAGGCACTTCAATCTTTTGTCTTCCCCATTCACCCTCTGAATGCCACACATACACAATCCGTGTCTCAATTGTCTCAAGGCTTAAAAAATCCTTCTTTACCCTGTCTCCTCCCATTCATCTATACTGATTGAAGTGGATTTAACAAGTGACATCAATAAGGGACATAGCTTTCACCCAGATTCACCTGGTCAGTCTATGTCATGGAAAGAACAGGTGTTCCTAATGTTTTGTGCACTCAGTGTATATGTAGACACACACTAAGGCCGGCACACACAATTTCAGCCACACATCTTCAACAGTAAAGGTATGAAAAGATAAAGTCATGGCAGGTAATGGCTTGTTTGTTATGATGTCATGTTCATGTCACTTGGCTCGTCACTTACCTTTACTTTGAAGAAACGGCAGCGATATCAGGAAGAGGACACACCTGTTGGAAACCATACAACAGTACAATCAGCCAAGTACTGTTAGGTGAGGTCACTGTCAGTATTCCTATTGTATAATTACATATTAGTCATTTAATAGGATATTTCTTGTACTTATTTCCTATTAACATAAATATTACTGTCCTTTAATTACGGCCACAAAATCCTCTAAGTATGAGACTCCAGCTTTCAGGAAGGTATACTGCACCTGGAAAGCTATAGCACTCAGAAAACATAAATTGTTTCCATTTAATTGGAGACCCACAGCAGCATGCAGACTATCAGATACCATCACCACACACACACACACCAATGTAAACAAAGGTGTGAAGAATCGTGACTCTAGATAGTGGATAGCAATACAGGTGTATGTATATCAAATTCTATGCAAATAACCAAGATTTAGAGATATAAATGTAGCTCAGGCACAATCCCGCCATATTAATAATGAACACACAGTATAATAATTGAGCACATCTTACCGAAGTAGCCATTGCACACACATCCCATAGACCTGTTGAAAACACACACATTAGATCAAACAGCAGCACTCACAACCAATGATCAGCTTTCATACGATCAGATCTATATCATGAGGAACTCATTCATAAATGACGCAGAGTTTGCTTATTAATCCTCAGCTAGTATGGTGATATAAAAAAAGTTATGAAGAAAAATGTCCGTTCTATATTTATCATAAAAACAAAATGAATGGGCATTGAGAGAAATTCTGTCTCCGTGGTTACTTTGTTTTCTAATATTCAGTCAAGAAAACCCTAAGGGAAATCTGGAGACAAGGGAGTTATTTCAGGAAACACATTGTTCTCTTTGGGCTACAAGTACAGTAGGAATCTCCAGAAGTGTAGAGCCCCATTGTTATGGTATCAGCTTGTAGGATGAGTTTCATTAATACAGGTTACTGTATCATCAATAGCACAACTGTGGAAAATACAAGTGCAGTAAACTAAATATATTGCTAGGTGGTTTCGAGCCCTGAATGCTGATTGGCTGAAAGCCGTGGTTTATCACGGTAAGGCAATACATGCATTTTTACTGCTCTAATTACACTGGTAACCAGTTCATTACAGCAGTAAGTCACCTCGGGGGTTTGTGGTAGATGGCCAATATACCACAGCTAAGGGCTGTATCCAGGCACTCCACATTGTGTCGTGCTTAAGAACAGCCCTTGGCCGTGGTAGATTGGCGCATAACATGCACGAGTTTACATTCATGGTCCACTTAGCATGTTGCCAACAGTAGTCTCACACCTACAGTCATTCTGACACAGCTCATTTTATTATGATGCAGTAAGAGTGAGTCAGAAAGGAGTGGTAAGAGAAATGTGCTGAGAGGAAGTTCATGTTCAGTGTTACTCATATCGCAGTGAACAGGAACTCATATATATGGACTTATTATCAAAAGTCCTATTTTTATTTAACTAGGCAAATCAGGTATAAACAAATGATTATTTACAATGACGGCCTACCCTGGCCAAACCCGGACAACGTTGGACCAATTGTGCGCCGCCCTATAGGACTCCCGATCACGGCCGAATCAGATACAGCCTTTATCAAAAGACAAGAGATTAGAACTTCAGAGTAATCTGATCATATCTAGTTTAAACCCACTGTGTGTAAATGTTTGACTTATCTACGTGATTGACAATGTTTTCAAATAAGCAATTGACAAAAATATATAATGCACTGTCCATGCAGCAATATTAGTTTTATTTAAACTTTGACAGAGATGATGATAAACGTTTATTTAAAATATATAATGTGGAAATATGGCAGCCCAATTGTACCAATAACTGGTCTTTTGGCCAATCAGATCAGATCTTTTGCCAATACTTGTCATTTTCTGTGGGTTCTTAGTCTGTTATCTATATTTCTCCAGATACTACTATGAACCCAAGAGTATGATTCAAATCTCTACAGATATTGCTTAGGTTAATAACCCCGAAACACCAACAGCTTCCATTAATTTAATGATATGATTTATACTCACAGTTGTCTGTCTCAGTAAGCAAAACTGAATACCATCTATTCTATTGCATTGTTGAATTAAAATGCTTCACCTTAACCAGTATTGTATTCTCTAAGTAAGGCTACAACAACACTAGTACATCCACTACAAGCCAGTCTGGAGGAGCTGTACATATTTGTAACAGCTTATAAAGCCTATAATGGTGAAATAAAGGCATTCTTACCACGTCCATGCTTTGCCTTTCTTAACAGCCGTAATTGAGTGTGAAGTCGGAGAGGTTGGTGTGTGAAGTGTTCTCAGCACACTTATGCAGTTCTTCATTCCAAAGCATGATGGAGGGTGTGGTCAGGGGAAGTCGTTTCGCTTTTGTAGTTTAATAACCTTTACTACTACAGCAGTGTTTGTTCGTAGTTGTGTGTGTGTGTGTGTGTGTGAGTTAATGATGTATATTAACCATAGATTGTATTGGCCATTGAGAGGGTTTGAAGCCACCGGTCGGCCATATTGGCCCTCCCTAGTAGAAATAGTCCGTCATATAAATGAATGGAATTCTACAGTATTTAAATTAAATATTTCAAGGACAAAATAACAAGTATTTAAGTATGTTTTATTGTTGTAGTGGGGACAGTAACATTATTACTAAAAAACATATACTTTTTATGTTTAGCTCACATATAATTTAAAAGTATGCATTAAAGTGCAGGAGGATCGAATAAATGTCAAAAATGAATGTAGACATTAATAAATGACTTTCCATAGCTTTCAAAACCTTTTTTTTTTGTTTGTTTTTTTGTTTTACCTTTGAGTAGGAGTACCAAGATGGCTGCCTGGTGGCTTCAATACAGCACCCCGTCGGTCACCTAAGGTTTATACACATCATTGTTGTGTGTGCTGAGGGGGTGGGGGTAGTTAATGTCACAGACAATTGAGACTCTCACTTCCTTATAATTATATGTCACATAAACTCTACAGTTCTCTGAATACAGTAGTTCCAACTGCAATGGTTATTCGAGAACACAACAACATTATTGAGAAATGGAACACCGTATCCATGGTGTCCCTGATGAAGAGCGATTCAGAATGGAGAATGTTTTTTGAGCCAGTGGTGTTGCTGGGACACATGTATGCCCCTGGGGATGTCCTGGGGTTTCCTGGTTTCCTGTCCTGATGTCAAAGACAAATACATGCACAGCCTCAACATATCCTACTAATATAGGGAAACACTCTTTTCACGCCACTTTGATACCGAAGTGACTTTTCAAGTAAAATCACATTTTATTGGTCACATACACGTGTTTAACAAATGTTACTGCGGATATAGCAAAATGTTTGTGCTTCTAGTTCCGTCAGTGCAGCAATATCTAACAAGTAATATCTAATAATTTAACAACAATACCTAATACACACACATCTAAGTAAATTAATGGAATTAAGAATATATAAATATATGGATGAAAAATGTTAGAGTGTCACAGACTAAGATACAGTAGATTGTTTAACATACTGTCTATCTGTCCCATCTTTGAAGCACCTGTATTGACCACGCCTTCTGGATGATAGCGGGGTGAACAGGCAGTCGCTCGGGTGGTTGTTGTCCTTGATGATCTTTTGGCCTTCCTGTGACATCGGGTGCTGTAGGTGTCCTGGAGGGCAGGTAGTTTGCCCCTGGTGATGCGTTGTGCAGACTGCACCACCCTATGGAGAGCCCTGCGGTTGTGGGCCGTGCAGTTGCCGTATCAGGTGGTGTAGCAGGTTAGGTTTTAGCAGCAGGTTAGGATAATTCATGTTGCAGGTTAGGAGACTGAGGTTGAGGTTAGGAAAATACCCCAGCCAGGTGGGTACCAACTGCAGTCTCTGCACCCAGGTCTCAGCTGTAAGCACACATACCCCCCCCCCCCCCCCCCCTTTCATTTCCTCCACTCCATTCAGGCAAGAGATACCTTAGATACGAAGAGATCAGACCATGCTGACACAGTATGCACCATTAGGGGTAATCTCAGACATGGATAAAAAACAAGGTACAACACAAAAACAGAGGTGTGAGAAACCTCAGTACAAACTTAGTGCAAATACACACACACACACACACACACACACACACACACACACACACACACACACACACACACACACACACACACACACACACGTTAAAGGAAGTGTGGTAGAGTTCTTACACTGTGGCCGAGGTGTGTGGGAGGAGGTATGAAATGACCAGAAGAATAACTTCAAAAGAAAAACAAGCCGTTTACAATAAAAGGAGGGGATTCCGGCAATCAATTTTTTTTTATGGGATTCCCTCAACTTTCAAAAACATTTTAAAAGGAGGAACGGCTCTACTGCTGCCCTCTCTTTGGAAATACTGTTACAGTGCATTCAGAAGGTATTCAGACCCATTGACTTTTTACACATTTTGGTACTCTCCAAATACAGGTGTGCCAAGCTTGTAGCATCATTTCCATCCCTAACTATAAATTTTCCGACAAGATAGAACTGCAAAAGGGGGTGGAGTTGCAATCTACTGCAGAGATAGCCTGGAGAGTTCTGTCATACTATCCAGGTCTGTACCCAAACAATTCGAGCTTCTATTTTTAAAAATCCACCTTTCCAGAAACAATTCTCTCACTGTTGTCGCTATGCTATAGACCACCCTCTGTCCTCAGCTGTGGTCTGGACACCATATGTGAATTGATTGTCACGCATCTATCTTCAGAGCTCGTGCTGCTAGGTGACCGAAACTGGGACATCCTTAAAAACCTCTTGAGACTAGGGGGCAGTATTTTCATTTTTGGAAAAATAAAGTTCCCAAAGTAAACAGGCTATTTCTCAGGACAAGATAATAGAATATGCATATAATAGAACACATAGGATAGAAAACACTCTAAAGTTTCCAGAACTGTAAAAATATTGTCTGCGAGTATAACAGAACTGATATTGCAGGCGAAATCCAATCAGGAAGTGACTCTTATTTTGAAACCTCTGCGTTCCTATGCATCCCTATTGAGCATTGAAAGGGATATCAACCAGATTCCTTTTTCTATGGCTTCCCTAATGTGTCTACAGTCACTAGACATAGTTTCAGGCTTATATTTTGAAAAATTTGTGTGAACAACAACATTGCGTCAGTGGTCAGATGGTGGCTCTCAGAGTGATTTGTGCATAATAGACAAAGGTGCTCCTACTAAGAAGCCAATTGTCCTGGCTGATATATTATCGAATAGATATTTGAAAAACACCTTGAGGATTGATTATAACTAACGTTTGCCATGTTTCTGTCGATATTATGGATCTAATTTGGAATATTTTTCGACGTTGTTGTGAAAGCAATTTCCGGTGGATTTCTCAACAAAATGTGAAGAACAAACACAGGTATTTCGGCTATAAAATAATCTTTATGGAACAAAATGAACATTTGCTGTCTAACTGGGTGTCTCGTTAGTGAAAACATCCGAAGCTCATCAAAGGTAAACGATTTAATTTGATTGCTTTTCTGATTTTCGTGACCAAGTTACCTGCTGCTAGCTGGACATAATGCTATGCTAGGCTATCGATAAACTTACACAAATGTTTGTCTTGCTTTGGCTGTAAAGCATAATTTCAAAATCTGAGATGACAGGGTGATTAACAAAAGGCTAAGCTGTGTTTCACTATATTTCACTTGTGATTTCATGAATATGAGTATTTTCTAGTAAGATTTTTTGTCCGTTGCGTTATGCTAATTAGTATAGTTGATGACAATTCTCCCGGATCCGGAAGGGGTAGTTCTAAGAAGTTTTAACACCCCGGCCATTCTACAATCTAAGCCTGATGCCCAATCTCAATCAAATTATCAATGAATCTACCAGGTACAACCCTAAATCCGTAAACAGAATACATTACCCAGTACCGATTTGGAAGGCTGTGTGTGTGAATGCACCGTTTGCATTCTGCTTGCAATGACAAGTGGGTGACAATGTTAGAGATTAAACCAAATGCATGCTTTTCAACCGTTTGCTGTCTGCACCCGCACACCCGACTAGCATCACCACCCTGGATGGTTCCGACCTAGAATATGTGGACATCTATAAGTACCTAGGTGTCTGGCTAGACTGTAAACTCTCCTTCCAGACTCATATCAAACATCTCCAATCTAAAAAATCTAATCTAGAGTCGGCTTTCTATTCCGCAACAAATCCTCCTTCACTCACGCCGCCAAACTTACCCTAGTAAAACTGACTATCCTACCGATCCTCGACTTCGGCGATGTCATCTACAAAATAGCTTCCAATACTCTACTCAGCAAACTGGATGCAGTTTATCACAGTGCCATCCGTTTTGTTACTAAAGCACCTTATACCACCCACCACTGCGATCTGTATGCTCTAGTCGGCTGGCCCTTGCTACATATTCGTCGCCAGACCCACTGGCTCCAGGTCATCTACAAGTCCATGCTAGGTAAAGCTCCGCCTTATCTCAGTTCACTGGTCACGATGGCAACACCCACCCGTAGCACGCGCTCCAGCAGGTGTATCTCACTGATCATCCCCAAAGCCAACACCTCATTTGGCCGCCTTTCGTTCCAGTTCTCTGCTGCCTGTGACTGGAACGAATTGCAAAAATCGCATAAACATAAATTGCCCACCCAATTTTACCTACCTCATCCCCATACTGTTTATATTTATTTACTTTTCTGCTCTTTTGCACACCAGTATCTCTACCTGTACATGACCATCTGATCATTTATCACTCCAGTGTTAATCTGCAAAATTGTAATTATTCGCCTACCTCCTCATGCCTTTTGCACATAATGTATATAGACTCTCTTTTTTTCTACTGTGTTATTGACTTGTTAATTGTCTACTCCATGTGTAACTCTGTGTTGTCTGTTCACACTGCTATGCTTTATCTTGGCCAGGTCGCAGTTGCAAATGAGAACTTGTTCTCAACTAGCCTACCTGTTTAAATAAAGGTGAAATAAATAAAATAAATAAAATAAATAAAATAAAGATATCATCCTAACCAACTTGCCCTCCAAATACACCTCTGCGGTTTCAAACAAGAACTCAATTATCACTGCCTCTTTGCCTGCATCCGTAATGGGTCTGCGGTCAAACGACCACCCCTCATCACTGTCAAACGCTCCCTAAAACATTTCAGCGAGCAGACCTTTCTAATCAACCTGGCCTGGGTATCCTGGAAGGATTTTGACCTCAATCTGTCACTAGAGGATGCCTAGTTATTATTTAAAAGTGCCTTCCTCACTATCTTAAATAAGCATGCACAGATCCCCCAAAAATGGAACCAGGAACAGATATAGCTCTTGTTTCACTTCAGACCAGACTGCCCTTGACCAGCACAAAAACATCCTGTGGCGTACTGCATTAGCATCGAATAGCCCCCATGATGTGCAACTTTTCAGGGAAGTTAGTAACCAATATATACAGGCAGTTAGGAAAGCTAAGGCTAGCTTTTTCAAACTGAAATTTGTATCCTGTAGTAAAAACTCCAAAAAGTTATTGGACACTGTTAAGTACATGGAGAATAACAGCACCTCCTCCCAGCTGCCCACTGCACTGTCACCACCGATAAATCCACTATAATTGAGAATTTAAAGAAGCATTTTTCTACGGCTGGCCATGCTTTCCACCTGGCTACCCCTACCCCGGTCAACTGCCCTGCACCCCCCACAGCAGCTCGCCCAAGCCTCCCCCATTTCTCCGTCACCCAAATCCAGGTAACTGATGTTCTGAAAGAGCTGCAAAATCTGGACCCCTACAAATCAGCTGGGCTAGACAATCTGGACCCTCTATTTCTAAATTATCTGCCAAAATTGTTGCAACCCCTATTACTAGCCTATTCAACCTCTCTTTCACATAGTATGTGATTCTCAAAGATTGGAAAGCTGCCGTGGTCATCCCCCTCTTCAAAGGGGGAGACACTCTAGACCTAAACTGCTACAGACCTACAGTGCCTTGCGAAAGTATTCGGCCCCCTTGAACTTTGCGACCTTTTGCCACATTTCAGGCTTCAAACATAAAGATATAAAACTGTATTTTTTTGTGAAGAATCAACAACAAGTGGGACACAATCATGAAGTAGAACGACATTTATTGGATATTTCAAACCTTTTTAACAAATCAAAAACTGAAGAATTGGGCGTGCAAAATTATTCAGCCCCTTTACTTTCAGTGCAGCAAACTCTCTCCAGAAGTTCAGTGAGGATCTCTGAATGATCCAATGTTGACCTAAATGACTAATGATGATAAATACAATCCAACCTGTGTGTAATCAAGTCTCCGTATAAATGCACCTGCACTGTGATAGTCTCAGAGGTCCGTTAAAAGCGCAGAGAGCATCATGAAGAACAAGGAACACACCAGGCAGGTCCGAGATACTGTTGTGAAGAAGTTTAAAGCCGGATTTGGATACAAAAAGATTTCCCAAGCTTTAAACATCCCAAGGAGCACTGTGCAAGCGATAATATTGAAATGGAAGGAGTATCAGACCACTGCAAATCTACCAAGACCTGGCCGTCCCTCTAAACTTTCAGCTCATACAAGGAGAAGACTGATCAGAGATGCAGCCAAGAGGCCCATGATCACTCTGGATGAACTGCAGAGATCTACAGCTGAGGTGGGAGACTCTGTCCATAGGACAACAATCAGTCGTATATTGCACAAATCTGGCCTTTATGGAAGAGTGGCAAGAAGAAAGCCATTTCTTAAAGATATCCATAAAAAGTGTCATTTAAAGTTTGCCACAAGCCACCTGGGAGACATACCAAACATGTGGACGAAGGTGCTCTGGTCAGATAAAACCAAAATTGAACTTTTTGGCAACAATGCAAAACGTTATGTTTGGCGTAAAAGCAACACAGCTGAACACACCATCCCCACTGTCAAACATGGTGGTGGCAGCATCATGGTTTGGGCCTGCTTTTCTTCAGCAGGAACAGGGAAGATGGTTAAAATTGATGGGAAGATGGATGGAGCCAAATACAGGACCATTCTGGAAGAAAACCTGATGTAGTCTGCAAAAGACCTGAGACTGGGACGGAGATTTGTCTTCCAACAAGACAATGATCCAAAACATAAAGCAAAATCTACAATGGAATGGTTCAAAAATAAACATATCCAGGTGTTAGAATGGCCAAGTCAAAGTCCAGACCTGAATCCAATCGAGAATCTGTGGAAAGAACTGAAAACTGCTGTTCACAAATGCTCTCCATCCAACCTCACTGAGCTCGAGCTGTTTTGCAAGGAGGAATGGGAAAAATTTCAGTCTCTCGATGTGCAAAACTGATAGAGACATACCCCAAGCGACTTACAGCTGTAATCGCAGCAAAAGGTGGCGCTACAAAGTATTAACTTAAGGGGGCTGAATAATTTTGCACGCCCAATTCTTCAGTTTTTGATTTGTTAAAAAAGTTTGAAATATCCAATAAATGTTGTTCTACTTCATGATTGTGTCCCACTTGTTGTTGATTCTTCACAAAAAAATACCGTTTTATATCTTTATGTTTGAAGCCTGAAATGTGGCAAAAGGTCGCAAAGTTCAAGGGGGCCGAATACTTTCGCAAGGCACTGTATATCTATCCTACCCTGCCTTTCTAAGGTCTTCGAAAGCCAAGTTAACAAACACATTAACAACCATTTCTAATCCCAACGTACCTGCTTCACTATGCAATCTGGTTTCAGAGCTGGTCATGGCTGCACCTCAGCCACGCTAAAGGTCCTAAATTATATCATAACCGTCATCGATACGAGACATTAGTGTGCAGCCATATTTATCAACCTGGCCAAGGCTTTCGACTCTGTCAATCACCACATTCTTATCGGCATACTCAACCGCCTTGGTTTCTCAAATGACTGCCTTGCCTGGTTCACCAACTACTTCTCTGATAGAGTTCAGTGTGTCAAATCGGAGGGCCTGTTGTCCAGACCTGTGGTAGTCTCTATGGGGGTGCCACAGGTTTCAATTCTCGGGCCGACTCCCTTCTCTGTATACATCAATGATGTCGTTCTTGCTGCTGGTGGATCTTTGATCCACATCTATGCAGACGACACCATTCTGTATACTTCTGGTCCTTCTTTGGGCACTATGTTAAGTTTTAACTAACCTCCAGATGAGCTTCAATGCCAACCAACTCTCCTCCCGTGGCCTCCAACTGCTCTTAAATGCAAGTAAAACTAAATGCATGCTCTTTAACCGATCGCTGCCCGCACCTGCCCGCCTGTCCAGCATCACTACTCTGGATGGTTCTGACTTAGAATACGTGGACAACTACAAATACCTAGGTGTCTGGCTAGACTGTAAACTCTCCTTCCAGACTCACATTAAGCATCTCCAATCCAAAATTAAATCTAGAATCGGCTTCCTAATTTAGCAAAAAAGACTCCTTCACTCACGCCGCCAAACATACCCTTGTAAAATTGACTATCCTACCGATCCTCGACTTTGGCGATGTAATCTCCAAAATAGCCTCCAACACTCTACTCTGAAAACTGCATGCAGTCTATCACAGTGCCATCCGTTTTGTCACCAAAGACCCATATCCCACCCACCACTGCAACCTGTATGCTCTCGTTGGCTGGCCCTCACTACATATTCGTCGCCAGACCAACTGGCTCCAGGTCATCTATAAGTTTTTGCTAGGCAACGCTCCACCTTATCTCAGCTCACTGGTCACGATAACAACACCCACCCGTAGTATGCGCTCCAGCAGGTATATCTCACTGGTCGACTCCAAAGCCAACCCCCTCTTTGGCCACCTTTCCTTCCAGTTCTCTGCTGCCAATGACTGGAACGAATTGCAAAAATCGCTGAAGCTGGAGACTGATATGTCCCTCACTAACTTTAAACATCAGCTACCTGAGCAGCTAACCGATCGCTGCAGCTGTACATAGCCCATCTGTAAATAGCCCATCCAATCTACCTACCTCATCCCCATCTTGTTTCTATTTACTTTTATGCTCTTTTGCACACCAGTATTTCTACTTGCACATCATCATCTGCACATCTATCACTCCAGTGTTAATTTTCTAAATTGTAATTACTTCGCTACTGTGGCCTATTTATTGCCTTACCTCCTCATGCTATTTGCACACACTGTAGATAGACTTTTCTATTGTTATTGACTGTACGCTTGTTTATTCCATGTGTAACTCTGTGTTGTTGTTTGTGTCGCACTGCTTTGCTTTATCTTGGCCAGGTCGTAGTTGTAAATAGCCTACCTGGTTAAATAAAAGTGTTTTTTTTTTTTTTACAATTGAGGAGAAGTGGGATAACATTCCACAGGCCACAATCAACAGCCTGATCAACTGTATGCAAAAGGGATGTGTCGTGCTGCATGAGGCAAATTGTGATCACACCAGATACTGACTGGTTTTCTGATATTCGGCCATACTTAAAAAAATATATTTTTTATCTGTGACCAACAGATGCATATCTGTATTCCCAGTCAGTTGAAACCCATAGATTAGGGTCTCATTAATGTATTTCAATTGAATGATTTCCTAATATGAACTATACTCAGTAAAATCTATGAAATTGTTGCAAGTTGCGATTATATATTTGTTCAGTATACATTTCCCGGTGGAATAGGTGTTATGGGTCAATGAAGTTGAAATTATGATGAAGTGAAGATTAGCAGGATTGTGTCTGTTGCATAGCAACAGGTGAATGTTGAAACAATTTGGTAAATAATTTTATGTGAAAGTGATATTAACTAATTTCTAAGTAAAGTGTATTCTTTGTCTCAGAAGTACAAAAATGACCATTATTTTGGCTACCATGGCTGGAACAGATATCAGTGACATTGAAAGAGGGGTCTCAAAGAAGCATAGGGATTTAAAGAGTGTGTGTATGTATGTCACGCCCTGGCCTTAGTATTTTGTGTTTTCTTTATTATTGTGGTTAGGCCAGGGTGTGACATGGGTGATTATGTGTTTGTCTTGTCTAGAGTGATTCTCAATCAGAGGCAGGTGTTTATCGTTGTCTCTGATTGGGAACCATATTTAGGCAGCCATATTCTTTGGGTATTTTGTGGCTGATTGTTTCCTGTCTCTGTGTTTTGCACCAGTTAGGACTGTTTTGGTTTTTCCACGTTTTCTTGTTTTGTATATGTATATTGTTCACGTTATCATCTTTATTAAAGATGTTCAACCATAACCACGCTGCATTTTGGTCCTCCTCTCCTTCCCAGGAAGAAAATCGTTACAGTGTGTGTGTGTGTGTGTGTGTGTGTGTGTGTGTGTGTGTGTGTTACTTCAGGTAACTGCCAAAATAACGGAAACACCAACATAAAGTGTCTTAATAGGACGTTGGGCCACTGGCCACCAGAACAGCTTTAATGTGCCTTGGCATAGATTCTAAAATTCCAGAGAAATAAAGCAGGCCTGATTGGGTAGGCTTATCAGTCAATACTGTTGGTGATTGTTTGCTGGGGCACATAAATTGCTCAGAGCCCTCTCACTTTGTGGGGGCATCGGGCATATCCAGTATGCAGGTTTTAATATGCTGCAATGGCCTTTGGAGCGTAATATGCATGAATATGTTGCATAAACCTACTTCAGTGGTCGACATGATGATTTTGAAGTAATTCAAATGTATGCGTTGTGCAATCCCATTATGCTTTGTACAATTTGAAACTTATACTAACTGCAGTTGGCCTATAGATCTGTCTGGACATCATCCTGCTACAGTAACTAAACTACACTGCTCAAAAAAATAAAGGGAACACTAAAATAACACATCCTAGATCTGAATGAATGAAATATTCTTATTAAATACCTTTTTCTTTACATAGTTGAATGCTGACAACAAAATCACACAAAAATTATCAATGGAAATCAAATTTATCAACCCATGGAGGTCTGGATTTGGAGTCACACTCAAAATTAAAGTGGAAAACCACACTACAGGCTGATCCAACTTTGATGCAATGTCCTTAAAACAAGTCAGAATTAGGCTCAGTAGTGTGTGTGGCCTCCACGTGCCTGTATGACCTCCCTACAACACCTTGGCATGCTCCTGATGAGGTGGCGGATGGTCTCCTGAGGGATCTCCTCCCAGACCTGGACTAAAGCATCCGCCAACTCCTGGACAGTCTGTGGTGCAACATGGCGTTGGTGGATGGAGCGAGACATGATGTCCCAGATGTGCTCAATTGGATTCAGGTCTGGGGAACGGGCAGGCCAGTCCATAGCATCAATGCCTTCCTCTTGCAGGAACTGCTGACACACTCCAGCCACATGAGGTCTAGCATTGTCTTGCATTAGGAGGAACCCAGGGCCAACCACACCAGCATATGGTCTCACAAGGGGTCTGAGGATCTCATCTCGGTACCTAATGGCAGTCAGGCTACCTCTGGCGAGCACATGGAGGGCTGTGCGGCCCCCCAAAGAAATGCCACCCCACACCATGACTGACCCACCGCCAAACCGGTCATGCTGGAGGATGTTGCAGGCAGCAGAACGTTCTCCACGGCGTCTCCAGACTCTGTCACTTCTGTCACATGTGCTCAGTGTGATCCTGCTTTCATCTGTGAAGAGCACAGGGCGCCAGGCGAATTTGCCAATCTTGGTGTTCTCTAGAAAATGACAAACGTCCTGCACGGTGTTAGGCTGTAAGCACAACCCCCACCTGTGGACGTCGGGCCCTCATACCACCCTCATGGAGTCTGTTTCTGACCGTTTGAGCAGACACATGCACATTTGTGGCCTGCTGGAGGTCATTTTGCAGGGCTCTGGCAGTGCTCCTCCTGTTCCTCTTTGCACAAAGGCAGAGGTAGCGGTCCTGCTGCTGGGTTGTTGCCCTCCTACGGCCTCCTCCACGTCTCCTGATGTACTGGCCTGTACCTGGTAGCGCCTCCATGCTCTGGACACTACGCTGACAGACACAGCAAACCTTCTTGCCACAGCTTGCATTGATGTTCCATCCTGGATGAGCTGCACTACCTGAGCCACTTGTATGGGTTGTAGACTCCGTCTCATGCTACCACTAGAGTGAAAGCACCCCCAGCATTCAAAAGTGACCAAAACATCAGCCAGGAAGCATAGGAACTGAGAAGTGGTCTGTAGTCACCACATGCAGAACCACTCCTTTATTGGGGGTGTCTTGCTAAATTCCTATAATTTCCACCTGTTGTCTATTCCATTTGCGCAACAGCATGTGAAATGTATTGTCAATCAGTGTTGCTTCCTATGTGGACATTTCACAGAAGTGTGATTGACTTGGAGTTACATTGTGTTGTTTAAGTGTCCCTTTATTTTTTTGAGCAGTGTATTTCCACTACTGATGAGAATATCTTCTTCCAGCCATGTTTACTGAGGTTTCTGAAACAGATTTTCCTTGTTAATGTAAAGTGCATACTGTTCAGCATACATAATACACATTGTGTATTAGTTGTTAATTGACCATGGCGCTGTAAGGTCATCAGGAAAAAGAGCACTTACTGTATCCTGCATACCAGGTAAAGGCTTTTCTAATCTGGTACTGATAAAACAATACTAGATTATAATTGAAATGTAATGTTTTTAATTACTGCCTTTTTCCATATGTTTGCCCAAGTGTATGTGTTTGTGTGTGCCTGCTTGCTTCTCTGCCAAGTAAGAAACCAAACAAAATGATGATTGACATCTTCCATGCTTTCCATGATACAGTACAGAGAGGAATTTATCTTACAATTTGAAGCCTGAAGTGTGTGTCTACAGTTATGTTTGATTTATAATGTCTGTTAACAAGGGTGATATTGCCCAACACACTATTTGTTTGTCTTGGCATGTTGCTCTAGCAACCCAAGAGAGTAGACCCAATAGAAATGGAATGCTTTAGCTGCACACCAGCAACTCACATTCCTCCCATTATCCCCAAGCTACCTGTAACCATTCATTCATTAAGATTATTTTGAAGTTAATACGAACAGTAATGTCTGTTGACTGTGTTGTTTGTACAAAGAATGGATGTACTGACATGGCCAACTAAAATTCAGATACCTGTTCATTACACAGGTTCTGTTGCACAATGTTAGTCTGTTACAAACCGTTTACTCTAGGAACCAAATGGAAGCAAACAGAGAAAAAAGAACATAACGGAGAGGGACCTACATGGATTTGTTCTATAGAAACTATAATTTTGGTTGCAAAACTTTTTCCCGCTTGGAGGAAATGGTTTGCGCTGCAAAACGTTTTGCAACAGAAAATGCATAATGAACGCACCCCAGGATCATCGCAGTATGACCTTGTGCCTAGGGTCAACTGAAAAGCACAGTAGTGTGGAAGACGTTTTCCCTTGTATTTGCTTCTCTGCCAATTACAGTACATATACTGTATGCCTAATAATTTAATTGAATCCTATGTCTGTAGCCAGCAACAGACTGTGCTGTGTAGTGTAAGACATGAGGCTAGGGCCCATGTGACATGCCTTATTTAAAGCTTTTTCATCAAACTGTCCTCTTTATTTTTATGTCAGATGGTGTCAGCACTATCCTCAGATGATATGACAGTTTCTCAAAGGAGCCATGAGTGTACCTTGGCGGGAAATGATGTTGGAGTAAGTATTTTTATTGTAGACCAAAAAAAGAAACATCCTCTCCCTGTCAACTGCGTTTATTTTCAGCAAACTTAACATGTGAAAATATGTGTATGAACATAACAAGATTCAACAACTGAGACATAAACTGAACAAGTTCCTAGGAGCATGTGATTAACAGAAATGGAATAATGTGTCCCTGAACAAAGGGGGGGGGGGGGGGTAATATTAAAAGTAACAGTCAGTATCTGGTGTGGCCACCAGCTGCATTAAGTACTGCAGTGCATCTCCTCCTCATGGACTGCACCAGATTTGCCAGTTCTTGTTGTGAGATGTTACCCCACTCTTCCACCAAGGCACCTGCAATTTCCCGGACATTTCTGGGGGGAATGGCCCTAGCCCTCATCCTCAGATCCAACAGTGCTCAATGGGATTGAGATCCGGGCTCTTCGCTGGCCATGGCAGAACACTGACATTCCTGTCTTGCAGGAAATCACACACAGAATGAGCAGAATGGCTGGTGGCATTGTCATGCTGGAGGGTCATGTCAGGATGAGCCTGCAGGAAGGGTACCACATGAGGGAGGAGGATGTCTTCCCTGTAACGCACAGCGTTGAGATTGCCTGCAATAACAACAAGCTCAGTCCGATGATGCTGTGACACACCGCCCCAGACCATGACGGGCCCTCCACCTCCAAATCAAGTCAGTGAAGTGCACTTTTTGCCAGTCCTGTCTGGTCCAGTGACAGGGGTTTGTGCCCATAGGCGACGTTGATGCCGGTGATGTCTGGTGAGAACCTGCCTTACAACAGGTTTACGAGCCCTCAGTCCAGCCTCTCTCAGCCTATTCCGAAAAGTGTGAGCACTGATGGAGTTTTATCATAAATGAAAAGTACAGCTTGTAAACAAATTATAGTGTTCAAAAACCACATTGATAGATTCATATTAATTTAACTGACAAAAATACTGTTGTTGAGGTCAGTTCCTTATTTTGGGACGTCAGAGGTCAGCATGTGGGAGAATTGGGAGCTCAGGATGATAGCGCAGTTTCCCAGTTTCCCCAATTACCAGTTGGAGCAGCCAGTTCAAGTGGATTTTTCCCAGTCGTATGTGGTAAATTCCCACTTCTCACTTCCTTACAAATTCAGCACATTGTCACATTCATGTCATCTCGGAAACTCAGGACATCCGAGTTAAATTGAACCCACCCAAGTGGGAAACCCGGGTATCAAGAGAGAGAGAGAGAGAGAGAGAGAGAGAGAGAAAGAGAGAGAGAGAGAGAGAGAGAGAGAGAGAGAGAGAGAGAGACATCAATGATTTTGGAATATACTGACAGTAGCATGCTACTGTAGGGAAGCTTAATGGGCCTAAACACAGGTAAAGACCAAGTTCCTGCCTAGCCTAATGTGTTTGTAATTTTTCATTTTGTTTTGTCCTGCCGTAATACCTGGAACTCCACATTTTGGGGGGTGAAATAAACCAATGGTGACTTGTTGGGGAATAATCAGAATTAGTTGGTAACATAGATGTTTTATATTCATCATACTGTATGTTTGTAAGTTACTTCTCATCAGAATGTTATTGTATAATACTGTGGCGGGGTTTGCAGTCATCTGAGAGAGGGGAGAGGTTAAGCGCAGATCTCTTGGCTCCACAATGTCTGTGTGCCAGTCAATGTGTCTCTGTGATCTTGTCAAGATAGGATGGATTTGATATATGCCTGTTGATATGTGGATTTGGTTTATGGTTCTGAGTTTGAGAAAAGAACATAGTTTAGGAGACAAAGCTGAACGATAAATTATGCCAATGCTGTCTGGCTATTTGTGTCTTTGCTATAAAGGATCTCAGTTGCAATGTGTAAGGGACTCTCGGAGAATTCATTTATAGACACTGAATTGATCTGAGAGTCACAGGGTTGTGATGGAGCTCATATAATTAAAGATGGACTTTGTGATAACTAACCCTGACTTGTGTGTGGTTTGCTCTCATGATTTGGTAAATACAGGAAATTTCCACGACAGACTTCGTACCACTGCCTCCATGCTTTTAAGTCTCCTACCTACTGGGCCAACCTGACAGGCAACAATAAAATGATCAAACTTTACATTTTAAATATTACAGCTATTTTTCCTATCAAGTATGCAAGCCATTATATATCATGCTTAAGTAGGAGTTGAAATGGTTATTCCATCAAACTTTACTAGATTAGTACATTAGAACAGAACATTCAGGTTAAGGGTCAGTGGCCCAAGCCCACAAACAGGAATGTTCCAAGTTCAGACAGAAGGGGAAGTCAGATTGCTATGATTCCTAGGAACTTTACTTTTGGTTTATATTTTCATTTGTTGTGCTACTAGTACTGTCCATTGGTGTTAAGTAGGCAGCTACAGTAGCTGGAAGTTATTAACATATTCTTTCGTTGAATGTATTTTATTTGATCTGGGTGCCTACATCACCTGCTAACATCATGCTCCCGTACTCAGTCTGTGAAAAACACTGAGAGAGAAAGAACAACTTGTCAGATGGTGCATTGAAGACTGATGTGTTCCTGACCTGACTTTTCAAAATGCCATTGTAGAAAAAGCCCAAAAAGACAGCAGTGGTGTCACTCTTCATTTCTTGGTTATTCTGTGGTCCATATCAAGTCCGCTAGAGATTGGTGCCGTGACCCGGATCAACAGATCAGCTGCAGCGGATCGCCAGCGGACCCTTACACAGAACTGGATTGACATTACACGTTTAGAATATTTCAAGGCAAGGTGATCTTTGTACAATACATATAAAGCCTGCTACAGATCTCACCCTCATCTTGATCATGAAAATTCACCATTCAAAATAAAACCTGCAAATCATGCAAATATTTAGCTACAGATTGTTACACCAGATAACGGGATTTAACCAAAGATCTTTGGTATCAATTGCTGGGTGTTACAGGTTAGGTGCTGTTTGGTGTAGAGTCCCCCCCCCCACTTCAGACCATTCTGGACTTTGACCCTCATCCACCACTCCATATCTTCAGAACTGAAACCCATATTGTTTGCTTCCAATACAGCTCTTTCTTCTCCAACCTTTTCTCCATTTCCTCCAATTCGTCCACACTACTCGCCACCATTTCGACTGTCAGCAGACCCTACACGTGCTTCTTTTCGCTGCACTTTCCAAGCTCTCCATACTGTCAAATCGATATGAAATAGCTAAGTAACTGTAACTTCTTTGAGACAAGTTTAGCAACACACGAACATAGCATGAACAAAGTATTCCAACGATACAAGTTTCACATCAAACAAACTTTGGCACCAAAGTTCAACCTGTATGGAGCCAATGTAGCCCAACTCAAAATCAGTCCAACAATGTGTTTGCTGCAAGCTTGTCTACTTCTCTCATTGATTGAGACAGGTGAGTGTCATCATGACATGTGACACCTTGGCGAGGAGCCACCTGTCTCAATCAATGAGAGAAGATTTGAAATAGACATGATGGGAGCGTACATATTGTTGGATTACTTCACAGATCAAAACATTTATTTATTTTAAATAACGCAAACGCACCACCTGCAACAGGACCCAAAACGAGAACAAACACATTATCACCAAGTTAAGGTTGGTCGAAAATACTCTGTGGTACACCAAACAGTACCTAACCTGGAACTCCCAGGAATGGATAAGGTTGGTTGATTCAACCAAAAATCTTTGGTTAAATCACATTATCTGGTGTAACAATCTGTAGATAGCAAATATTATGATTATTATTACCATGAGTATTTATCCTGCTACTAGTAACTTCTACCCATTCTATTACCTATTTAGATTTTTATATTAGGGTTATTATTACCATTGGCATTTCTCCTGCTACTAGTAACTTTTACCCCTGTTTACATGTACAGTGTCTTCGGGAAGTCTTCAGACCCCTTGACTTTTTACACATTTTGTTACGTTAAATAGTTTTTTTTTCACTAATCAATCTGCACACAATACCCCATAATGACAAAGCAAAAGCAGGTTTTTAGAAAATTAGTAGTATTTTTTTGAAGCAACTTTGACAGTGACTACAGCCTTGAGTCTTCTTGGGTATTGTCCTTTTATTATCCATTCATAGTGTGTTCTTGTCCTTAAACGCCATTTTAAAATGTGTGTGATATTGCAACAAATTTCCCCCAAGGGGACAATAAAGGCAGTAAAGTAAAGAATGTTCCAGCCCAGATTGACCTCATAAGCCATCTGTTCACTCACCGGACCCCAGACTCATCCCAATCAATCATGTCATTGTCATCAGGAAAGGGTGTGTGTGTGTGTGTGTGTGTGTGTATTGACTGTATCATCCGCCTGTGTGTATCAGGACTACAGTGGTCTGGCTGGTGTGTCTGGCTAACGCTGTGGAGCTGGTGGGGGTGAGCAGAGACAGCTGGGAGGACGTATGGAGGCAGAATGACCATGATCCCTTTCCTGAGACACACATGCTCAGACTCATGGATGTCATTGGTATACCACACACACACACACACACACACACACACACACACACACACACACACACACACACACACACACTATGTCCAGTTAGTTTATTATGGTGGTGTTATTGCATTCTTTCAGATGGCCTCCTATGTGTTTCTGACTACGTATTTATGTGTGTCAGGCGGTGCTCTGGCCAGGTACGGTGCGCTGGGCAGGTACGGTGCGCAAGAAGCTGATGGGTTTTAAACTTTTTATGGACCCCGTTCCTGTCTGTGAGTGAGAGCCTGAGAGTGGGCGTGGTCATCTGTGAGCAGTGGGTATCTGTCTGTGAGTACCTGAGTGTACCTGTGTGGAAGAGATACACCCCTTAACCATGGAATGGAGAAAAGCAGAACCCACAGGCCCTGCACAGCCTGGCTCAGAGAGTGGACAAGATACACCAGCTGTCAGTCATTCTGTGTCATTAATACCATTGTCACAAGTAAATGACTCCCTCTTTCTGAACTCCCTCTTTATGGATCCTTTTGGCTAAGTCACTACACCCCACTTCCTTTTTTCTCATGTGAGAATGTTCTTGATATTCTATCCTGTGGTTACTGATGACGATTTACCATATGAGTTAATGACGTGTGTACACTGTCTGTTGTATCCTGTGGTTACTGATGACGATTTACCATATGCGTTAATGACCTGTGTACACTGTCTGTTGTATCCTGTGGTTACTGATGAAGCTTTACCATATGACTTAATTAAATCAAATCAACTGTTATTAGTCACATGAGCCAAATACAACATGTGTCGACCTTAAGGTGAAATGCTTACGTACAAGCCCTTAACCAACAAGAGTCAATGTTAGGGAAAAAATACAGCAGTAAAATAACAGGAGTGGGGCTATATACAGGGTGTTACGGTACAGAGTCAATGTGGAGGCTATATACAGGGTGTTACGGTACAGAGTTAATGTGGAGGCTATATACAGGGTGTTACGGTACAGAGTCAATGTGGAGGCTATATACAGGGTGTTACGGTACAGAGTCAATGTGCAGGCTATATACAGGGTGTTACGGTACAGAGTCAATGTGGAGGCTATATACAGGGTGTTACGGTACAGAGTTAATGTGGAGGCTATATACAGACAATTTTTAGGGCATGGTATTGAGGTCCTGGATGGCAGGAAGTTTGGCCCCAGGAATGTACTGGTCCGTACGCAGTACCCTCTGTAATGCTTTGCGGTCGGAGGCCGAGCGGTTGCCGTACCAGGCAGTGATGCAACCAGTCAGGATGCTCTCGATGGTGTAGCTGTAGAACCTTTTGTAGAACTCATGGACGCTTAGTAAAGCTCAAACCAACTTTATTCACCCACTGGGTCAAACAGCTGCTTAAAACACAAAACATTTTCACACAATCGATGGTATTTAACCCTTTCTCCCATGCCGAGCCCCTCCTAACACATCTGTACAGCTAATACACCTTTTTTGCTAACCAGAAGATTAGTGATATATGTTCTTCCTCACTTCATATAACCAATAATCCTGACTCCTCCCCAGCTCATGGCTGTCATGTTGACTTGTACCAGACTGTGGCTCTTCTCCTTCCATATGATCCCTGATGGCTAACAATAACATATCCTGACAGAATGTAAACGTTCTCCATTCCCCTCTCTCCCTCAGCGACATGGTTAAGGATACTTCATATATTCAAGTTTAGAACTCAACCCGTCAACAGCCTCCCCGGCCATATGCCACATAGCTTCCATTGATCAGACTGTTGCAAGTGAATAAGCTATATGGTGATTAAACCGTTTTCTCTCTTTCAGTTTGGAAATGGTAAACTTTATCTCAGTGAACTGTGAGCCAGTGAAGGCAATGATTGATGACCTCATTCAGAGACTGTTTGACGCCCTGCAGATATCCCTCATGATCTCCAAACAAAGTAAACCCTGGATCCTCATATTAAATATATGCATTTAAATCAAATGTACTGTATATATGTAAATCTCCCAGTGACACCAGTCAGTGGAGGCTGCTGAGGGGAGGACGGCTTTTAGTAATGGCTGGAATGGAGTCAATGGAAACCATGTGTTTGATACTATTCAATTGACTCCATTCCAGATATTATTATGAGCCGTCCTCCCCTCAGCAGCCTCCACTGACACCAGTGAATGATTGTTGACGTATCTTGTGTGCAGTGGCTTTACGACAGTTTAGTTCACATCACAGAACAAGTGTCACATATCCTTTCTCTTTTATTTTCATTGTCCTTTACTTTCCTGTCCCTCTCCCTCCCCATTACTATCCCTGTTCTTCCCCCTCCTGGCTATACCCGGGACATAGACAGTTTTGTGACTGAGGGCATGGAGACCCGGCTAGCCACTATAGCTAACACCAGACACAGATGAAGACCTGGATAGCCACTATAGCTAACACCAGACACAGATGAAGACCTGGATAGCCACTATAGCTAACACCAGACACAGATGAAGACCTGGATAGCCACTATAGCTAACACCAGACACAGATGAAGACCTGGCTAGCCACTATAGCTAACATCAGACACAGATGAAGACCTGGCTAGCCACTATAGCTAACATCAGACACAGATGAAGACCTGGCTAGCCACTATAGCTAACACCAGACACAGATGAAGACCTGGATAGCCACTATAGCTAACACCAGACACAGATGAAGACCTGGATAGCCACTATAGCTAACACCAGACACAGATGAAGACCTGGATAGCCACTATAGCTAACACCAGACACACAGTGCCCTCAGACCCCTACTCCACCACTACCACATATATACAGTACAAAATACATTGTGTGTGTGTGTGTGTGTGTGTGTATATGCATGTGTCTTTGCCTATGTTTGTGTTGCTTCACAGTCCCAGCTGTTCCATAAGGTGGTTTTTAATCTGTTTTTTTTAAATCTAATTGTACTGCTTTCATGAATTACTTGATGTGTAATAGAGCTCCATGCAGCTATGGCTCTATTTAGTACTGTGTGCCTTCCATAGTCTGTTCTGGACTTGGGGATTGTGGCATTGTGGCATTTTTATCATTCTAGACCTCTTGTGGTATGTCTTGTGGGATATGCGTGGGTGTCTGAGCTGTGCGCCAGTAGTTCAAACAGACAGCTCGGTGCTTTCAACATGTCAATACTTCTCATAAATACAAGCAGTGATGAAGTCAATTTCTCCTCCACTTTGAGCCAGGAGAGATTGACATGCATATTATTAATATTAGCTCTCTGTGTACATCCAAGGGCCAGCCGTGCTTCCCTGTTCTGAACCAATTGCAATTTTCCGGAGTCCTTTTTTGTGGCACCTTTCCACACGACTGAACAGTAGTCCAGATGCAACAAAACTAGGGCCTGTAGGACCTGCCTTGTTGACAGTGCTGTTAAGAAGGTAGAAACTAGGGCCTTTAGGACCTGCCTTCTTGACAGTGCTGTTAAGAAGGTAGAAACTAGGGCCTGTAGGACCTGCCTTGTTGACAGTGTTGTTAAGGTAGAAACTAGGGCCTGTAGGACCTGCCTTGTTGACAGTGTTGTTAAGAAGGTAGAAACTAGGGCCTGTAGGACCTGCCTTGTAGACAGTGCTGTTAAGAAGGTAGAAACTAGGGCCTGTAGGACCTGCCTTGTTGACAGTGCTGTTAAGAAGGCAGAAACTAGGGCCTGTAGGACCTGCCTTGTTGATAGCGCTGTTAAGAAGGTAGAAACAGGGCCAGTAGGACCTGCCTTGTTAATAGTGCTGTTAAGAAGGTAGAAACTAGGGCCTGTAGGACCTGCCTTGTTGACAGTGCTGTTAAGAAAGTAGAGCAATGCTTTATCATGGACATACTGTCACACCCTGACCATAGTTTACTTTGTATATTTCTATGTTGTGGTTGGTCAGGGTGTGATCTGAGTGGGCATTCTATGTTACATGTCTAGTTTGTCTAGTTCTATGTTCGGCCTGATATGGTTCTCAATCAGAGGCAGGTGTTCGTCATTGTCTCTGATTGGGAACCATATTTAGGTAGCCTGGGTTTCACTGTGTGTTTGTGGGTGATTGTTCCTGTCTATGTGTTTTCACCAGATAGGCTGTTTAGGTTTTCGTTACGTTCATCACGTTCTTTATTTTGGAGTGTTTGTATTGATTCGTGTTTTACGTTTGTTCATTAAAACATGGATCTCAATCTACACGCTGCATTTTGGTCCGACTCTCCTTCTCATACAGAAAACCGATACAGAATCACCCACCACAAAAGGACCAAGCAGCGTGTCAACAGGCAGGAGCTGCGTGAGGAGATGCGCAATAAGGATTTCTGGACATGGGAGGAAATCCTCGACGGGAGAGGACCCTGGGCTAAACCAGGGGAGTGTAGCCGCCCAAAGGTGCAGCAGGAGAAGAGGCAACAGGAGCAGCCCAAAGAGGAGGTATGGACATGGGAGGACGAATTAGAAGGAAGAGGACCCTGGGCTCAGCCAGGAGAATATCGCCGCCCCAAAGAAGAACTGGAGGCGGCGAAAGCTGAGAGGCGCAGATATGAGGAGGCAGCACGACGTAGCGGATGGAAGCCTGAGAGGCAGCCCCAAAAATTTCTTGGGGGGGGGGGGGGGCTAACAGGGAGTATGGCTACGCCAGGTAGGAGACCTGGGCAGACTCCCTGTGCTTACCGGTGGGCTAGAGAGACCGGACAGGCACCGTGTTATGCAGTGGTGCGCACGGTGTCTCCAGTGCGGGTGCATAGCCCGGTGCGGTATATTCCAGCTCCGAGTGTCGGCCGGGCTAGATTGAGCGCCGAGCCTAATGCCATGAAGCCGGCTCTACGCATCTGGTCCCCAGTGCGTCTCCTTGGGCCGGCTTACATGGCACCAGCCTTGCGCTCGGTGTCTCCGGTTCGCCTGCATAGCCCAGTGCGGGCTATTCCACCACGCCGCACTGGCAGGGCGACCGTGAGCATTCAACCAGGTAAGGTTGGGCAGGCTCGGTGCTCAAGAGCTCCAGTGCGCCTGCACGGTCCGGTCTTTCCAGTACCACCTCCACACCCCAGCCCTCCGGTAGCAGCTCCCCGCACCAGGCTTCCTGTGCGTGTTCTCGGCCCAGTACCACCAGTGCCAGCACCACGCATCAGGCCTACAGTGCGCCTCGCCTGTCCAGCGCTGCCAGAGCCTTCCTCCTCTTCAGCGCTGTCGGAGTCTCCCGCCTGTTTAGCGCTGTTAGAGCCTTCCTTCTCTACAGCGCTGCCGGAGTCTCCCGCCTGTTCAGAACTGCCAGTTTGCAAGGAGCTGCCAGTTTGCAAGGAGCTGCCAGTTTGCAAGGAGCTGCCAGTTTGCAAGGAGCTGCCAGTTTGCAAGGAGCTGCCAGTTTGCAAGGAGCTGCCAGTTTGCAAGGAGCTGCCAGTCTGCATAGAGCTGCCAGTCTGCAGGGAGCTGCCAGTCTGCAAGGAGCCGCCAGAGCTGCCAGTCTGCAGGATGCCGCCAAAGCTGCCAGTTTGCAAGGAGCCGCCAGAGCTGCCAGTCTGCAAGGAGCCGCCAGAGCCGCCAGTCAGCATGGAGCAGCCAGGGCCGCCAGTCAGCATGGAGCAGCCAGGGCCGCCAGTCAGCATGGAGCAGCCAGCGCCGCCAGTCAGCATGGAGCAGCCAGGGCCGCCAGTCAGCATGGAGCAGCCAGAGCAGCCAGTCAGCATGGAGCAGCCAGAGCAGCCAGTCAGCATGGAGCAGCCAGAGCAGCCAGTCAGCATGGAGCAGCCAGAGCAGCCAGTCAGCATGGAGCAGCCAGAGCTGCCAGTCAGCATGGAGCAGCCAGAGCTGTCAGTCAGCATGGAGCAGCCAGTCAGCATGGAGCAGCCAGAGCTGCCAGTCAGCATGGGGCAGCCAGTCAGCATGGAGCAGCCAGAGCTGCCAGTCAGCATGGAGCAGCCAGAGCTGTCAGTCAGCATGGAGCAGCCAGTCAGCAGGGAGCAGCCAGAGCTGCCAGTCAGCATGGGGCAGCCAGTCAGCATGGAGCAGCAAGAGCTGCCAGTCAACCAGACTCTTCCAGATCTGCCAGTCGACCAGATCTGCCAGTCGACCAGACTCTTCCAGATCTGCCAGTCGACCAGACTCTTCCAGATCTGCCAGTCGACCAGACTCTTCCAGATCTGCCAGTCGACCAGACTCTTCCAGATCTGCCAGTCGACCAGACTCTTCCAGATCTGCCAGTCGACCAGACTCTTCCAGATCTGCCAGTCGACCAGACTCTTCCAGATCTGCCAGTCGACCAGACTCTTCCAGATCTGCCAGTCGACCAGACTCTTCCAGATTCTCCAGTCAGCCAGGATCTGCTAGATCCAACTATCTGCCTGGGCTTCCTCTCAGTGCTGAGCTTCCTCTCAGTGCTGAGCTTCCTCTCAGTGCTGAGCTACCCATCAGTCCCGAGCTACCTCTGTCCCGAGCTGTCCCTCTGTCCCGAGCGGTCATTAAGGAGGGTAACCTATCTAGGGACGCTAAGGAGGTGGACTAAAACGATTATGGAGTGGGGTCCACGTCCAGCGCCAGAGCCGCCACCGCGGACAGATGCCCACCCAGACCCTCCCCTATAGGTTCAGGTTTTGCGGCCGGAGTCCGCACCTTGGGGGGGGGGGTACTGTCACACCCTGACCATAGTTTACTTTGTATATTTCTATGTTGTGGTTGGTCAGGGTGTGATCTGAGTGGGCATTCTATGTTACATGTCTAGTTTGTCTAGTTCTATGTTCGGCCTGATATGGTTCTCAATCAGAGGCAGGTGTTCGTCATTGTCTCTGATTGTGAACCATATTTAGGTAGCCTGGGTTTCACTGTGTGTTTGTGGGTGATTGTTCCTGTCTATGTGTTTTCACCAGATAGGCTGTTTAGGTTTTCGTTACGTTCATCACGTTCTTTATTTTGGAGTGTTTGTATTGATTCGTGTTTTACGTTTGTTCATTAAAACATGGATCTCAATCTACACGCTGCATTTTGGTCCGACTCTCCTTCTCATACAGAAAACCGATACACATACTTCTCCCTTCTTAGCTACTGCTGTATCAATATGTTTTGACCATGACAGTACAATCCAGGGTTACTACAAGCAGTTTAGTCACCTCAACCTGCTCAATTTCCACATAATTAATTGCACAATTTAGTTGAGGTTTAGGGTTTAGTGAATGATTTGTCCCAAATACAATGCTTTTAGTTTTAGAAATATTTAGGACTAACTTATTCCTTGCCACCCATTCTGAAACTAACTGCAGCTCTTTGTTAAGTTTTGCAGTAATTTCAGTCGCCGTAGTAGCTGACATGAATAGTGTTGAGTCATCCGCATACATAGACACACTGGCTTTCCTCAAAGCCAGTGGCAATTCATTAGTAAAGATCGAAAAAGTAAAGGGCCTAGATAGCTACCTTGGGGAATTCCTGATTCTACCTGGATTATGTTGGAGAGGCTTCCATTAAAGAACACCCTGATCTGTTTCACCTGTCCTTGTTATTGTCTCCACCCCCTCCAGGTGACTGTTTCCCCAGTGTATTTATCCCTTTGTTTCCTGTCTCTCTGTGCCAGTGTAATTATCCCTGTGCTTCCTGTCTCTCTGTGCCAGTGTAATTATCCCTGTGTTTCCTGTCTCTCTGTGTCAGCGTATTTATCCCTGTGTTTCCTGTCTCTCTGTGCCAGTGTATTTATCCCTGTGTTTCCTGTCTCTCTGTACCAGTCTATTTATCCCTGTGTTTCCTGTCTCTTTGTGCCAGTGCATTTATCCCTGTGTTTCCTGTCTCTCTGTGCCAGTGTATTTATCCCTGTGTTTCCTGTCTCTCTGGGCCAGTGTATTTATCCCTGTGTTTCCTGTCTCTCTGTGCCAGTGTATTTACCTCTGTGTTTCCTGTCTCTCTGGGCCAGTGTATTTATCCCTGTGTTTCCTGTCTCTCTGGGCCAGTGCATTTATCAATGTGTTTCCTGTCTCTCTGTGCCAGTGCATTTATCCCTGTGTTTCCTGTCTCTCTGTGCTAGTTTGTCTTGTATGTTTCCAAGTCAACCAGCATTTTTCCCTTTCGCCTGCTTTTTGTATTTCTCCTTTTTCTAGTCCTCCCGGTTTTGACCCTTGTCCGTTTCTGGACTTTGTACACGCCTGCCTGACCTTTCTGCCTGCCTGACCTTTCTGCCTGCCTGACCTTTCTGCCTGCCTGACCTTTCTACCTGCCTGACCTTTCTGCCTGCCTTGACCATGAGCCTGTCTGCCGCTCTGTACCTCCTGGACTCTGTACACGCCTGCCTGACCTTTCTGCCTGCCTGACCTTTCTGCCTGCCTGACCTTTCTGCCTGCCTGACCTTTCTGCCTGCCTTGACCTTTCTGCCTGCCTTGACCATGAGCCTGTCTGCCACTCTGTACCTCCTGGACTCTGAACTGGTTTTTACCTTTTTGCCTGTCCACGACCATTCTCTTGCTTACCCCTTTGAATTAATAAACATTGTAAGACTCCAAACATTTTCCTCCTGTGTCTGCATCTGGGTCTCGCCTTGTGCCTTGACACACCCTCTGTGTTCTGTTAGACAGGTAACTCTTATCCACAATATAGCAGGGGGTGTAAAGCCATAACACAAGTTTGCCAGTAACATAACACAAGTTTGCAGCAGACTATGAGGCTGCACTGAGGTCGAACAAAACAGCCCCCACAATCTTTTTATCATTAATTTCTCTCAGCCAAACATCAGTCATTTGTGTTAGTGCTGTGCTTGTTGATGGCCTTAGTGTTGCTTTGATGTTTGTGTGGTGTTCCATATATCCACCCCCAGTTCTGTAATGCTGTCTGAGCGTTGTTGTAATGTTTGAATGATGTGTTGTGCAGATCCTTCCCCAGTTCAAGCCGGTTCCAGAACCTTCTGCTGAGGGTGTAGCAGGAGGAGGTCTGGACTCTGTCCTCCCACAGGGACAAGTAGGACAAACTAGAGCTGATGCTCAAAGAGCAGGTACACACACAAACACACACTTTTACAAACACTCTTGCACAAACACACATTAACACAGATGCTCATTCCCTCACATTCAGGTTAGGAGTTTGACATCCGAGAGGTGTCAGGAAAGGTTTGGGGTTTGATTTGATATTGTCATTTCCACCTCGTTTGTCTTTATTGGCTAATTCGTGGTTGAATAAACAGTGTGTGTGTGTGTGTGTGTGTGTGTTTTGCAGGAGTAAGACCTATGTGTTTAAGGGGTTCCTGTTTACGTGACAGGAAAGAATGAGGAAGCTTGAGCAGCACACCAGTTTGTCTGTCAAAGTACAGGGAGAAGTTGACAAGGTGAGGGGTAGAAAGAGAGGGAGAACGGTGGAGGATAGCCTCCTCTGCGAAGCAGGGATGTTAAAGTGCATTCTGTCTATCTGTGTGTATATCAATCACTCAATCACATTCATGTATAACAACCTTTTTACATCAGCAGATGTCACAACGTACTTATACAGAGACCCAGCCTAAAACCACAAACAGCAAACAATGAAGATGTAGAAGGACGGTGGCTAGTAAAAACTCCCTAGAAAGGCAGGAACCTAGAAAGAAACCTAGAGAGGAACCAGGTGTTGAGGGGTAGCTGTTTAACCTAGTGTTACCTTGTGTGTGTCCAGGTGAGCCTGTGGGAGGTGCGTCTGTCTGCTCTAGATGAGTACCTGGTCAGTCTGAATGCCATCCAGTGGTGCTGGGTCTACCTGGAGCCCTGTGTTCGGACAGGGGGCCCCGACCAGGGAACAAGCCCGTTTGAAAAAAATAAACGAGGACTTCAGGCACGCCTGTCCCTGTATAAATTTCAGTTATTTGGCTGACATCCAGAGAGACAGCATGGTGACGTCTCTGAGCTCTCAGGACGGCATCAGAAACTCCCCCATCACCATCTTAGACCAGCTCCAGCGCTGCCTGAAATCACTCATCGGGTTTCTAGAGGTACCGAACGATCAACTACCAACCAGGAATCAGTAAATTAACACCAATAAATCTATACCTCAATGGACAACTTTCACCTAGATTCAGCTGGTCAGTCTATGTCATGGAAAGAGCAGGTGTTCATAATGTTTTGGACACTCAGTGTAGAAGTGTATGTCTCTATCCCTTATAGGAGAAGCATTCTGCATTGTCGTGGTTTTACCTGCTGGAGATTCTGGGCCAGGCCACAAACGCCACTGTCATACAGTCACACTTCAAGAAGCTGTTCACTGGTACACACACACACACACACACACACACACACACGCACAACCAAATCCCAATGTCATACAGTAACAAATAAAGAAGCTGTCCTCTGGTGAAACTGATGTGTCTGTAATGACAGTGAATATACTGTAACTGTGTTCTCTGTAGGCACCAACATTGTGGACTTGCGTTCTCTAGAGGGAGAGGTGATCCCCTCAGTGAAGCTGAAGCTGACCCTGATCATCGTCCATAACATCAGTGTGGTGAAGCTGAAGCTGACCCTGATCATCGTCCATAACATCAGTGTGGTGAAGCTGAAGCTGACCCTGAACATCGTCCATAACATCAGTTTGGTGAAGCTGAAGCTGACCCTGAACATCGTCCATAACATCAGTGTGGTGAAGCTGAAGCTGACCCTTATCATCGTCCATAACATCAGTGTGGTGAAGCTGAAGCTGACCCTGAACATCGTCCATAACATCAGTTTGGTGAAGCTGAAGCTGACCCTGAACATCGTCCAAAACATCAGTGTGGTGAAGCTGAAGTTGACCCTGATCATCGTCCATAACATCAGTGTGGTGAAGCTGAAGCTGACCCTGATCATCGTCCATAACATCAGTGTGGTGAAGCTGAAGCTGACCCTGAACATCGTCCATAACATCAGTTTGGTGAAGCTGAAGCTGACCCTGAACATCGTCCATAACATCAGTGTGGTGAAGCTGAAGCTGACCCTTATCATCGTCCATAACATCAGTGTGGTGAAACTGAAGCTGACCCTGAACATCGTCCATGACATCAGTGTGGTGAAGCTGAAGCTGACCCTGAACATCGTCCATAACATCAGTGTGGTGAAGCAGATGTGTGAGGTGGAGGTGAGCAGCCCTGATGCCTGGGCTTGGAGGAAACGGCTCCGACTCTACGTCAACAACGACAAACGCTGCTCCATACAAATGGTCGACACTCACTTCAGCTACACATTCGAGTAGCAGGTACCAAAACCTCTACACAGATACACTTCTGACCGCAGGAAACACCTCATCTACACACAACTGTCTAAATGACAGTTCTGCACACTTCAGGACCAGGCAACAGTTCATCTACAATGCTATACAGTACAGCACCACTGGGGGGCGATGTTCACCCAGAGATAAGGACCCCTCTCTGAATGACTCAATTAGCACTGTGTGTGCTGCAGTCTCTCTGCAAAGTCTGCCTCAACACACTGTCATCCTCTCTCTCTCTCCCTGTCTCTTTCCCTCTATCCTATCCCCTATCTCTCCCTGGGTAATGCGGCTAAGCTGGTCCACACCCTCATGACTGATAAGTGTTATCTGACCCAGGCGATGATGATGGGTTTGGGAGGAAACCCCTACAACCCTGCTGGCATCGACATACATAAATGATGCATAAATTAAGATAGATAAATAGATAAATAAATAAAGGGTAAATAAATAAAGGATGAATAAATAAATAAACGATGGATAAATAAGGGATGGATAACTAAATAAACACATTCATTAATAAAGGATAGATAAATGAAGAAAAGGATGAATAAATCAAGTAAATAAATAAAAGACAGATAAATAAAGTAAATTAATAAATGGTGTGTTGAAGGGTATAGATGTGAAGTCTATGGGACATCTTTGTGGGGTTGCTGACGTGTGGGGCTTGGGGCTGCTTTGATGAGTTCAACAGCCTGGAGGAGGCTGTCTAGTGTCCATGCAGATACAGGCCATCCAGAACTCCCTGAAGAAGCACAGGACCAGCTGTGAACACACACATACACACAGTCACACTGTCATGCTTGCACGTAGACTGGAATTTTAAACTTGATTCCTTTTCTCTATGTCTGTCTGTCTGTCTGTCTGTCTGTCTGTCTGTCTCTCTCTCTCTCTCTTGCCCGCCCGCCCGCCGGCCCTCCTCTGTCTCTCCCTCCCGCCCTCCTCTGTCTCTCTGTTTCTCTCTACAGCCCGCCTGCCCTCCTCTGTCTCTCTCTCCCGCCTGTCCTCCTCTGTCTCTCTGTCTTTCTGTCTCTCCCGCCCGCCCTCCTCTGTCTTTCTGTCTCGCCCGCCCTCCTCTGTCTTTCTGTCTCTCCCGCCCGCCCTCCTCTGTCTTTCTGTCCCGCCCTCCTCTGTCTCTCTGTCTCTCTGACTCTCCCGCCCGCCCTCCTCTGTCTTTCTGTCTCGCCTGCCCTCCTCTGTCTTTCTGTCTCTCCCGCCCGTCCTCCTCTGTCTTTCTGTCTCTCCCGCCCGCCCTCCTCTGACCTTCTGTCTCTCCCGCCCGCCGCCCTCTGTCTTTCTGTCTCTCCCGCCCGCCCTCCTCTGTCTCTCTGTCTCTGTCTCTCCCGCCCGCCCTCCTCTGTCTCTCTGTCTCTCCCGCCCGCCCTCCTCTGTCTTTCTGTCTCTCCCGCCCGCCCTCCTCTGTCTTTCGGTCTCTCCCGCCCTCCTCTGTCTCTCCCGCCCTCCTCTGCCTCTCCCGCCCTCCTCTGTCTCTCCCGCCCTCCTCTGTCTCTCCTGCCCTCCTCTGTCTCTCCCGCCCGCCCTCCTCTGTCTTTCTGTCTCTCCCACCCGCCCTCCTCTGTCTTTCTGTCTCTCCCGCCCGCCCTCCTCTGTCTTTCTGTCTCTCCCGCCCGCCCTCCTCTGTCTTTTTGTCTCTCCCGCCCTCCTCTGTCTCTCCCGACCGCCCTCCTCTGTCTTTCTGTCTCTCCCGCCCTCCTCTGTCTCTCCCGCCCTCCTCTGTCTCTCCCGCCCCCCCTCCTCTGTCTTTCTGTCTCTCCTGCCCGCCCTCCTCTGTCTCTCTGTCTCTCCCACCCGTCCTCCTCTGTCTCTCTGTCTTTCTGTCTCTCCCGCCCGTCCTCCTCTGTCTCTCTGTCTTTCTGTCTCGCCCGCCCTCCTCTGTCTCTCTGTCTTTCTGTCTCGTCCGTCCTCCTCTGTCTCTCTGTCTTTCTGTCTCGCCCGTCCTCCTCTGTCTCTCTGTCTTTCTGTCTCGCCCGCCCTCCTCTGTCTTTCTGTCTCTCCCGCCCGTCCTCCTCTGTCTCTCTGTCTTTCTGTCTCTCCCGCCCGTCCTCCTCTGTCTCTCTGTCTTTCTGTCTCGCCCGCCCTCCTCTGTCTCTCTGTCTTTCTGTCTCGCCCGTCCTCCTCTGTCTCTCTGTCTCTCTGTCTCTCCCGCCCGCCCTCGACTGTCTCTCTGTCTCTCCCGTCCTCCTCTGTCTCTCTGTCTTTCTGTCTCGCCCGCCCTCCTCTTTCTCTGTCTTTCTGTCTCGCCCGTCCTCCTCTGTCTCTCTGTCTCTCTGTCTCTCCCGCCCGCCCTCGACTGTCTCTCTGTCTCTCCCGTCCTCCTCTGTCTCTCTGTCTTTCTGTCTCTCCCGCCCACCCTCCTCTGTCTCTCCCGCCCGTCCTCCTCTGTCTTTCTGTCTCTCCTGCCCGCCCTCCTCTGTCTCTCTGTCTTTCTGTCTCTCCCGCCCGCCCTCCTCTGTCTCTCTGTCTCTCCCGCCCTCCTCTGTCTCTGTCTCTCTGTCTCTTTATCTCTCTCAATTCAATTCAAGGGGCTTTATTGGCATGGGAAACATATGTTAACATTGCCAAAGCAAGTGAAGTAGATAATATACAAAAGTGAAATAAACAATAAAAATTAACAGTAAACATTACACTCACAGACGTTCCAGAATAAAGACATTACAAATGTCATATTATGTATACATGTATATACAGTGTCGTAACGATGTTCAAATGGTTAAATTTCAAAAGGGAAAATAAATAAACATAATTATGGATTGTATTTACAATGGAATTCTTCTTCATTGGTTGTCCTTTTCTTGTGGCAACAGGTCACAAATCTTGCTGCTGTGATGGCACAATGTGATATTTCACCCAATAGATATGGGAGTCTATCAAAATCGGGTTTGTTTTCAAGTTATTTGTGGATCTGTGTAATCTGAGGGAAATATGTGTCTCTAATATGGTCATACATTTGGCATTAGTTTAGGAAGTGCAGCTCAGTTTCCACCTCATTTTGTGGGCAGTGTGCACATAGTCTGTCTTCTCTTGAGAGCCAGATCTGCCTACTGTGGCCTTTTTCAATAGCAGGGCTAGCAAGGCTATGCTCACTGAGTCTGTACATAGTCAAAGCTTTCCTTAAGTTTGGATCAGTCACAGTGGTCAGGTATTCTGCCTCTGTGTACTCTCTGTTTAGGGCCAATAGCATTCTAGTTTGCTCAGTTTTTGTTAATTCTTTCCAGTAATTATTTTTTTGTTTTCTCGTGATTTGGTTGGTTCTAATTGTGTTGCTGTCCTGGGGCTCTGTGGGGTCTGTTTGTGTACCAGCCGGGTTCAACATTATAAACACCCCCCAGTTAGGGTCCACCTGACTGGCAGTGAGGGGGAGGAAATAGAGACAGAGAGAGAGAGACCGAGAGACACACTCTTTATCTGTCTCTCCCGCCCGCCCTTCCTCTCTCTCTCTCTCTCTCTCTCTTTTGGTCTCTCTCTCTCTGTCTCGCTCTCTCTGTCTCTCTCTATCACCCCCCTCTCTATCACCAATCTTGAACCGGGCTGGTAAGGGTTATGGAGGAAGACAGCAGCTGCCTGACAACTTGAAGCAGCTGTTCAGGCCCGTGGTCATGTCCCGAACAGACATCGAGCTCATCGCTGAGGTCATCCTCTAGTCGGATGGCTTCAAAGACGAAGAGATACTGGGACGCAAGCTGGTCCCCATCTCCACCCTCGCCAGGTACGTGTTGTTGTGTTATTTCTTTCTTATTTTAAAAGGATAGTGCAACATTTGGACAGCTAAGCCCCTTTGCAACATATCTAGAGTCAGATGAACTCATGGATAACATTTGTATGTCTCTGTGTGCAGTAAATGTTGTTCAAACTGCACAGAGAGACAAATGGTATGCATGAGTTCATCTGACTAGAAAAGAGGCTTGATTACTAAAATCTCCCACTATCCCTTTAATACAGTGGGGAGAACAAGTATTTGATACACTGACGATTTTGCAGGTTTTCCTACTTACAAAGCATGTAGAGGTCTGTAATTTTTCATCACAGGTACACTTCAACTGTGAGAGACAGAATCTAAAACAAAAATCCAGAAAATCACATTTGTATGATTTTGAAGTAATTAATTTGCTTTTTATTGCATGACATGAGTATTGTGTTTGTATGTCTCTGTATCTGTTTGTAGGGAGACGTTTTGTTACCATACAGCCTTATTCTAAAATTGATTATATTGTTTTTTCCCCCGTCATCAATCTACACACAATACCCCTTAATTACAAAGCAAAACATTTTTGCAAATGTATAAAATAAAACAAACTGAAATATCACATTTACATAAGTATTCAGACCCTTTACACAGACTCTCTCAAGCTCTGTCAAATTGGATGGGGAGCGTCACTGCACAGCTATTTTCAGATCTCTGATGTTCCATCGGGTTCAAGTCTGGGCTCCTACTGGGCCACACAAGGACATTCAGAGACTTGTCCCGGACCAACTCCTGCATTGTCTTGGCTGTGTGCTTAGGGTCGTTGTCCTGTTGGAAGGTGAACCTTCGCCCCCAGTCTGAGGTCCTGAGCGCTCTGGAACAGGTTTTCATCAAGGATCTCTCAGTACCTTGCTCCGTTCATCTTTCCCTCGATCCTGACTAGTCTCCCAGTCACTGCCGCTGAAAAACATCCCCACAGCATGATGCTGCCACCACCATGCTTCACCGAATGGATGGTGCCAGGTTTCCTCCAGACGTGACTGCCATGTTTCCTCCAGTCTGGCCACTCTACAATAAAGGCCTGATTGGTGGAGTGCTGCAGAGATGATTGTCCTTCTGGAAGGTTCTCCCATCTCCACAGAGGAACTCTGGAGCTCTGTCAGAGTGACCATTGGGTTCTTGGTCACCTCCCTGACCAAGGCCCTTCTCCCCCGATTGCTCAGTTTGGCCTGGAGGCCAGCTCTATGAAGAATCTTGGTGTTTCCAACCTTCTTCCATTTAAGAATGATGGTGGCCACTGTGTTCTTGGGGACCTTCAATGCTGCAGAAATGTTTTGGTACCCTTCTCCAGATCTGTGCCTGGACACAATCCTGTCTCAGAGCTCTATGGACATTTCCTTCGACCTCATGGCTTGGTTTTTGTCTGACATGCACTGTCACCTGTGGGACCTTATACAGACAGGTGTGTGCCTTTCCAAATCATGTCCAATCAATTGAATTGACCACAGGTGGACCAATCAAGTTGTAAAAACACCTCAATTTTGAGTCTCAGAGCAAATGGTCTGAATACCTACGTAAATAATATATATATTTTTTTTATTATGAATTTGCAAAAATGTCTAAAAACCTGTTTTCACTTTGTCATAATGGGGTATTGTGTATATGTTTTAAATGAATCCATTTTAGAATAAGGCTGGAACAAAATGTCGAAAATTCAAGGGTTCTGAATACTTTCTGAATGCGCTGTATGTATCTATGTCTTAGCGTGTAACATGTATGGACTGTGTAGGGAGCTGTTGACCTCCCAGCAGCACTATGGCTGCTGACAGAGGGCTCTTAATATGGTGCTGCGAGGCTGTGGCAGTCTGCTGCAGCAGCAGAGGAGGAGTAAGCCCAAGAACAAGAGTAAAACGCCCTAAACTGACACTTACTCCCCACTCCCAAAACACATCCCTAATAGCCAAATACCCCCTAAACTTTCATCTTTCATCTCGCCTCTCTCTGTCCTTTTGCCATTTTCCTCAAAAAGTGGTCTTAGTTGAGTTGTTTTCTTCCCCTCTTCCCTCTTTGCCTCTTCCTCTCTCCCCCCCTCTCTCTGACCTATCCTTGCCTCCCCCTTGACGTCTGGCTGTCCATGTCTCTCTGATCCCCGGTTGATCTTTCTGTTTCCTTCCCCACCGCTCTCTCTCTCGCTCGTTCTCTTTCTCTCTCTCTTTCTCTCGTTCCCTCGTTTATTCTATTTGTCAGACAGCACGTTTGTCCCTGGGACTTACTCTGTTTGCTCCATCTATTGTCATGCCAAATGTTCCAGTGAAAAACCAGCTCTGCTTCTGTGCCTCTAGAGCAGCTGTAGAGAGGAGAACAACAGTATTGATGAACTCTAAATCATGACACGGGTCGTAATCAGCACATGTATAAAGCTGCTGATGTAGCTAGTAGAGACACAGTGTATCAGAACAACAAAGAAACAAGTCAACTTTTATACAAATTAACTCCTCTCTCCCCTATACCCCCTCTCTATCAATGTGTCCTCCGGTCAAGCAGGGGGGTCTGGTGGTGCAGGCATTGAGGTTGAAAACCATGTTCAAGCTGACAGCAGCAGGTTTGATGCCCTTGGCCAAGACGTGTTTTCCCTGGGGTGGGCTTCACTGACGTGGAGGACAATACCCTCAGCAATGCCCTGCCGGCCATCTACGAGGAGGCACGCCTCAAATTCATACCCAGTGGGGGACAATAGCTGTGTGTGTGTTTGTGACCGTGTGTTTGTGGGACACTCCCCATAGATGAGGAAAACTCTGGTCTGGAGTTTATAAGCTATTTAGTCGAGAGTATTGACGAAAGGATGGAGTGAGAGGGAGGGAGGGAGGGAGGGGTGGTTGTAGGTCCCAGGAGGGCAGGTAAATCTACAGTTATGTTCTAGTCATGTTGTAGTCATGTTCCAACCCCCGTCTTCTCTCTGCAGTGATGAGGACACAGATGTGAGTGCGTTGGTCAAGTCGTGGCTGAAGGGTCAGCCTGATGAGTGTCGCAGTAACCTGGAGAACTGTATGAGAGACTACTTCCTGGCCTGGACTCTGTGCTTAAACATACTGATATTGCCCTCTACTGGTCGTAATCAATAGCATTAACTGGATTTATGTAGCCAAGTGGCGTTTTACCCCAAATACACTCTAGCCAATCAGAGTTTTACCCCAAATACACTCTAGCCAATCAGAGTTTTACCCCAAATACACTCTAGCCAATCAGAGTTTTACCCCAAATACACTCTAGCCAATTAGAGTTTTACCCCAAATATACTCTAGTCAATTGGAGTTTTACGCAAATATACTCTAGCCAATCAGAGTTTTACCCCAAATACACTCTAGCCAATCAGAGTTTTACCCCAAATACACTCTAGCCAATCAGAGTTTTACCCCAAATACACTCTAGCCAATCAGAGTTTTACCCCAAATATACTCTAGTCAATTGGAGTTTTAATGTAAATATACTCTAGCCAATTGAAGTTTTACGCAAATATACTCTAGCCAATCAGAGTTTTACCCCAAACAAACTCTAGCCAAATGGAGTTTTTCCGCATATATACTCTAGCCAATCAGAGTTTACCCCAAACATAATCTAACCAAATGCAGTTTTACCCCAAATACACTCTAGCCAATCAGAGTTTTACCCCAAATACACTCTAGCCAATCAGAGTTTTACCCCAAATATACTCTAGTCAATTGGAGTTTTAATGTAAATATACTCTAGCCAATTGGAGTTTTACCCCAAATATACTGTAGTGTATTGGATATCTTGTGTTCATAAATGTTCTGACTCTCTCTCCCTTGCTGTCTCTCTTCTCTCTCTCCCTTTCTATCTCTCTCTCTCTCTCTCTCTTATCTATCCATTCATGCGTTCATCCGCCCATCCCTCCATTTAAAATAGCCATCCATTTATTAATGTATTCATTCATCCATCCGTTCATCCATCCATCCATTTATATATACATCCATCCATATGTTTATCCATTTATGTATTTATCCATGCATCCAAACACACTCCTCTCACTATTCAGGGAGAACTGTAGGACAAACACACTCTGACTACTCAGGGAGAACTGTACGACAAACACACTCCTCTCACTACTCAGGGAGAACTGTACGACAAACACACTCCTCTCACTATTCAGGGAGAACTGTAGGAGAAACTTACTTATGTCTCCAGGAATGTTTTATTTAAGGCGTGACCTTTCTTAGAATAGCACAGCGGGCTGGGGGGCAGGCGGGGGGGTCGGAGACTTGTTGAATGTACAGTCATTACTGTCAACCACGGGCACCCAGAAAAGGGAGGGCATATCTTATTGGCTTTTACACTTCACTTGAGCCCCCACCTTGAAAAACAAACACACACACACACACACACACCCGAATCTCGCGGAAAGGTCAGGGCGCCATGGAAACGCTAGTGTCATCTGTCTGATGAAAAAACATCTAATTAATTTCCACTGCTGCCTTCACACACACACACACACACACACACACACACACACACACACACACACACACACACACACACACACACACACACACACACACACACACACACACACTTAGTTTGCACCATCACAACATGTCCCCCCTTGCCCTGAGTTCTGTCTCATAAACTCAGTTGAACAGACCCCTGCGGCATCAACACTTTTCATTACAGAGTAAATTCTCCTCCCTCCTCTCTTCTCTCCTGTCTTCTCTCCTATCTCCTCTCCTCTCCCCTCTTTCTACCTCTGTCATCCCTACTTCATCCTCTGATATCAAACCTCCGTCATGACTCATATCCTCCTTCATTAATTTCTGCCTACTGTGTGTGTGTGTGTGTGTGTGTGTGTGTGTGTTCTCCTTCAGTATGCTGCAGCACTATGCATTCTCTCGGCTGCATTCCACCAAGGTAGCAGTGGTCCACTGTAGCGCCCAGACCTAGTATAATCACGTCCTCCAGAAGCTCAGTCAGACCTGCCTGCTGCTCAGTTCCAACACGGGACGGGCCTACAGACCCAAACACTGTGAGAACCTGGTCCTCTACCTCAAAGACATCAACCAGTCTTGTTACAGCAGGTACACTACAACACAGTGCAATACACTAGAATACAATATCATACAGCATCATGCAGTACAATATAATATATTACACTAGAATTCAATGCAATGCAGTAAAATACACTACAATACAATACAATAGTACAATACAGTAATGTACAATACTGTACAATACAGTACAATACAGTACAATACAGTACAACAAAACATAACTTCACTCAATGCAATGCAACATAACACAATAATGAAAATAAAAAGTCATTGATCGACGTGTAAGACAGAAACGAGTCAAGCTCTCATAAAGTGACAGAGTTCTCCTCTCTCCACCTTGTGTGTTCTAGGTGTTCGTGACGTACCATGGGTTCTATGATGAGAACCTGGAGGGTGGGTCTGGAGAACATCCAGGCGCTGTTGGACGACCCACATCCACCTTGCGCTTCACCTCCAAAGTATGGATCTGCACCATAGAGTGAGAACGGAGATATATATACTGTATACACACACACACACACACACACATGCTCTAAACTTAAAATAGCCTTTCTCCTCATGGGGACGTGGGAAATATCCCCACGGGGGTGAATTTTGGGGAGAATTTTGGGGATTTTTGGGGAGAATTTTGGGGATTTTTGGGGAGAATTTGGGGGATTTTTGGGGAGAATATATATATATTTTTTGGGGCCCACAAGGATAGTAGAGCCAGTCCACACACATTCTCAGCCACTTTCTCCTCTCTAGTTATCCAGACAGGGAGCAGCTCCAGACCATCTCCTCAGCGTACCTGTAGCCTCTTCTCCAGAAGAGCCTTGGGAGCCAGGCAGCCTGGGCCAAAACTGGGAACACAACAGCTAGCAGGGCTACAGGTCTATGAACAGGTGTGCGTGTGTGCTGTCTCAGATGAGTTCATGTGTTATCAGAGTAAAGCTTCAGCTTTAAGCTGCTCTAGTCTTTCCAAGCAGCAGCTTTAGATTAGACTGCTGTTATCACAGCACTTACTTACTGCCTTATATCTAATCCTCACTCTTAGGGAGGCAAATCTAAACCACACACACACACACACACACTGTCGTGGAAATTTCCTCTATTTACCAAATCATGAGAGCAAACCACACACAAGTCAGAGTTAGTTATCACAAAGTCAATGTTTAATTATATGAGCTCCATCACAACCCTATGACTCTCAGATCAATTCAGTGTCTATAAATGAATTCTCTGAGAGTCCCTTACACATTTCAACTGAGATCCTTTATAGCAAAGACACACACAGGATAAGACAGCATCGGCATAATTCATCGTTCAGCTTTGTCTCCTAAAACATGTTATTTTCTCAAACTAGAACCATAAACCAATCCTCCATATCAACAGGCATATATCAAATCCATCCTATCTTGACAAGATCACAGAGACACATTGACTGGCACACAGACATTGTGGAGCCAAGAGATCCGCGCTTGACCTCTCCCCTCTCTCAGATGACTGCAAACCCCGCCACAGTATTATACAAACACATTCTGATGAGAAGTAACTTACAAACACACATATGATGAATATAAAACATCTTACCTATGTTACCAACTAATTCTGATTATTCCCCAAAAAACACACACACACACACACACACACACACACACACACACACACACACACACACACACACACACACACACACACACACACACACACACACACAAAACAGCCTTGCGCGCGCGTGTGTGTGTGTGTGTGCCTAACTCTCTGCCCTTTGGTCTCAGGTGAATGCTATGTTCACGGTGGATGACCACAGCCACTGCCTGTTTGCTCTGTGTGTCCGAACCCAGTGAGTGCTCAGCCTGCTGCTTTACGACATGAACGTAGGTGAGATCACAGGGTTAAAATCCACTCCCTCACAGTCCACTGGAACCTCTAGTCAGACCACTGGAACCTCTAGTCAGACCACTGGAACCTCTAGTCAGACCGCAGGAACCTCTAGTCAGACCACAGGGTTAAATCAACTCTCTCACAGTCCACTGGAACCTCTAGTCAGACCACTGGAACCTCTAGTCAGACCACAGGGTTAAATCAACTCTCTCACAGTCCACTGGAACCTCTAGTCAGACCACTGGAACCTCTAGCCAGACCACAGGGTTAAATCAACTCTCTCACAGTCCACTGGAACCTCTAGTCAGACCACAGGGTTAAATCAACTCTCTCACAGTCCACTGGAACCTCTAGTCAGACCACAGGGTTAAATCAACTCTCTCACAGTCCACTGGAACCTCTAGTCAGACCACAGGGTTAAATCAACTCTCTCACAGTCCACTGGAACCTCTAGTCAGACCACAGGGTTAAATCAACTCTCTCACAGTCCACTGGAACCTCTAGTCAGACCACAGGGTTAAATAAACTCTCTCACAGTCCACTGGAACGTCTAGTCAGACCACAGGGTTAAATCAACTCCCTCACAGTCCACTGGAACGTCTAGTCAGACCACAGGGTTAAATCAACTCTCTCACAGTCCACTGGAACCTCTAGTCAGACCACTGGGACCTCTAGTCAGACCACAGGGTTAAATCAACTCCCTCACAGTCCACTGGAACCTCAAGTCAGACCAATGGAACCTCTAGTCAGACCATAGGGTTGAATCAACTCTCTCACAGTTCACTGGAACCTCTAGTCAGACCACTGGAACGTCTAGTCAGACCACAGGGTTGAAATCAACTCTCTCACAGTTCACTGGAACCTCTAGTCAGACCACTGGAACGTCTAGTCAGACCACAGGGTTGAATCAACTCTCTCACAGTTCACTGGAACCTCTAGTCAGACCACTGGAACGTCTAGTCAGACCACAGGGTTGAATCAACTCTCTCACAGTTCACTGGAACCTCTAGTCAGACCACTGGAACCTCTAGTCAGACCACTGGAACCTCTAGTCAGACCACAGGGTTGAATCAACTCTCTCACAGTTCACTGGAACCTCTAGTCAGACCACTGGAACCTCTAGTCAGACCACTGGAACCTCTAGTCAGACCACAGGGTTAAATCAACTATCTCACAGTCTCTCACACAATATTATTACCCTATCACTGAAAGATAAGACTCAGGAACACGTGTGTACGTCCTGTTTCCCACTACTATGACAACAAGCCGTTAGAGCCGAGTGGACAAGACCAGGCTCTAAATCAGCCTTGGGGGAAAAACATTATCATCAAGCATGATGTTCATTTTCTACACAGTAGACCATACAACATTATTTACTGATGATCTTCTGAACTTCCCAACACCTTTCTGATTCACTTCAGTCACTTCAAACCATCCCGTCTTCATATTTAATTACTGTCCAAAATACTGTCCAGCTGATTTGTAATAGACTGTCATAGCCCCAATTAAAAAAGTTAAAATTGGCCGTTGATTACATAACCTTTTTTACATCGTGGGCCAAAACAGTTTGGGAACCCTTGCACTACACCATATTTCCTGGGACCCATTTTGACCGTGCTAGGACATGGAGAAAATGTCTGCAGTACTTAATACTGCTATTTCCATGGCTTTTGTCTGTTGTTGCCGACTTCTCATTGAAAACGTCTCATTATTTGGTAACTGTCTTAACGTTATACTGTACTGGCCCTTGTTTTGGATATTTCAGAATATCTTCTGAAAGGCAGGAGTTCGCTCCCTCTCCTGCCTCCTGCATTAACCATCACTTACTTCCTCTCCCCTGCTCCATCTGTCACCCGTCTGTCTCTCTCTCGCTTTCATCATCCACTTCTCTCTGTCCTCCTTCATCTCTCCCTCTGTCACTCTCTCCCTCCCTCCTGCAATGTGTTCTCCCTGTGATAGGGAGTCCAATCACTATTCTTTAATTAGAAGCTCCCTGTGATAGGGAGTCCAATCACTATTCTTTTAATTAGAAGCTCCCTGTGATAGGGAGTCCAATCACTATTCTTTAATTAGAAGCTCCCTGTGATAGGGAGTCCAATCACTATTCTTTAATTAGAAGCTCCCTGTGATAGGGAGTACAATCACTATTCTTTAATTAGAAGTGTGTGTGAGTGTGTACACTGAGCTGTCTTGATGTGTGTCTTTGCAGTATGGTATAATGTGATAATGTACACTGAGCTGTCTTGATGCTGTGTGTGTCTTTGCAGTATGGTATAATGTGGTAGTGTACACTGAGCTGTCTTGATGATGTGTGTCTTTGCAGTATGGTATAATGTAGTAGTGTACACTGAGCTGTCTTGATGCTGTGTGTTTTTGCAGTATGGTACAATGTGGTAGTGTACACTGAGCTGTCTTGATGCTGTGTGTTTTTGCAGTATGGTACAATGTGGTAGTGTACACTGGGCTGTCTTGATGCTGTGTGTGTTTTTGCAGTATGGTATAATGTGGTAGTGTACACTGAGCTGTCTTGATGCTGTGTGTTTTTGCAGTATGGTACAATGTGGTAGTGTACACTGAGCTGTCTTGATGCTGTGTGTTTTTGCAGTATGGTACAATGTGGTAGTGTACACTGAGCTGTCTTGATGCTGTGTGTGTTTTTGCAGTATGTATGTAGTATGTAGTAGTGTACACTGAGCTGTCTTGATGCTGTGTGTGTTTTTGCAGTATGTATGTAGTATGTAGTAGTGTACACTGAGCTGTCTTGATGCTGTGTGTGTTTTTGCAGTATGTATGTAGTATGTAGTAGTGTACACTGAGCTGTCTTGATGCTGTGTGTGTTTTTGTAGTATGTATGTAGTATGTAGTAGTGTACACTGAGCTGTCTTGATGCTGTGTGTGTTTTTGTAGTATGTATGTAGTATGTAGTAGTGTACACTGAGCTGTCTTGATGCTGTGTGTGTTTTTGCAGTATGTATGTAGTATGTAGTAGTGTACACTGAGCTGTCTTGATGCTGTGTGTATTTTTGCAGTATGTATGTCGTATGTAGTAGTGTACACTGAGCTGTCTTGATGCTGTGTGTGTTTTTGCAGTATGTATGTAGTATGTAGTAGTGTACACTGAGGGTACTAAACATTAGAAACACCTGCTCTTTCCATGTGTAATGGGTTCTGTGTGTAATGGGTTCTGTGTGTAATGGGTTCTGTGTGTAATGGGTTCTGTGTGTAATGGGTTATGTGTGTA
>NC_092173.1:34681853-34729353 GCF_045791955.1 Oncorhynchus clarkii lewisi | reverse complement strand
AAGGTGAGGGTACAAGTGCTAGTGGGGACAGCAGAAGCTGGGCCCTAGTCATGCCAGGGAAGGTGGTGTAGATGAGGCTGGACCTAGTCAGGCTAGAGATGGTGGTGTAGATAAGGCTGGTCCTAGTCAGGCTAGAGATGGTGGAGTAGCTGAGGCTGGGTCTAGTCAGGCTAGAGATGGTGGGGTAGCGGAGGCTGGGTCTAGTCAGGCTAGAGATGGTGGGGTAGCGGAGGCTGGGTCTAGTCTGGCTAGAGATGGTGGTGTAGCGGAGGCTGGGTCTAGTCAGGCTAGAGATGGTGGTGTAGCTGAGGCTGGGTCTAGTCAGGCTATGGATGGTGGTGTAGCGGAGGCTGGGTCTAGTCAGGCTAGAGGTGGTGGTGTAGCTGAGGCTGGGTCTAGTCAGGCTAGAGATGGTGGTGTAGCTGAGGCTGGGTCTAGTCAGGCTAGAGATGGTGGGGTAGCTGAGGCTGGGCCTAGTCACGCTAGAGATGGTGGTGTAGATGATTCTGGGCCTAGTCAGGCTATGGGGGGTGGTGTAGATGATGCTGGGTCTAGTCAGGTTATTCTAGTGGATGAGGAGAGTATAGTGGGGAAGTATAAGAGATAAGGGGAGGAGAAGGAGGGTGTCAAGCGGAAAAGGAAAAAGGATGTGGACAAAGGCACCATGGAAATGTTACCTGTTGCTGTGGGTGATGCCCTGGCCAGAGAGAAAGGGCAGGTGGTCAGGGTGGGAGATAGAGATGAGGAGGAAAGTGAGTCTGAGGAAGAGGATGAGGAGTTATTTTTTTCAAACACCTCTTCAATGGGCCGGGAGCTGACAGCCAGTCAAGCAGAGGGGTCTAAGTACACGTTGAGAGAATTGACAAGGTTCCTGAATGAGACTAAGGGGAAAAAAGTTAATCTTTATGCTTTTTTTTCTGATCCTAGAAAGTTTGTAAGATCAGTACAACATGCTATGAAAAATGAGGGGCATGGTGTCCTCTGACCCAGGAAATGGTTTAGGTTGAGGAAGTGGGTCACAAAGTGGGTCACAACCTTCAGACATGGTTTAGATGTATATTTTCTTTCTGACACTGGGGCTTTTTGAGCTTTGCTATTGGTCTCTATCTCTGCTGGCTTTTCTCCCACTTCCTATGGAGACTCTTTGGGTAGGCTCGCTCAATATAAATGGCGCCAGAGATGTGGGAAAGAGGAGTGTGTTGGGTGACTATGTAAAACAAAAGAAAGTACAGGTGTTGTTTCTGCAGGAGACACATAGTGATCGGTTGAATGAAGTCGATTGGGGGCTCTGGTGGAAAGGGGCAAGTGTGTTGAGCCATGGGACAGTGGCAGTCCTTTTTGCACCGGGGCTGTCTGTGTGTTGATCCATGAGACAAATCTTAGTGCAGGGGTGGCAGTCCTTTTTGCACCGGGGCTGTCTGTGTGTTGAGCCATGGGACAAATCTTAGTGCAGGGGTGGCAGTCCTTTTTGCATGTTTTAAATGTCTTGGAATCGGAGCAATAGGCTGCTGGGCGCTACCATTCTCCCGGTGGGGTTTTCGGATCATCACATAACCATGGCTCGGCTGTCTATTTCACCAGGGCCCCGGCAGGCATCTTATTGGAAGTTCAATGTAAAGCTCTTACAAGATGCCACTTTTTGCTCAGGTTTCCAGACCTTTTGGGAAAGGTGGGGGCAGCGAAGAGAGGAGTATGAGTCTCTGAGTCAATGGTGGGATGTGGGGAAAGTCCAAATGCGGCTTTTCTGTCAACACTACACAGCTCTCTCATCCTCAGAGGCGAGGAGAGTATTGGGGGAACTAGAGCGTTGTATTAGTGAGATGGAGGTAGAGATGGTGGGGCAAGGCAATGTCAGCCTCCAGGCTAATTTAGCCTAATTACGTAGGGACCTAGGCAGTTTTTTCCAGGTTAAAGCAAAGGGAGCACTTGTAAGAGCTAGGTTCTCCATGCTCAAGGAGATGGATGCTCCCAGCTCCTTCTTCTTTGGTTTGGAAAGAGTGGTGAAGCCAAGGGTATGCATTGTCTATGGCTGTCTGATGGGCGGGTGGCCTCTGTGGTGGGTGAGATGTAGGAGCGAACTGTGGTGTTTTATACTGAGTTGTATAGGGCAGAAGTGTGTGATCCTATGTGTGCTCAAGTCTTGTTCGCAGCCCTAAGCTCTCTCTGGCACAGAGGGATGAAATGGAGATTCCTCTGGGGTCGATGGACTCCCAGTGGAGTTTTATAAAAAATTCTGTGGAATAATTGGACAGGATTTCTTTTGCGTGTTGCGTGAATGCGTCGGGGTAGGAGAGTTGCCGATGAGCTGCCGTTGGGCGGCTCTGTCTCTCCTGCCCAAAAAAGGGGACTTGTGTGAACTTAAGAACTGGAGGCATGTAGCATTACTCTGTGGGGACTACAATATATTTGCCAAAGTCCTCTCTAACAGACTGAAGTCCTATTTGGACTCGATAGTACATAAGGACCAATCATATTCTGTACCGGGACGCTCAATCACGGACAACTTGTTCTTAATTAGGGACATGTTGGACTTGTAGAGAGGTTCTAATGTGAACTTTGGACTGGTCTCTCTAGATCAAGAGAAGGCTTTTGATAGAGTGGACCATGAGTATCAGTTTAACCTCTCTGCGCATGGAACCCGGTAGTGGGCTGAAATTCCACAACATATGGTGATCGCTACATAAATAGTCATATTAAACATTCATGAAAATACAAGTGTTTCACATGTATCGAAAGCCTAGAATCTTGCTAATCCAACTGCGTTGTCAGTTTAAAAAAAGGATTTACTGCGAAAGAATACGATGTGATTATCTGAGGATAGAGCACCATAAAAAAAACTATTTTAACCAGCACAGGCTAACAAAATCACAAACTGCATTAAAATAAATTGTTTACCTTTGACGATCTTCGTCTGTTTGCAATCCCAATGCTCATTGTTACACAATGAATGATCTTTTGTTTGATAAAATCCGTTTTTATAGCCTGACATGTAACATTTTTTAACCGCTTGTGTCGTGAATTCCTTCTCATTCCATTTTCGACGACACATTCAAGGGTAAATACCCACACAAAACGTGACTTTTCCAGTCATGTTTGGTTTCATTGCAATCATCTGGTTTGTTTGTTTGTAACACAACCAAACCTGATGGGCCATTCCGCGGGACGTACTGACTGAAAGAAACCGATTTGAAGACAACAAGTAATGACATCACTGTGCACCAATGTTATGACCATTGTTTCGTTGATTGACTGTATTTTAACCCAATGACCACTGATCGTCTTGAAATCTAGCTGGGTAGATAGCCAATAAGCTGAGGTAAACGTCAAAACGCAATGGTTATGTCTCGGAAGACCAACCCATGTAGTAAACTCCGGAGTAAAAAGAGTAATTCACTATTGAAGTTTTATACCGGAAGGAGCTACGCATATTACGCACAGCATTGTTTGGTAAACGCGCAGATTCAGCTGTTTATATATCAATCAGTACGGCGACTAAGTCAGGGAAAGCTAAATCGAAGTCTAGATATACACGTGTACACACAATTTTAGAAGAAATTGTTCAGAAAAGTGAGACAGATTGTTGTAGGACGATTCATTTAGCGAGTGGAGGAATATTTTTTGAACGGAGAGGACATGTTTTGGACTGGTAAGTTATTCTCATGCTAATGCCCTTGTTTGAAATTAATAATCTAAAATATTATTTGTGATTATTTTTTATTTTAGAAGCAATATATAAAAATGTAATGTAAATGAAATGTGAGATGCGTGTGTCTGCCGCCCCACCCCAACCCACATGAAGTAGCCTAATTGAGGCTGTTGAGGGGAGGGCAGGCCCACAACAATGGCCAAAGTGAAATGGAGACAGTAGATACAGCTGGTCTGTTGTAATATAATAAAGACAGTAGATCTAGCTGGTCTGTCATAATATAATAGAGACAGTAGATCTAGCTGAAATGTCATAATATAAAAGAGAGAGTAGATCAAGCAGGTCTATAATAATATATTCAACCTTATGTTCCCCGTACTCTCTCTCTCTCTCTCTCTCTCTCTCTCTCTCTCTCTCTCTCTCTCTCTCTCTCTCTCTCTCTCTCTCTATATATATATATATATATATATATATATATATATATATATATATATATATATATATATATATATATATCTGTTTATTATACCTGTTGATACTCACTTTACAGCATAAAGAGACTGCTATGGCACCTGGCATCAGCAGCACAATATTGTGTAGAGCTTTGGGTGGGGTCATATCCTTTCTGTTTGGCCCTGTCCGGGAGTCTCATCGGATGGGGCCACAGTGTCTCCTGACCCTCCTGTCTCAGCCTCCAGTATTTATGCTGCAGTAGATTATGTGTCGCGAGGCTAATGTCAGTTTGTTATATCTGGAGTACTTCTTCTGTCTTATCCGGTGTCCTGTGTGAATTTAAGTATGCTCTCTCTAATTCTCTATTTCGCTCTCTCGGAGGACCTGAGCCCTAGGACCATGCATCAGGACTACCTGGCATGATGACTCCTTGCTGTCCCCAGTCCACCTGGCCTTGCTGCTGTTCCAGTTTCAACTGTTCTGCCTGCGGCTATGGAACCCTAAACTGTTCATATGCAACAGGACAGGTGCTGTCCTGTTGCATCCTCTACAACTACTGTGATTATTATTATTTGACCCTGCTGGTCATCTATGAACGTTTGAAAATCTCACCCATGTTCTGTTATAATCTCTACCCGGCACAGCCAGAAAAGGACTGGCGACCCCTCATAGCCTGGTTCCTCTCTAGGTTTCTTCCTAGGTTTTGGCCTTTCTAGGGAGTTTTTCCTAGCCACCGTGCTTCTACACCTGCATTGCTTGCTGTTTGGGGTTTTAGGCTGGGTTTCTGTACAGCACTTTGAGATATTAGCTGATGTACGAAGGGCTATATCAATAAATTTGATTTGATAGAGGACTGAGGGTCTTCCAAATATTGAAAATGTGTAAATAGTTACCCATGCTATTTTGTAAATGTTTATGTTTTTTTTCTTCATATTTTTGTTCCCATATTTTTTTCTCAATTTTTGGGGGGTGTGTGTTAGAATACCATTTTGGCATTTTGTATATAGTTATTTGTTTCCCTTCACCAATTTGGCCACTTGGGTACATTTGGGCTACACCTGGGTGACTTCATGATAAATGTCATGTAGCACACTCATTTTGGAAGTTATCATTCTGAAACTGTGCACAAGTACTGTTGCCCTCTTACATTTTTCACTGAACTTGTCCCCATCATCCTATCTGAATGTTTGTTTTATCTTGTTCATTTGAAAGATGATGATACAACAATAAAAATAAAAAACATATGTTTTTTCATTGTATTATCTAAACCAGATCTATTGTGTTATATTCTCCTACATTCAATTCACATTTACACAAACTTCAGAGTGTTTTCTTTCAAATTGTACCAATAATATGCATATCCTTGCTTCTGGGCCAGAGCTACAGGCAGTTAGATTTGGATATGTCTTCAGGTGGAAATTGAAAGAAGTAGGGGGGTAGCTCTAAGAGATGTCTTTTGGTTTGGGAAGAGTTTTTTTTTACATATGTGAAGCTGTTGTATGCTGGGGCGTCATGTGGTCAAGGTGGGAGGGGGGCTCAGTAGTCCTGTCTGGGTGAGACGGGGCATTAGACAAGGATGCCCTCTATCTGGGCAGTTATACACATTAGCCATTGAGCCTTTTTTAGGACTGCTACGCAGGAGACTTCAGGGAGTGTGCTGGACAAGAATGGATGTGGTGACAGGCATAGCAGTGTCAGCATATGCCGATGATGTTTCTGTGATGGTCAGGGATGATCAGGATATGCAGGCACTAGAGACCAGTCTGAAGGTGTACGAGGGAGCTTCATCAGCTAATTTAAACTGGGGCAAGAGCAAAGCTTTGTTATGAGGGGCATGGGGGGATAGGGTTCCTCCTCTGCTTCCAGGGGTTTGCAGTGGGGTTGTGAAGGGCTTAAAGTGTTGGGGGTGTACCTGGGCTCGGAGAAGTGGGTAAGGAAGAACTGGGAGGGGCTGTCACAGGCAGTGGTGACAAGACTGGCCAGGTGGAGGTGGCTCCTGTCCCAAGTGTCATATAGAGGGAGGGTGCTGATAATTAACAACCTGGTAGCATCTTCCCTGTGGCATAAACTGGCTGTCCTCAACCCCCCCCCCCCGCCTGTCTGCTCGCAGACCTGCAACGCAAGCTGGTGGACTTCTTCTGGTCGGGCCATCACTGGCTGAAGGCAGCAGTGTTGTACATGACCGTTCATGAAGGAGGACAGGGCCTGGTGGAACTGGAGAGCAGGATGGCTTCTTTCAGGCTAAAGGCGGTGCAGAGACTGCTGTACCATGCTGATGTTGGCTGGAGGGAGCCAGCATGCGCGCTGCTGAGGAGAGCTGGCGGATTAGGGTTGGACCGGCAGCTGTTCCTCATGAAGCTGGAGAGGCTGAGTACAGCAGGTCTCTCAAATTTTTACTCTGCAATGCTGAGGGCCTGGCAGCTGCTAAGGCCCACACCAGAAGGGGGTGTGAAGCCTGGGCTATGGGTGTGGGAGGAGCCTATCTTCCACAACCAAGCCATCCCTTTGAGATCGGTTCAGTCGGCCACCCTGCAGAGGCAACTGATGACAGTGGGTTTACAAAGGCTGGGTGACCTGAGACTGCTGGGAGAGGAGGGGTGGAAAACCCTGGAAGTCTTGGCAGAAAAAACAAGAATAACGTCTCTTAGGCTGCTGGAGAGATTCCTGGAGGAGGTCCAGGAGGCACTGTCTGAGCCGGTAAGAAGGATGTTTGAGTGGCCAAAGGTGAGTATGGTAAATGTATGCAGTACAGGATGTATTTTTGTTTTTTTATTATTAAGGGGGGGGGGGGGGGGGTTTAAATGAAATGAGTTTGTTTAAGTAAAGAAAGACAAAAAGTCAAAAAAGTCTCTATCTCTCTCTCTCTCTTTCTCTCTCACTCTCTTACTCTCTCTTACTCTCTCTTTTTCTCTCTCTCTCTCTCTCGCTCTCTCTCTCTCTCTTTCTCTCTCACTCTCTTACTCTCTCTTACTCTCTCTTTTTCTCTCTCTCTCGCTCTCTTTCTCTCTCACTCTCTTACTCTCTCTTACTCTCTCTTTTTCTCTCTCTCTCTCTCTCTCTCTCTCTCTCTTCTCTCTCTCTCTCTCTCTCTCTCTCTCTCTCTCTCTCTCTCTCTCTCTCTCTCTCTCTCTTGCTCTCTCTCTCTCTCTTGCTCTCTCTCTCTCTCTCTCTCTCTCTCTCTCTCTCTCTTACTCTCTCTCAATTCAATTCAATTCAAGGACTTTATTGGCATGGGAAACATGTGTTAACATTGCCAAAGCAAGTGAGGTAGATAATATATAAAGTGAAAAACAATACAAATTAACAGTAAACATTACACATACAGAAGTTTCAAAACAATGAAGACATTACAAATGTCATATTATATATATACAGTGTTTTAAATTCTATAACCACCTAAAAGGAAGCGATTCCCAAACCTTCCATAACAAAGCCATCACCTACAGAGAGATGAACCTGGAGAAGATTCCCCTAAGCAAGCTGGTCCTGGGGCTCTGTTCACAAACACACCCTACAGAGCCCCAGGACAACAGCACAATTAGACCCAACCAAATCATGAGAATACAAAAAGATAATTACTTGACACATTGGAAAGAATTAATAAAAAAACAGAGCAAACTAGAATGCTATTTGGCCCTAAACAGAGAGTACACAGCTGCGGAATACCTGACCACTGTGACTGACCCAAAATTAAGGAAAGCTTTGACTATGTACAGACTCAGTGAGCATAGCCTTGCTATTGAGAAAGGCCGCCGTAGGCAGACATGGCTCTCAAGAGAAGACAGGCTATGTGCTCACTGCCCACAAAATGAGGTGGAAACTGAGCTGCACTTCCTAACCTCCTGCCCAATGTATGACCATATTAGAGAGACATATTTCCCTCAGATTACACAGATCCACAAAGAATTCGAAAACAAATCCAATTTTCTACTGGGTGGAATTCCACAGTGTGCCATCACAGCAGCAAGATTTGTGACCTGTTGCCACGAGAAAAGGGCAACCAGTGAAGAACAAACACCATTGTAAATACAACCCATATTTATACTTATTTATTTTATCTTGTGTCCTTTAACCATTTGTACATTGTTAACGGCTCTTTTCTGGATTTCGATAATTAGTGGGTATCGGCCTAATTCTGCTCTGCATGCATTATTTGGTGTTCTACGTTGTACACGGAGGATATTTTTGCAGAATTCTGCGTGCATAGTCTCAATTTGGTGTTTGTCCCATTTTGTGAAGTCTTGGTTGGTGAGCAGACCCCAGACCTCACATCCATAAAGGGCAATGGGCTCTATGACTGATTCAAGTATTTTTAGCCAAATCCTAATTGGTGTGTTGAAATTTATGTTCCTTTTGATGGCATAGAATGCCCTTCTTGCCTTGTCTCTCAGATCGTTCACAGCTTTGTGGAAGTTACCTGTGGCGCTGATGTTTAGGCCAAGGTATGTATAGTTTTTTGTGTGCTCTAGGGCAACAGTGTCTAGATGGAATTTGTATTTGTGGTCCTGGTGACTGGACCTTTTTTGGAAGACCATTATTTTGGTCTTACTGAGATTTACTGTCAGGGCCCAGGTCTGACAATCTGTGCATAAGATCTAGGTGCTGCTGTAGGCCCTCCTTAGTTGGTGACAGAAGCACCAGATCATCAGCAAACAGCAGACATTTGACTTCGGATTCTAGCAGGGGGAGGCCGGGTGCTGCAGACTTTTCTAGTGCCCGCGCCAATTCGTTGATATATATGTTGAAGAGGGTGGGGCTTAAGCTGCATCCCTGTCTAACCCCACGACCCTGTGTGAAGAAATGTGTGTGTTTTTTGCCAATTTTAACCACACACTTGTTGTTTGTGAACATGGATTTTATAATGTCGTATGTTTTACCCCCAACACCACTTTCCATCAGTTTGTATAGCAGACCCTCATGCCAAATTGAGTCGAAGGCTTTTTTGAAATCAACAAAGCATGAGAAGACTTTGCCTTTGTTTTGGTTTGTTTGGTTGTCAATTAGGGTGTGCAGGGTGAATACATGGTCTGTTGTACGGTAATTTGGTAAAAAGACAATTTGACATTTGCTCAGTACATTTTTTTCATTGAGGCAATGTACGAGTCTGCTGTTAATGATAATGCAGAGGATTTTCCCAAGGTTACTGTTGACACATATTCCACGGTAGTTATTGGGGTCAAATTTGTCTCCACTTTTGTGGATTGGGGTGATCAGTCCTTGGTTCCAAATATTGGGGAAGATGCCAGAGCTAAGTATGATGTTAACGAATTTTAGTATAGCCAATTGGAATTTGTTGTCTGTATATTTGATCATTTCATTGAGGATACCATCAACACCACAGGCCTTTTTGGGTTGGAGGGTTTTTATTTTGTCCTGTAACTCATTCAATGTAATTGGAGAATCCAGTGGGTTCTGGTAGTCTTTAATAGTTGATTCTAAGATCTGTATTTGATCATGTATATGTTTTTGCTCTTTATTCTTTGTTATAGAGCCAAAAAGATTGGAGAAGTGGTTTACCCATACATCTCCATTTTGGATAGATAATTCTTCTTGTTGTTGTTTGTTTAGTGTTTTCCAATTTTCCCAGAAGTGGTTAGAGTCTATGGATTCTTCAACTGCATTGAGCTGATTTCTGACATGCTGTTCCTTCTTTTTCCGTAATGTATTTCTGTATTGTTTTAGTGATTCACCATAGTGAAGGCGTAGACTCAGGTTTTCCGGGTCTCTATGTATTTTCTCTCTCTCTTACTCTCTCTTACTCTCTCTCTCTTACTCTCACTCTCTCTCTCTTACTCCCTCTCTCTCTTACTCTCTCTCTCTTACAATTTCTCTCTCTTACTCTCTCTCTCTTTCTCTCTCTCTCTCTCTCTCGCTCTCTCTCTCTCTCTCTTACAATCTCTCTCTCTTGCTCTCTCTCTCTCTCTCTCTCTTCTCTCTCTCTCTCTCTCTCTCGCTCTCTCTCTCTCTCTCTTACAATCTCTCTCTCTTGCTCTCTCTCTCTCTCTCTCTCTTACTCTCTCTGCCCCCCCCCCCCCCCTAAGATCAGGGGCTTAATTGACACTGGAAATTTGCCAAATCAAGTGAAATAGATAATACACAGAAATGAAATAAACAATAAATAATCAAACATCTTGGTTGGTGAGTGGACCCTAGACCTCACAACCATAGATGGCATTGGGTTCTATAACTGATTCAAGTGTTTTTAGCCAGACCCTAACTTGGATGTGGAAAGATATGTTATTTTTGATGTTGTGGATGCCCTTCTTGCCTCTCAGATCTTTCACAGCTTTGTGGGATGTTTAGGCCAAGGTACATATCGTTTTTCGTGTGCTCTAGGACAACGATGTCTAGATGGAATTTGTATTTGTGGCCCTGGCAACTGGACCTTTTTTGGAACAGTCTGTCATAATCTCCTTGGTACGTGTCTCTCCCTCACACTCACACACACACGTCTCTGCCTCGGACAGCTATTCAATTCCCTTCTATAATTTACTCTGATTTGTCATAAACCACAGTGGTGTGGTCAGTCAGCCCCAGATCCCAGAGATGTGTGTGTGAGTTTGTTGTTTGTAATGTGCGTATGTTTCTGGGTTTGTCATTTTTGTAGGTGTGTATGTGTATTTTCATGTGTGTGTGTGTGTGTGTGTGTGTGTGTTGCCTGGGCTGGGCTGGCTGGTGATGTGGCAGTGATAGACTGAGACAGGGGTCCCAACAGGGACTTCCATCTCCTTCAGGCTGACGTTCTGCACCAACTTTCCATCAAAACTTTGTCTGTGTTTACGCCCCTTCTCTCTCCCTGCTGTGCTCTACCGCATAGTGTGTGTTTCCTCATAGCCAATATTTTCTCTGTTTCTTCCCCTTTCCCCTTCTCCCTGATGGGTAGATGTGTTGGGGAAAACTCTGTTCATTAATTAAGATATCTCCCCATCTCTCTCTGTGGGGGGTTGAGTCTTCAGTCACAGAGATGAAGGGAGCGCGCTAGAGAGGGAGGGACATCATTTGAGCTGTCGGTGGATGAAGTGTGTGAGTTTGGGGAGTGATAATTAAGATGCAGATGCATCCCTGTGGGCAGGAACAACTCTCCCACGTAGCTGCAGAAAGGAGTTGGAGTTGGAGGGATGGGGATGAAGGGAGGTGGAGGAATGGGAAGAGACAGGGAGGATGAGAGGAGAGAATGAAGTAGACATTTTTTATTTTTTGACTCCAATTACTTTTCATTACTAATCGCCCTCCCCAACACGTCCCCACATTCACATCCCTGCATTATCCCCAACACATGTCCCCACATTCACATCCCTACATTATCCCCAACACATGTCCCCACATTCACATATCTGCATTATCCCCAACACATGTCCCCACATTCGCATCCCTGCAATATCCCCAACACATGTCCCCACATTCACATATCTGCATTATTCCCAACACATGTCCCCACATTCACATCCCTGCATTATCCCCAACACATGTCCCCACATGCACATCCCTGCATTATCCCCAACACATGTCCCCACATTCACATATCTGCATTATCCCCAACACATGTCCCCACATTCACATCCCTGCATTATTACCAACACATGTCCCCACATTCACATCCCTGCATTATCCCCAACACATGTCCCCACATTCACATCGCTGCATTATCCCCAACACATGTCCCCACATTCACATCCTGCATTATCCCCAACACATGTCCCCACATTCACATATCTGCATTATCCCCAACACATGTCCCCACATTCACATCCCTGCATTATCCCCAACACATGTCCCCACATTCACACCGCTGCATTATCCCCAACACATGTCCCCACATTCACATCTCTGCATTATCCCCAACACATGTCCCCACATTCACATGCCTGCATTATCCCCAACACACTTCCCCACATTCACACCCCTACATTATCCCCAACACATGTCCCCAACTTCAAACACATGCATTATCCCCAACACATGTCACCACATTCAAACCCCTGCATTATCCCCAACACATGTCCCCACATTCACATCTCTACATTATCCACAACACACTTCCCCACATTCACATCCTTACATTATCTGTTATTTTACCATGTGAATATTTGTCTCCCCTGGCTGTTTTAGAGGATACCTGATAAACAAACAAACAAACATAGGGCTTGTCCGTACGGCAACAGCAGAGCTGGCCTACATTTAGCCTGGATAAGGCAGAGCATGCTGTAGGGAACATCAAATCACAGACACATTCACACACCTGACCTTTGTTTAACTGGTGTGTGTGTGTCTGTCACCTGTGTGTGTGTGTGTGTGTATGTGTGTGTGTGTGTGTATGTGTGTGTGTGTGTGTGTGTGTGTGTGTGTGTGTGTCTGCCAACTGAGTGTGTGTGCATGTGTGTCTGTCAACTGATTATGTGTGTCTGTCTCCTATGTGTGTGTGTGTCTGTCTCCTTATTGTGTCTGTCTCCTTAGGTTGTGTCTCCTTAGTGTGTGTGTATGTGTCTCCTGTGTGTGTGTGTCTGTCTCCTTAGTGTGTGTGTATGTGTTGTGTGTGTGTGTGTGTGTCTGTCCCCTTAGTGTGTGTGTATGTGGCGTGTGTGTGTGTGTCTGTCCCCTTAGTGTGTGTGTATGCGTCGTGTGTGTGTGTATGTCTGTCCCCTTAGTGTGTGTGTGTGGTCCCTGGTGGAAGAGGCAAAGCTGTGGGAAACATCAAGACAGAGTCTCTATCAGAGATCCACTTCCTAAAGATGCCTCCTGACGTTATCAGAGACATCCTGGAGAGGGTGCTGCAACTCATAGGCATCTTCGAGATGGGGAGGAATGGAACGAGGAGAGGAGAGAGGGAGGGAGGTAGGGAGGGGGCAGAGTGAGGGAGAGAAAGAGGAAGGGAGTGAACTAAACATTTAGGGAAAGAGAGAGGTTTAATGTGTGATATCAAGACAGATATAACTAAGGATCGATACAGAGAGAGATAGAACTATAAGGAGTGATACAGAGAGATAGAACTATAAGGAGTGATACTGAGAGAGATACAGAGAGAGAGAGAGAACTATAAGGAGTGATACAGAGAGTGATACAGAGAGATATAACTATAAGGAGTGATACAGAGAGATACAGAGAGAGAGTGAACTATAAGGAGTGATACAGAGAATGATACAGAGAGAGATAGAACTGTAAGGAGTGATACAGAGAGATAGAACTGTAAGGAGTGATACAGAGAGATAGAACTATAAGGAGGGATACAGATAGATAGAACTGTAAGGAGTGATACAGAGAGATAGAACTATAAGGAGTGATACAGAGAGAGATGGAACTATAAGGAGTGGTACAAAGAGAGATATGACTATAAGGACTGATACAGAGAGATAGAACTGTAAGGAGTGATACAGAGAGATAGAACTATAAGGAGGGATACAGATAGATAGAACTGTAAGGAGTGATACAGAGAGATATAACTATAAGGAGGGATACAGAGAGAGATAGAACTATAAGGAGTGATACTGAGAGAGATATAACTATAAGGAATGATACAGAGAGAGATAGAACTATAAGGAATGATACAGAGAGATAGAACTATAAGGAGGGATACAGAGAGATAGAACTATAAGGAGTGATACAGAGAGTGATAGAACTATAAGGAGTGATACAGAGAGTGATACAGAGAGAGGTATAACTATAATGAGTGATACAGAGAGAGAGATAGAACTATAAGGAATGATACAGAGAGATAGAACTATAAGGAGTGATACAGAGAGAGATAGAACTATAAGGAGGGATACAGAGAGATAGAACTATAAGGAGTGATACAGAGAGAGAGAGAACTATAAGGAATGATACACAGAGAGAGATTAGTTAGTGCATTCTATCAGTGTGTCCCCCTAGTGTATTCTGTCAGTGTGTGTGTGTGTGTGTGTCCGTAGTGTATTCTGTCAGTGTGTGTGTGTCCGTAGTGTATTCTGTCAGTGTGTCCGTAGTGTATTCTGTCAGTGTGTGTGTGTGTGTGTCCGTAGTGTATTCTGTCAGTGTGTGTGTGTGTGTGTCCGTAGTGTATTCTGTCAGTGTGTGTCCGTAGTGTATTCTGTCAGTGTGTGTGTGTGTCCGTAGTGTATTCTGTCAGTGTGTGTGTGTGTGTGTGTGTCCGTAGTGTATTCTGTCAGTGTGTGTGTGTGTCCGTAGTGTATTCTGTCAGTGTGTGTGTGTGTGTGTGTGTCCGTAGTGTATTCTGTCAGTGTGTGTGTGTGTGTGTGTGTGTCCGTAGTGTATTCTGTCAGTGTGTGTCCGTAGTGTATTCTGTCAGTGTGTGTGTGTGTGTGTGTCTGTGGTGTATTCTGGCAGTGTGTGTCCGTACTGTATTCTGTTTAATGGCTTGTTGCAGTTATTTGTAACAGTCATAAATCTGCGAGCTATTCTAGAGGAAGTGTCTGAGAAAACCTAATCTGCCGTTGATGATGAGTTGTGTTAGTTGAGTGAGTGCAGCCGCTCTGAGCAGTGTTAGGAAGTGTGTGTGATACAGAGTGTGTTAGGATGTATATGACTAATAAACTGGGTGATTTGTCACTGTTAGCTCTTAATTAGACTTCGAAGTTTTACTTCAATAACTTCAGGCTGGAATTTGCATTAACTGCCTCATTTTCAGATATAAAGCTTGTGCCTCTCTCTCTCACTCACTCACTCACTCACTCACTCACTCACTCACTCACTCACTCACTCACTCACTCACTCACTCACTCACTCACTCACTCTCTAGTTTCCTGGCTAAGAGGGGGGTGAGAGAGAGCATTGCCACGTTTGAGGCGAGGAACATATGTCATGGAGTAGCTGCTGACCAGAAACAAAGCCTACTTCGACACCAAGGTGAAATAGTTAGCCTAGCAAGTTAGCCTAGCCAGTTTGCCAAGCTCTACAGCTCAAGGTGGAAGTTGTACCTGATCTAGGATCAGATTATTCTACTCTTAACCATTAGGGGGATGACTTGTTTGGCCCCTGTTTCAGTGGTTAGGGAAACTTCTACCTTCTCCCTTAGAGATGAACAACTTCCATTGATGTATATGACGTGATGGTCAACTACTGCAACTAATATTAACCTAGCGCTACAGCTACAGGCAGACACCTACGCACCTGTATAGAAGTGGTTAGCTTAAAGCTGTCAAGCTGAAGAGATCATTTGAGCCTTCTAAAATAAGCCCCCTTGCTCTTACTCCAGGCTGTGTTGTTGTTGTTTGTTGTAGTCAGAATGCTAAGTGTGCAAGTGCTGCCTCGGTGGAGGCAAACGTTCAGTACTCACACGTCCCGGAGAGGACCCAGCCACTGGAGAGAGAACAGGCTGGACTTCTGCAGTGAGTCTGTGCACACCCCCCTCAAGCATCATTTGATGTGTGTTGCGTGTTTTGTTTGAATGTGTGTGTTCGTATATGTGTGTTTGTGTGTGTGTGTTCGTATATGTGTGTGTGTGTGTGTGTGTTCGTACATGTGTATGTGTGTGTGTGTGTGTGTGTGTTCGTATATGTGTGTTTGTGTTCGTATATGTGTGTTTGTGTGTGTGTGTTCGTATATGTGTGTTTTTGTGTGTGTGTTCGTATATGTGTGTTTGTGTGTGTGTGTTCGTATATGTGTGTTTGTGTGTGTGTGTTCGTATATGTGTGTTTGTGTGTGTGTGTTCGTATATGTGTGTTTGTGTGTGTGTGTTCGTATATGTGTGTTTGTGTGTGTGTGTTCGTATATGTGTGTTTTTGTGTGTGTGTTCGTATATGTGTGTGTTTGTGTTCGTATATGTGTGTTTGTGTGTGTGTGTTTGTATATGTGTGTTTGTGTGTGTGTGTTCGTATATGTGTGTGTGTGTGTGTGTGTTTGTATATGTGTGTTTGAGTGTGTGTGTTCGTATATGTGTGTGTGTGTGTGTGTGTGTTTGTATATGTGTGTTTGTGTGTGTGTGTTCGTATATGTGTGTTTGTGTGTTTGTGTGTATGTATATGTGTGTTTGTGTGTGTGTGTTCATATATGTGTGTGTGTGTGTGTTCGTATATGTGTGTGTGTGTGTGCTCGTATATGTGTGTGTGTGTGTGTGTTCGTATATGTGTGTTTGTGTGTGTGTGTTTGTGTACGTGTGTTTGTGTGTGTGTGTTCGTATATGTGTGTTTGTGTGTGCAGGAACTTGAGGAAGACAGAGTCGGAAGACTAATCTGGAGGAGCAGCTCAACTCTGTGTGGCAGAAAGTCAACAAGCTGTCTACTGTCTCACTGATTAACTTTGCTCTGTAGTAGAGACAAGTTACAGGAATACCTGTCCGGCCCTTATTCCTCTCTCTCTCTCTCAATCCCCCCCCCCCCCTCTCTCCCCCCCTCTCCACCCCCCCCTCCCCTCTCTCCCCCCATCTCTTGCTGCTCTCTCTCTCTATATATCCCTCCTTCCCTCTCTCTCTCATTATGTTCCAGTCTCGTACTACAGAGGCAGCTATGCTGGAGGCTGAGATCAGTAAGGCCCAGGAGACCATCAGGCAGCAGAGCAACTCAAACGCCAACTGGACGGAGAACAGGTCTGTGTGAGGATGGTGTGTGTGTGTGGATGGTGTCTGTGTGTGGATGGAGTCTGTGTGAGTATGGTGTCTGTGTGAGGATGGTGTCTGTGTGAGGATGGTGTCTGTGTGAGGATGGTGTCTGTGTGTGGATGGTGTCTGTGTGTGGATGGTGTCTGTGTGTGGATGCTGTCTGTGTGTGGATGCTGTCTGTATGTGGATGGTGTCTGTGTGTGTGGATGGTGTCTGTGCGTGGATGGTGTCTGTGCGTGGATGGTGTCTGTGTGTGGATGGTGTCTGTGTGTGTGGATGGTGTCTGTGTGTTGATGATGTCTTTGTGTGGATTATGTCTGTGTGTGTGGATGGTGTCTGTGTGTGTGGATGATGTCTGTGCGTGGATGGTGTCTGTGTGTGTGGATGGTGCCTGTGTGTGGATGGTGTCTGTGTGTGGATGCTGTCTGTGTGTGGATGGTGTCTGTATGTGGACGGTGTCTGTGTGTGTGGATGGTGCCTGTGTGTGGATGGTATCTGTTTGTGGATGATGTCTGTGCGTGGATGATGTCTGTGCGTGGATGGTGTCTGTGTGTGGATGGTGTCTGTGTGTGTGGATGGTGTCTGTGTGTTGATGATGTCTTTGTGTGGATGGTGTCTGTGTGTGTGGATGGTGTCTGTGTGTGTGGATGATGTCTGTGCGTGGATGGTGTCTGTGTGTGGATGGTGTCTGTGTCTGTATTGTGCTTTTGTAGAGGGGGGATGTATCATGCTGTCTCGGTCCCTCCTGGCTGTTTTTACTCCTCTTTCTCCAGCATGTCTGCTCTTTAATTAAAGCAATCAATCTCCCACTGTCTCCCTCAGAGACACAGACAGACACACAGACATAAAGACAGTCACACACACAGACAGACATGCACAAGCACCCTCCCACATAGCAACTACATAAACCCTTTACTTACATTTGTCCTCAATTCTAAAACAAACCACTGCAGGGGTGCGACAACAATTTTGTTTGTCCATACACACACACACACGCACATACACACACACTCACGCAGACACACACACGCAGACATAACACACACACACGCAGACACATTGTCCCTCTTGCAGTGACTGCTTTACCTGCTGCTCATGTTCCTACACTCACCTCTCCGCAGTCAGTGTATGACCTCAGGTGGTGGTGGTGTGTTCCTGTTGCCCACCGGATGGCCTGGGGTTCCTTTAGCCTCCACACTGAACAGATGTTCTGGCACTGATCTCTGGGATGGACCTGTTCTGGGTCTGGGATGGGTCTGTTCTGGGTCTGGGATGGATCTGTTCTGGGTCTGTTCTGGGTCTGTTCTGGGTCTGGGATGGGTCTGGGATGGATCTGTTCTGGGTCTGGGAAGGGTCTGTTCCGGGATGGGTCTGTTTTGGGTCTGGGATGGGTCTGTTCTGGGTCTGGGATGGGTCTGTTCTGGGTCTGTTCTGGGTCTGGGATGGGTCTGTTCTGGGTCTATTCTGGGTCTGGGATGGGTCTGTTCTGGGTCTGGGATGGGTCTGGGATGGTTCTGGGTCTGTTCTGGGTCTGTTCTGGGTCTGGGATGGGTCTGGGATGGATCTGTTCTGGGTCTGGGAAGGGTCTGTTCCGGGATGGGTCTGTTTTGGGTCTGGGATGGGTCTGTTCTGGGTCTGGGATGGGTCTGTTCTGGGTCTGTTCTGGGTCTGGTCTGGGTCTGTTCTGGGTCTATTCTGGGTCTGGGATGGGTCTGTTCTGGGTCTGGGATGGGTCTGGGATGGTTCTGGGTCTGTTCTGGGTCTGGGATGGATCTGTTCTGGGTCTGGGATGGGTCTGGGATGGGTCTGTTCTGGGTCTGGGATGGGTCTGATCTGGGTCTGGCATGGGTCTGGTCTGGGTCTGGGATGGGTCTGGTCTGGGTCTGTGATGGGTCTGTTCTCACACTCTGTTCCTGGGGCAGTTCTACCTGTTCTGCTGTTGAGGTAACAACAACAAAATCAGCTCACAACTAAATCAGCTCGGCAATGGCCTGAAACTGTTTAGTTTGTGTGTTTGTGTGTGTGTGTGTGTGTGTGTGTGTGTGTGTGTGTGTGTGTGTGTGTGTGTGTGTGTGTGTGTGTGTGTGTGTGTGTGTGTGTGTGTGTGTGTGTGTGTGTGCCTAAGAGAGCGATGCTGGCAGTAGCCTTCATCACACACCTGTCTGCCGCTCCAGAGGACAGGAGACGAAACAGCCTGGAGACATGGAGGTAGGCTTCTGGACTACAGAGTAAGACACATACACACACACACACACACACACACACACACCAACAGACACACCCAAATACACATACACTCTCACATACACACACAAACACACACACACATACACACACAAACACACACACAACTTTTGTCTCTCTCTCTCTCTCTCTCTCTCTCTTTCTATCTTTCTCACTCTCTCTTTTTGTCTCTTTCTCTCTCAATTCATCTTACCTCATTTGCACTGACTGTATATAGACTTTTTCTATTGTATTATTGACTGTATGTTTGTTTCTTCCATGTGTAACTCTGTGTTGTTGTTTGTGTCGCAATGCTTTGCTTTATCTTGACCAGGTCGCAGTTGTAAATGAGAACTTGTTCTCAACTAGCCTACCTGGTTAAACAAAGGTGTTCTCAACTAGCCTACCTGGTTAAATAAAGGTGGTCTCAGCTAGCTTACCTGGTTAAATAAAGGTGTTCTCAACTAGCCTACCTGGTTAAATAAAGGTGTTCTCAACTAGCCTACCTGGTTAAATAAAGGTGTTCTCAGCTAGCTTACCTGGTTAAATAAAGGTGCTCTCAACTAGCCTACCTGGTTAAATAAAGGTGTTCTCAACTAGCCTACCTGGTTAAATAAAGGTGTTCTCAACTAGCCTACCTGGTTAAATAAAGGTGTTCTCAACTAGCCTACCTTGTTAAATAAAGGTGTTCTCAGCTAGCCTACCTGGTTAAATAAAGGTGTTCTCAGCTAGCCTACCTGGTTAAATAAAGGTGTTCTCAACTAGCCTACCTGGTTAAATAAAGGTGCTCTCAACTAGCCTACCTGGTTAAATAAAGGTGTTCTCAACTAGCCTACCTGGTTAAATAAAGGTGTTCTCAACTAGCCTACCTGGTTAAATAAAGGTGTTCTCAGCTAGCCTACCTGGTTAAATAAAGGTGTTCTCAACTAGCCTACCTGGTTAAACAAAGGTGTTCTCAACTAGCCTACCTGGTTAAATAAAGGTGGTCTCAGCTAGCTTACCTGGTTAACCTGTTGCGACGACCAAACCCGGATCCGGGATTCTATTTATAGACCTAAGCTCATTACCATAACGCAACGTTAACTATTCATGAAAATCGCAAATGAAATGAAATAAATATGCTAGCTCTCAAGTTTAGCCTTTTGTTAACAACACTGTCATCTCAGATTTTCAAAATATGCTTTTCAACCATAGGAAAACAATCATTTGTGTAACAGTATCTAGCTAGCGTAGCATTTAGCGTTAGCATTAGCGTTAGCATTAGCGTTAGCATTTAGCAGGCAACTATCACAAAAACAAGTAAAGCCTTCAAATAAAATAACTTACCTTTGAAGAACTTCTGATGTTTTCAATGAGGAGACTCTCAGTTAGATAGCAGATGCTCCGTTTTTCCAAAAAGATTCTTTGTGTATTAGAAATAGCTCCGTTTTGTACATCACATTTGGCTACCAAAAAAAAAAAAAAAAAAAAAAAAAAAAACGAAAATTCAGCTCTCAAAACGCGAACTTTTTTCCAAATTAACTCCATAATATCGACTGAAACATGGCAAACGTGGTTTAGAATCAATCCTCAAGGTGTTTTTCCACATATCTCTTCAATGATATATCCTTCGTGGAAGCCTGGTTTCTCCTTGCTCTCAAATGGAAAAATAATTGCACCTGGCTTTACGCTCCAATTTCGACGCAGGGACACCAGGCGGACACTTGGAAAATGTAGTCTCTTATGGTCAATCTTCCAATGATATGCCTACAAATACGTCACAATGCTGCTAACACTTTGGGGGAACGACAGAAAGTGTAGGCTCATTCCTTGCGCAATCACAGCCATATAAGGAGACAATGGAAAACAGAGCTTCAGAAATTCTGCTCATTTCCTGGTTGATGCATCATCTTGGTTTCGCCTGTAGAATGAGTTCTGGGGCACTTACAGACAATATCTTTGCAGATTCTGAAACTTCAGAGTGTTTTCTTTCAAAAACTGTCAAGAATATGCATAGTCGAGCATCTTTTCGTGACAAAATATCGCGCTTAAAACGGGAACGTTTTTTATCCAAAAATGAAATAGCGCCCCTAGAGATCAAAGAGGTTAAATAAAGGTGTTCTCAACTAGCCTACCTGGTTAAATAAAGGTGTTCTCAACTAGCCTACCTGGTTAAATAAAGGTGTTCTCAGCTAGCTTACCTGGTTAAATAAAGGTGCTCTCAACTAGCCTACCTGGTTAAATAAAGGTGTTCTCAACTAGCCTACCTGGTTAAATAAAGGTGTTCTCAACTAGCCTACCTGGTTAAATAAAGGTGTTCTCAACTAGCCTACCTGGTTAAATAAAGGTGTTCTCAACTAGCCTACCTGGTTAAATAAAGGTGTTCTCAACTAGCCTACCTGGTTAAATAAAGGTGTTCTCAACTAGCCTACCTGGTTAAATAAAGGTGTTCTCAACTAGCCTACCTGGTTAAATAAAGGTGTTCTCAACTAGCCTACCTGGTTAAATAAAGGTGTTCTCAACTAGCCTACCTGGTTAAATAAAGGTGTTCTCAACTAGCCTACCTGGTTAAATAAAGGTGTTCTCAACTAGCCTACCTGGTTAAATAAAGGTGTTCTCAACTAGCCTACCTGGTTAAATAAAGGTGTTCTCAACTAGCCTACCTGGTTAAATAAAGGTGTTCTCAACTAGCCTACCTGGTTAAATAAAGGTGTTCTCAACTAGCCTACCTGGTTAAATAAAGGTGAAATCAATAAAATAAAAGAAAATGCAATTCATGGACTTCATTGGCATGGGAACACATGTTTACGTTGCTAAAGCAAGTGAAGTAGATAATAAACAACATTAAAATAAATAATAAAAAATGTACGCAAACATTACCATCACAAAAAAAATAGCAAGTCTATGTTCACTGAGTCTGTACATAGTCAAAGCTTTCCTTAAGTTTGGGTCAGTCACAGTGGTCAGGTATTCTGTCACTGTGTACTTTCTGTTTAGGGCCAAAAAGCATTCTAGGTTGCTCTGTTTTTTTGTTAATTCTTTCCAATGTGTCAAGTAATTATCTTTTTGTTTTCTCATTATTTGGTTGGGTCTAATTGTGTTGCTGTCTTTGGGCTCTGTGGGGTCTGTTTGTGTTTGTGAACAGAGCACCAGGACCAGCTTGCTTAGGGAACTCTTCTCCGTGTTCATCGGATGGCTTTCTTATGGAAGGTTTGGGAATCACTTCCTTTTGGGTGGTTGTAAAATTTAACGGCTATCTTTTGATCAATAGCGGGTATCGCCCTAATTCTGCTCTGAATGCATTATTTGGTGTTTTACGTTGTACACAGAATATATTTTTCTGAATTCTATATGCAGAGTCTCTATTTGGTGATTGTCCTATTTTGTGAATTCTTGGTTGGTGAGTTGACCCCAGACCTCACAACCAGAAAGGTCAATGTGTTGTATAACTGATTCAAGTATTTTTTGCCAGATGCTAATTGGGATGTCAAATGTTACGTTCCTTTTGATGGCTTAGAGGGCCCTTCTTGCCTTGACTCTCAGATATTTCACAGCTTTGTGGAAGTTAAACTGTGGTGCTGATGTTTGACTTCAGATTCTAGTAGGGTGAGGCCAGGTACTGCAGAGTGTTCTAGTGCCCTCACCAATTCGTTGATATATATGTTGAAGAGGATGGGGCTTAATCTGCAACCCTGTCTCATCCCACGTCCTCGTGGAAAGAAATGTGTATTTTTTGTTTGTGTTCATAGCTTTTATAATGTCGTATGTTTTCCCCCCATGACCGCTTTCCATCAATTAAAATAGCAGACCCTTGTGCCAAAGTGAGTAAAAACATTTTTTAAATCAACAAAACATGAGATGACTTTGCCTTTGTTTTGGTTTGTTTTTTTGTCAATTAGGGTTAGCAGGGTGAATACGTGATCTGTCTTACGATCATTTGGTAAAAATCCAAATTGCCATTCACTCTCTCTCTTTTCGCTCTGTCCCTCTCTCTGATTCACCATCTGTTTTCTGTTTTATGAGAGCTTTGAGAAACTGTGCAGATTATAAAGCACTGTGTAGGTTTGTATTGGTGTGTAGTGTTGTGAAGTGTCTTAGTGGTGTGTTGTGTAGTGTTGTGTAGTGTCTTAGTGTTGTGTTGTGTCGTGTCTTAGTGTTGTGTTGTGTCTTAGTAGTGTAGTGTGTTGTGTTGTGTTTGTCTTAGTGTTCAAATCAAATTTTATTTGTCACATACACATGGTTAGCAGATGTTAATGCGAGTGTAGCGAAATGCTTGTGTAGCGAAATGCTTGTTTTGTAGTGCTGTGTGGTATTGTCTAGTGTAGTGTCTTAATGGTGTGTAGTGCTGTGTAGTATTGTCTAGTGCAGTGTCTTAATGTTGTAAAGTGTCTTAGTATAGTGTTGTGGAGTGTTTTAGTGTAGTGTCTTAGTGTTGTGTAGTGTAGTGTTGTGTAGTGTTGTCTAGTGTTGTGTAGTGTTGTGTAGTGTCTTAGTGTTGTGTTGTGTAGTGTCTTAGTGTTGTGAAGTGTCTTGGTAGTGTGTTGTGTTGTGTTTGTCTTAGTGTTGTATAGTGCTGTGTGGTATTGTCTTGTGTAGTGTCTTAATGGTGTGTAGTGCTGTGTAGTATTGTCTAGTGTAGTGTCTTAATGTTGTAAAGTGTCTTAGTATAGTGTTGTAGAGTGTGTTAGTGTAGTGTTGTGTAGTGTCTTAGTGTTGTGTAGTGTTGTGCAGTATTGTGTAATGTCATGTAGTGTCTCAGTGCTGTGTAGTGTTGTGTAGTGTAGTGTCTCAGTGTTGTGTGGTGCTGTGTATTGTCTTAGTGTTGTGTAGTGTTGTGCAGTGTCTCAGTGTTGTGTTGTGTAGTGTATTGTCTCAGTGTTGTAGTGTCTTAGTGTTGTGTAGTTGTCAGTGTTGTGTTGTGTGGTGTAGTCTCAGTGCTGTGAAGTGTTGTGTTTTGTTGTGTAGTGTAGTCTATCAGTGTAGTGTAGTATCTTAGTGTTGTGTAGTGTTGTGTTGTGTTGTGTCTAAGTGTTGTGTAGTGTAGTATATTGGTGTTGTGTAGTGTTGTGTGGTGTAGTTTCTCAGTGTTGTGTAGTGTCTCAGTGTTGTGTTGTGTAGTCATGTGTAGTGTTGTTTTGTGTTGTGTGGTGTAGTGTTGTGTAGTCATGAGATGTGTTGTGTAGTCATGTGTAGTGTTGGGTAGTGTTTTGTAGTATCTTAGTGTTGTGTAGGGTAGTGCCATAGTGTTGTGTAGTGTTTTGTAGTGTCTTAGTGTTGTGTAGTGTTTTGTAGTGTCTTAGTGTTGTGTAGTGTTGTGTAGTGTCTTAGTGTTGTGTAGTGTCTTAGTGTTGTGTAGTGTTGTGTAGTGTCTTAGTGTTGTGTAGTGTTGTGTAGTGTCTTATTGTTGTGTAGTGTTGTGTAGTGTCTTATTGTTGTGTAGTGTTGTGTAGTGTCTTAGTGTTGTGTAGTGTTGTGTAGTGTCTTAGTGTTGTGTAGTGTTGTGTAGTGTCTTATTGTTGTGTAGTGTTGTGTAGTGTCTTAGTGTTGTGTAGTGTTGTGTAGTGTCTTAGTGTTGTGTAGTGTTGTGTAGTGTCTTATTGTTGTGTAGTGTTGTGTAGTGTCTTAGTGTTGTGTAGTGTTGTGTAGTGTCTTATTGTTGTGTAGTGTTGTGTAGTGTCTTAGTGTTGTGTAGTGTTGTGTAGTGTCTTAGTGTTGTGTAGTGTCTTAGTGTTGTGTAGTGTTGTGTAGTGTCTTAGTGTTGTGTAGTGTTGTGTAGTGTCTTAGTGTTGTGTAGTGTTGTGTAGTGTCTTAGTGTTGTGTAGTGTTGTGTAGTGTCTTAGTGTTGTGTAGTGTTGTGTAGTGTTGTGTAGTGTTGTGTAGTGTTGTGTAGTGTTGTGTAGTGTTGTGTAGTGTTGTGTAGTGTTGTGTAGTGTTCTTTTGCTCTTGTAGAGTCTTACTGTAGTGTTTTGTTTTCTATTGTTGTATTGTCTTATGTAGTGTTGTATTGTGTTGTCTTATGTAGTGTTGTGTAGTGTCTTATTGTTGTGTAGTGTTGTGTAGTGTCTTAGTGTTGTGTAGTGTTGTGTAGTGTCTTAGTGTTGTGTAGTGTTGTGTAGTGTTGTGTAGTGTTGTGTAGTGTTGTGTAGTGTTGTGTAGTGTTGTGTAGTGTTGTGTAGTGTTGTGTAGTGTTGTGTAGTGTTCTTTTGCTCTTGTAGAGTCTTACTGTAGTGTTTTGTTTTCTATTGTTGTATTGTCTTATGTAGTGTTGTATTGTGTTGTCTTATGTAGTGTTGTGTAGTGTTGTCTTATGTAGTGTTGTGTTGTATTGTCTTATGTAGTGTTGTATTGTGTTGTCTTATGTAGTGTTGTGTTGTGTTGTCTTATGTAGTGTTGTGTTGTATTGTCTTATGTAGTGTTGTATTGTGTTGTCTTATGTAGTGTTGTGTTGTGTTGTCTTATGTAGTGTTGTGTTGTGTTGTCTTATGTAGTGTTGTGTTGTATTGTCTTATGTAGTGTTGTATTGTGTTGTCTTATGTAGTGTTGTATTGTGTTGTCTTATGTAGTGTTGTGTTGTGTTGTCTTATGTAGTGTTGTATTGTGTTGTCTTATGTAGTGTTGTATTGTGTTGTCTTATGTAGTGTTGTGTTGTGTTGTCTTATGTAGTGTTGTATTGTGTTGTCTTATGTAGTGTTGTATTGTGTTGTCTTATGTGGTGTTGTATTGTGTTGTCTTATGTAGTGTTGTGTTGTATTGTCTTATGTAGTGTTGTGTTGTATTGTCTTATGTAGTGTTGTATTGTGTTGTCTTATGTAGTGTTGTGTTGTATTGTCTTATGTAGTGTTGTATTGTATTGTCTTATGTAGTGTTGTGTTGTGTTGTCTTATGTAGTGTTGTGTTGTATTGTGTTGGAGCTGAATTCCCTCCCTGACTGGAATAGTCATCAAATCAAATGTATTTATACAGCCCTTCCTACATCAGCTGATATCTCAAAGTGCTGTACAGAAACCCAGCCTAAAACCTCAAACAGCAAGCAATGCAGGTGTAGAAGCACGGTGACTAGGAAAAACTCCATGAAAGGCCAAAACATAGGAAGAAACCTAGAGAGGAACCAGGCGATGAGGGGTGGCCAGTCCTCTTCTGTCTGTGCCGGGTGGAGATTGTAACAGAACATGGCCAAGATGTTCAAATGTTCATAAATTACCAGCATTGTCAAATAATAATAATCACATTGAACAGGTCAGGGTTCCATAGCCGCAGCCAGAACAGTTGAAACTGGAGCAGCAGCACAGCCAGGTGGACTGGGGACAACAAGGAGTCATCATGCCAGGTAGTCCTGAGGCATGGTCCTAGGGCTCAGGTCCTAGGACGTGTGTGTTGTGTAATGTAGTGTTGTGTAGTGTTTTAATTTAGTGTGGTGTTGTGTTGTGTAGTGTTGCATAGTCATGTGTAGTTTTGTGTGGTGTAGTGTAATGTTGTGTAGTCACGTGTAGTGTTGTGTAGTCATGTGTAGTGTTGTGTAGTGTAGTGTTGTGTAGTGTTGTGTAGTCATGGGCCATGTTGTGTTGTGCAGTGTTGTGTAGCCAATTGTTATGTAGTGTTGTGTATTCATGTGTAGTGTAATGTTGTGTTGTCATGTGTAGTGTTGTGTAGTCATGTGTAATGTTGTTGTCATGTGTAGTGTTGTGTAGTCATGTGTGGTGTGGTGTTGTGTAGTCATGTGTAGTGTAGTGTTGTGTAGTGTTGTGTATTGTTGTGTTGTGTTGTGCAGTGTTGTGTAGTCATGTGTCTATGGGGGTGCCACAGGGTTCAATTCTTGGACCGACTCTCTTCGCTGTATACATCAATGATGTCGCTCTTGCTGCTGGTGAGTCTCTGATCCACCTCTACGCAGACGACACCATTCTGTATACTTCTGGCCCTTCTTTGGACACTGTGTTAACAATCCTCCAAGCAAGCTTCAATGCCATACAACTCTCCTTCCGTGGCCTCCAATTGCTCTTAAATACAAGTAAAACTAAATGCATGCTCTCCAACCGATCGCTGCCTGCACCTGCCCGCCTGTCCAACATCACTACTCTGGACGGCTCTGACTTAGAATAGGTGGACAACTACAAATACCTAGGTGTCTGGTTAGACTGTAAACTCTCCTTCCAGACCCACACCAAACATCTCCAATCCAAAGTTAAATCTAGAATTGGCTTCCTATTTCGCAACAAAGCATCCTTCACTCATGCTGCCAAACATACCCTTGTAAAACTGACCATCCTACCAATCCTCGACTTCGGCGATGTAATTTACAAAATAGCCTCCAATACCCTACTCAACAAATTGGATGCAGTCTATCACAGTGCAATCCGTTTTGTCACCAAAGCCCCATAGACTACCCACCATTGCGATCTGTACGCTCTTGTTGGCTGGCCCTCGCTTCATGCTCGTCGCCAAACCCACTGGCTCCATGTCATCTACAAGACCCTGCTAGGTAAAGTCCCCCCTTATCTCAACTCGCTGGTCACCATAGCATCACCCACCTGTAGCACGCGCTCCAGCAGGTATATCTCTCTGGTCACCCCCAAAACCAATTCTTTCTTTGGCCGCCTCTCCTTCCAGTTCTCTGCTGCCAATGACTGGAACGAACTACAAAAATCTCTGAAACTGGAAACACTTATCTCCCTCACTAGCTTTAAGCACCAACTGTCAGAGCAGCTCACAGATTACTGCACCTGTACATAGCCCACCTATAATTTAGCCCAAACAACTACCTCTTTCCCTACTGTATTTATTTATTTTATTAATTTATTTATTTTTCTCCTTTGCACCCCATTAATTTTATTTCTACTTTGCACATTCTTCCATTGCAAAACTACCATTCCAGTGTTTTACTTGCTATATTGTATTTACCTTGCCACCATGGCCTTTTTTTGCCTTTACCTCCCTTATCTCACCTCATTTGCTCACATCGTATATAGACTTGTTTATACTATTATTGACTGTATGTTTGTTTTACTCCATGTGTAACACTGTGTTGTTGTATGTGTCGAACTGCTTTGCTTTATCTTGGCCAGGTCACAATTGTAAATGAGAACTCCTTCTCAACTTGCCTACCTGGTTAAATAAAGGTGAAATAAAAAATAAATAAAAAATGTGTGGTGTAGTGTTGGGTAGTGTTGTGTAGTCATGTGCAGTGTAGTGTTGGGTAGTGTTGTGTAGTGTTGTGTAGTCATGTGCAGTCATGTGTAGTGTGGTGTAGTGTAGTGTTGTGTAGTGTAGTGTTGTGTAGTGTTGTGTTGTGTAGTCATGTGCAGTGTAGTGTTGTGCAGTGTTGTGTAGTCATGTGTAGTCAATGCAATCTAGTCATGGGTAAGAACTCACCATCTATATCCCCACCCTACTGCAGGCTGCCTGCAAAACACACACACAGACAGACAGACAGACAGACAGACAGACAGACAGACAGACAGACAGACAGACAGACATGCACAAGAGCCCTCCCACATAGCGACTACGTAAACTCTGTTACTTGCATTTGTCCTCTGTTCTAACCACTGCAGGGACGTGGCAACAGAAAGGTTTACAGTTTGTTTGCAGAACTTTGTCATTTTGTTCCTCCATATTCAAATTCCACTAAGTCTTCTTTAAATCGTTGATTTGTTGTCCCAGACTTTGTAATGGTTTTCTCGCTAATCATCTTAACCAGTTTTTGCATGAAACCTCTAGAGGAACTAAATAGCTACTGTAGACACGAATAAGAGTTTCCATGAAAAGTAGCATTTTCCTTTTAATTTGGCTATTTTGCTGTTAATCCTATTTTGGTCCCATAGGGCTTTGGTTGCTTTGTGTGTGTGTGTGTGTGTGTATGTGTGTGTGTGTGTGTGTGTGTGTGTGTGTGTGTGTGTGTGTGTGTGTGTGGCTTCACCAGGCTTTGTCAGTCTTCTGTGTGAGTGGCCTTCGCTTTGCAGAGAATTACACTCTGGAAGAAAAGTGTAATCGGGGCTTTTTCACCACACATAGTCTCTGGAGCAATCTGTGGCTGTGGTGTGTAAGAGCTAAGCCTCGTAACTTCTGTCTTTCCCCAAAAACACAGCCTTCAGAAGAACACGTAATAACTGTCTCTGAAAGGGTCACATTTCATACTATTCTCCTACATTGTTCTCTTAGTAAGAGACCCACTATGCCGTTGCTTACACTCTCCCTTCTACACCCCCTCTACCCTCACTCTCCCTTCTACACCCCCTCTACCCTCACTCTCCCTTCTACACCCCCTATACCCTCACTCTCCCTTCTATACCCCCTCTACCCTCAATCTCCCTTCTACACCCCCCCACCCTCACTCTCCCTTCTACACCCCCTCTACCCTCACTCTCCCTCCTACACCCTCTCAACCGTCACCCCCCTCCTGCACCCTTTCAAACGACACTAACCCACCGGCACCCTCTCAACCGTCACTCTCCCTACTTCACCCTCTCAACCGTCACTCTCGCTACTGCACCCTACTGCACCCTCTCAACCGTCACTCCCCCTTACTGCACCCTACTGCACCCTCTCAACCGTCACTCTCCCTACTGCACCCTCTCAACCATCACTCTCCCTACTGCACCCTACTGCACCCTCTCAACCGTCACTCCCCCTTACTGCACCCTACTGCACCCTCTCAACCGTCCCTCCCCCTTACTGCACCCTACTGCACCCTCTCAACCGTCCCTCCCCCTACTGCACCCTCTCAACCGTCACTCTCCCTACTGCACCCTCTCAACCGTCCCTCCCCCTACTGCACCCTCTCAACCGTCACTCTCCCTACTGCACCCTACTGCACCCTCGCAACCATCACTCTCCCTACTGCACCCACTCAACCATCAGCCACCGTCCTGCACCATCTCAACTGTCACTCTCCCTACTGCACCCTCCAAACGTTCACTCCCACCCTGCACCCGCTCAACCTTCACTCTCCCTTCTACAACCCCTCTATCCTCACTCAACCTCCTGCACCCTCTCAACCGTCACTCCCCCTCCTGCACCCTCCTGCACCCCCACTCCCCCTCCTACACCCTCTCAACCCTCACTCCCCCTCCTACACCCTCTCAACCCTCACTCCCCCTCCTACACCCTCTCAACCGTCACCCCCCTCCTGCACCCTCTCAACCATCACTCACCCTCCTGCACCCTCTCAACCATCACTCCCCCTCCTGCACTCTCTCAACCATCACTCACCCTCCTGCACCCTCTCAACCATCACTCACCCTCCTGCACCCTCTCAACCATCACTCCCCCTCCTACACCCTCTCAACCGTCACCAGAATCTTTAGTAATTTTGGAAATTAGCGGAAAATCTATGGCAATACATATTTGCTCATTCGTCCTTGAATAACAAAAAAAAAATATTAATATATACTATTCATTTATTATATCCGTGTCCATATTGTTCATTAGTTTCTAGTAGACAGACCATATGGTTCAAGAGAAAATGGCCTAATTAATGACAGAAGCATCTAATCAACAATGGCATCATTTTTTATTAACTCTATCAACATCGCATCTCTATCAACTTTTGACTTTTTTCAACAACTGCCACTAGTTTGACACCAAAACATTGACACCAAATCCATACATTGCCCCGTGAAAGTCTGCACACCCCTTACATAGTCTTCACATTTTGTTACCTTAAAATGAAATTAAAAATTTAATAAATGAGATGTTTCCCCTACTGATCTACACAACCTACTCCATGTATTCAAATGAATGGAAAACATTTTAAATGTTTGATTATTTTGGAAAAGTTTCTGTAATATTTGAATGTTACGTATGATTTTCTTCCCTTTTTAGATTGAGTTTTAAGGTAACAAAATGTGAATATTGTGCAAGTGGTCTGTAGACTCACTCGTGATTATTGACAGTAAAAACGTTTTAAGTTGGTAAAAAAATAAATAAAGGATATTTCATGTTGAAACCCTCATATTAAACACCAATTGTATTCACTAAGTTGATGGTTAATATTTAAAGTAGGTTCATGTTTTACAGTCACTGTATTTATTTTTATATCATCTTATTTAATGATTTCATATATATTTTACATGTGATAAAGCCACACAGAGATTATTACAGACATGCTGTGATAATCTGAAGCATCCAAAAGGGCTTGTGATAGATTACATAAAATCATTGAAAGAAACCACAATTCTGGTAGTTTACTGGTAAACTTGGAAAGTTTCCAGTAATATACCCTCCCCTTGCCACCCTAGTCAAAACTGTGATTCTTAGACCTTATATAAACAATGTCTGGTGATCTCCCACATCAATTTACTGCAAACACTAACTAAAAGGGCTCCACTGGTGTCCGGGGCTGTGTGACATGGATGTTCAGTGTGTCTGTCATAAATTCCCCCCAAACTGTGCTTCTCTATGCTAGGTCTGGTAGAAAGTCAGACAGCCGACATGTCAGAGGTGTGATTGTCAGCCATGGGTGGCTGTAAAGAAAGGCATTGCAGTTTACACAGACAGGGCCACAAACACAAACCACACCACTGCTAAAGCATACGTGACTCTACAGAGAGAAAGACGGAGAGAAAGGCATAGGGGATCATAACGAAGGAGGGATGGGGAAAGATAAATGAAAGGGCATGGTTTAGAGAGATGGACGGAGAGAAAAGCATAGGGGATCATAACGAAGGAGGGATGGGGAAAGATAAATGAAAGGGCATGGTTTAGAGAGATGGACGGAGAGAAAAGGATAAAGCAAGAATGCAATAAATCGAGGGAGCCATAGCATAAAGAGAGATTTCATCCCTTTGTCTGGTGTGTACTGCTCAGTGCTCTGAATCCAGACAGCGAATGACTAGCTGGCCAATCATTGTGACAGGTGTGAGAGAGTATTGGACTGGGAATCAAAGAAACGTCTGCATCTACCTTATTAAAATCTCTCTCTCTCTCTCTCTCTCTCTCTCTCTCTCTCTCTCTCTCTCTCTCTCTCTCTCTCTCTCTCTCTCTCTCTCTCTCTCACTCTCTCTCTCACTCTCTCCCTCTCGTTCATTCCTCATTGACCTCTCCTCTCGGGCTACAGAGTGGCTCCATACTCACTCTCTCCCTCTCGTTCATTCCTCATCGACCCCTCCTCTCGGGCTACAGAGTGGCTCCATACTCACTCTCTCCCTCTCGTTCATTCCTCATCGACCCGTCCTCTCGTTCATTCCTCATCGACCCCTCCTCTCGTTCATTCCTCATCGACCCCTCCTCTCGTTCATTCCTCATCGACCCCTCCTCTCAGGCTACAGTGGCTCCATACTCACTCTCTCCCTCTCGTTCATTCCTCATCGACCCTTCCTCTCGTTCATTCCTCATCGACCCCTCCTCTTGGGGTACAGAGTGGCTCAATACTCACTCTCTCCCTCTCGTTCATTCCTCATCGACCCCTCCTCTCGGGCTACAGAGTGGCTCCATACTCACTCTCTCCCTCTCGTTCATTCCTCATCGACCCCTCCTCTCGTTCATTCCTCATCGACCCCTCCTCTCAGACTACAGAGTGGCTCCATACTCACTCTCTCCCTCTCGTTCATTCCTCATCGACCCCTCCTCCCGGGCTACAGAGTGGCTCCATACTCACTCTCTCCCTCTCGTTCATTCCTCATCGACCCCTCCTCTCGGGCTACAGATTGGCTCCATACTCACTCTCTCCCTCTCGTTCATTCCTCATCGACCCCTCCTCTCGTTCATTCCTCATCGACCCCTCCTCTCAGACTACAGAGTGGCTCCATACTCACTCTCTCCCTCTCGTTCATTCCTCATCAACCCCTTCTCTCGGACTACAGAGTGGCTCCATACTCACTCTCTCCCTCTCGTTCATTCCTCATCGACCCTTCCTCTCGTTCATTCCTCATCGACCCTTCCTCTTGGGGTACAGAGTGGCTCAATACTCACTCTCTCCCTCTCGTTCATTCCTCATCGACCCCTCCTCTCGGGCTACAGAGTGGCTCCATACTCACTCTCTCCCTCTCGTTCATTCCTCATCGACCCCTCCTCTTGTTCATTCCTCATCGACCCCTCCTCTCAGACTACAGAGTGGCTCCATACTCACTCTCTCTATCTCGTTCATTCCTCATCGACCCCTCCTCCCGGGCTACAGAGTGGTTCCATACTCACTCTCTCCCTCTCGTTCATTCCTCATCGACCCCTTCTCTCTGACTACAGAGTGGCTCCATACTCACTCTCTCCCTCTCGTTCATTCCTCATCGACCCCTCCTCTCGGGCTTCAGAGTGGCTCCATACTCACTCTCTCCATCTCGTTCATTCCTCATCGACCCCTCCTCTCGTTCATTCCTCATCGACCCCTCCTCTCGGGCTACAGAGTGGCTCCATACTCACTCTCTCCCTCTCGTTCATTCCTCAACGACCCCTCCTCTCGGGCTACAGAGTGGCTCCATACTCACTCTCTCCATCTTGTTCATTCCTCATCGACCCCTCCTCTCATTCATTCCTCATCGACCCCTCCTCTTGTTCATTCCTCATCGACCCCTCCTCTCGTTCATTCCTCATCGACCCCTCCTCTCGTTCATTCCTCATCGACCCCTCCTCTCGGGCTACAGAGTGGCTCCATACTCACTCTCTCCCTCTCGTTCATTCCTCATCGACCCCTCCTCTCGGGCTACAGAGTGAATCCATACTCACTATCTCCCTCTCGTACATTCCTCATCGACCCCTCCTCTCGTTCATTCCTCATCGACCCCTCCTCTCGGACTACAGAGTGGCTCCATACTCACTCTATCCCTCTCGTTCATTCCTCATCGACCCCTCCTCTCGGGCTAAAGAGTGGCTCCATACTCACTCTCTCCCTCTCGTTCATTCCTCATCGACCCCTCCTCTCGGGCTACAGAGTGGCTCCATACTCACTCTCCCCATCTCGTTCATTCCTCATTGACCCCTCCTCTCGGGCTACAGAGTGAATCCATACTCACTCTCTCCCTCTCGTTCATTCCTCATCGACCCCTCCTCCCGGGCTACAGAGTGGCTCCATACTCACTCTCTCCCTCTCGTTCATTCCTCATCGACCCCTTCTCTCGGACTACAGAGTGGCTCCATACTCACTCTCTCCCTCTCGTTCATTCCTCATCGACCCCTCCTCTCGGGCTACAGAGTGGCTCCATCTCGTTCATTCCTCATCGACCCCTCCTCTCGTTCATTCCTCATCGACCCCTCCTCTCGGGCTACAGAGTGGCTCCATACTCACTCTCTCCCTCTCGTTTATTCCTCATCGACCCCTCCTCTCGGGCTACAGAGTGGCTCCATCTCGTTCATTCCTCATCGACCCCTCCTCTCGTTCATTCCTCATCGACCCCTCCTCTTGTTCATTCCTCATCGACCCCTCCTCTCGTTCATTCCTCATCGACCCCTCCTCTCGTTCATTCCTCATCGACCCCTCCTATCGGGCTACATAGTGGCTCCATACTCACTCTCTCCCTCTCGTTCATTCCTCATCGACCCCTCCTCTCGGGCTACAGAGTGAATCCATACTCACTCTCTCCCTCTCGTTCATTCCTCAAAAACCCCTCCTCCAGGGCTACAGAGTGGCTCTATACTCACTCTCTCCCTCTCGTTCATTCCTCATCGACCCCTCCTCTCGGCTACAGAGTGGCTCCATACTCACTCTCTCCCTCTCGTTCATTCCTCATCGACCCCTCCTCTCGGACTACAGAGTGGCTCCATACTCACTCTCTCCCTCTCGTTCATTCCTCATCGACCCCTCCTCTCGTTCATTCCTCAGCGACCCCTCCTCTTGTTCATTCCTCAGCGACCCCTCCACTCGTTCATTCCTCATCGACCCCTCCTCTCGTTCATTCCTCAGCGACCCCTCCTCTCGTTCATTCCTCAGCGACCCCTCCTCTCGTTCATTCCTCATCGACCCCTTCTCTCGGACTACAGAGTGGCTCCATACTCACTCTCTCCCTCTCATTCATTCCTCATCGACCCCTCCTCTCGTTCATTCCTCAGCGACCCCTCCTCTTGTTCATTCCTCAGCGACCCCTCCTCTCGTTCATTCCTCATCGACCCCTCCTCTCGTTCATTCCTCATCGACCCCTCCTCTCGTTCATTCCTCATCGACACCTCCTCTCGGGCTACAGAGTGGCTCCTTACTCACTCTCTCCCTCTCGTTCGTTCCTCATCGACCCCTCCTCTCGTTCGTTCCTCATCGACCCCTCCTCTCGTTCGTTCCTCATCGACCCCTCCTCTCGTTCATTCCTCATCGACCCCTCCTCTCGTTCATTCCTCATCGACCCCTCCTCTCGTTCATTCCTCATCGACCCCTCCTCTCGTTCATTCCTCATCGACCCCTCCTCTCGTTCGTTCCTCATCGACCCCTCCTCTCGTTCATTCCTCATCGACCCCTCCTCTCGTTCATTCCTCATCGACCCCTCCTCTCGTTCATTCCTCATCGACCCCTCCTCTCGGCCTACAGAGTGGCTCTACACTCACTTGAATGAGCATTGCATTGAGGTCATTAAGCAGAATATACAGCTGTCAGTCACACTAGTCAGTGTGTATGTAACCAGCTAGATACCAGTTGTGACATCCAACCACGCATTTGTTCTGTTATCAGAACCCGTCTTCTCTGTGTGTTTTCGTACAAGACCAACATGTCAAGTCTCATCATGTCTATGGATATGGATGTGAGTTTAGGGAAAACTCTGATCATCCAGGAGACAGATGAAGTGGAGCCAGTACTATACCCGGTACTGTCACAAACTATGACGACAGGCTGTGTCTACACACACTGTGATAACAGTCTGAGTCTACACACACTGTGATAACAGGCTGAGTCTACACAAATCAAATCAAATCAAATTTTATTTGTCACATACACATGGTTAGCAGATGTTAATGCGAGTGTAGCGAAATGCTTGTGCTTCTAGTTCCGACAATGCAGTAATAACAAGTAATCTAACTAACAATTCCAAAGCTACTGTCTTGTACACAGTGTAAGGGGATAAAGAATATGTACATAAGGATATATGAATGAGTGATGGTACAGAGCAGCATAGGCAAGATACAGTAGATGGTATCGGGTACAGTATGTACAAATGAGATGAGTATGTAAACAAAGTGGCATAGTATAGTATAAAGTGGCTAGTGATATATGTATTACATAAGGATACCGTCGATGATATAGAGTACAGTATATACGTATGCATATGAGATGAATAATGTAGGGTAAGTAACATTTATATAAGGTAGCATTGTTTAAAGTGGCTAGTGATATATTTACTAGTGATATCATTTCCCATCAATTCCCATTATTAAAGTGGCTGGAGTTGAGTCAGTGTCAGTGTGTTGGCAGCAGCCACTCAGTGTTAGTGGTGGCTGTTTAACAGTCTGATGGCCTTGAGATAGAAGCTGTTTTTCAGTCTCTCGGTCCCAGCTTTGATGCACCTGTACTGACCTCGCCTTCTGGATGATAGCGGGGTGAACAGGCAGTGGCTCGGGTGGTTGATGTCCTTGATGATCTTTATGGCCTTCCTGTGACATCGGGTGGTGTAGGTTTCCTGGAGGGCAGGTAGTTTGCCCCCGGTGATGCGTTGTGCAGACCTCACTACCCTCTGGAGAGCCTTACGGTTGAGGGCGGTGCAGTTGCCATACCAGGCGGTGATACAGCCCGCCAGGATGCTCTCGATTGTGCATCTGTAGAAGTTTGTGAGTGCTTTTGGTGACAAGCCGAATTTCTTCAGCCTCCTGAGGTTGAAGAGGCGCTGCTGCGCCTTCTTCACGATGCTGTCTGTGTGAGTGGACCAATTCAGTTTGTCTGTGATGTGTATGCCGAGGAACTTAAAACTTGCTACCCTCTCCACTACTGTTCCATCGATGTGGATAGGGGGGTGTTCCCTCTGCTGTTTCCTGAAGTCCACAATCATCTCCTTAGTTTTGTTGACGTTGAGTGTGAGGTTGTTTTCCTGACACCACACTCCGAGGGCCCTCACCTCCTCCCTGTAGGCCGTCTCATCGTTGTTGGTAATCAAGCCTACCACTGTTGTGTCGTCCGCAAACTTGATGATTGAGTTGGAGGCGTGCGTGGCCACGCAGTCGTGGGTGAACAGGGAGTACAGGAGAGGGCTCAGAACGCAACCTTGTGGGGCCCCAGTGTTGAGGACACACTGTTGAGCACACACTGTGATAACAGGCTGAGTCTACACACACTGTGATGACAGGCTGAGTCTACACACACTGTGATGACAGTGTGAGGCTACACACACTATAATGACTGGGTGAGGCTACACACACTATAATGACAGGCTGAGTCTACACACACTGTGATGACAGGCTGAGTCTACACACACTGTGATGACAGGCTGAGTATACACACACTGTGATGACAGGCTGAGTATACACACACTGTGATGACAGGCTGAGTCTACACACACTGTGATGACAGGCTGTGTATACACACACTGTGATAACAGGCTGTGTCTACACACACTGTGATGACAGGCTGTGTATACACACACTGTGATGACAGGCTGTGTCTACACAAACTATGACAACAGGCTGTGTCTACACAAACTATGACAACAGGCTGAGTATACACACACTGTGATGACAGGCTGTGTATACACACACTGTGATGACAGGCTGTGTCTACACAAACTATGACAACAGGCTGAGTTCACACACAATATGATGACAGGGTGAGTTCACACACTATGATGACAGGGTGAGTTCACACACAATATGATGACAGGGTGAGTTCACACACAATATGATGACAGGATGAGTTCACACACAACATGATGACAGGGTGAGTTCACACACAATATGCTGATAGGGTGAGTCTAAAACTATGATGACAGGGTGAGTCTACACACACTATGATGACATGGTGAGTCTAAAACTATGATGACAGGGTGAGTCTACACACACTAGGATGACAGGGTGAGTCTACACACACTGTAATAACAGGGTGAGTCTACACACACTATGATGACCATTTGGCCAGCAGCATACCACCCTGCATACCACTGCTGGCTTGCTTCTGAAGCTACGCATGATTGGTCCTGGTCAGTCCCTGGATGGGAGACCAGATGCTGCTGGAAGTGGTGTTGGAGGACCAGTAGGAGGCACTCTTTCCTCTGGTCTAAAAAAAAATATCCCAATGCCCCAGGGCAGTGATTGGGGACACGACCCTGTATAGGGTGCCATCTTTCGGATGGGACGTTAAACGGGTGTCCTGACTCTCTGAGGTCATTAAAGATCCCATGGCACTTGTTGTAAGATTAGGGGTGTTAACCCTAGTGTCCTGGCTAAATTCCCAATCTGGCTCTCAAACCATCATGGTCACCTAATAATCCCCAGTTTACAATTGGCTCATTCATCCCCCTCCTCTCCCCTGTAACTATTCCCCAGGTGGTTGCTGCAAATGAGACAGTGTTCTCAGTCAACTTACCTGGTAAAATAAAGGATAAATAAATAAAATGATAGGGTGAGTTTCCACAAATTACAATGACAGGGTGAGTCTACACACACTATGATGACAGGGTGAGTCTACACACACTATGATGACAGGGTGAGTCTAAAACTATGATGACAGGGTGAGACTACACACACTATGATGACAGGGTGAGTCTAAAACTATGATGACAGGGTGAGTCTAAAACTATGATGACAGGGTGAGTATAAAACTATGATGACAGGGTGAGTCTACACACACTATGATGACAGGGTGAAACTACACACACTATGATGACAGGCTGAGACTACACACACTATGATGACAGGGTGAGACTACACACACTATGATGACAGGCTGAGACTACACACACTATGATGACAAGGTGAAACTACACACACTATGATGACAGGCTGAGACTACACACACTATAATGACAGGGTGAGTCTACACACACTATGCTGACAGGGTGAGTCTACACACACTATAATGACTGGGTGAGGCTACACACACTATAATGTCTGGGTGAGTCTACACACACTAATGACAGGGTTTAGACTACACACACTATAATGACTGGGTGAGACTACACACACTATGATGACTGGGTGAGGCTACACACACTATGATGACAGGGAGAGTTTAAACACACTATGATGACAGGGTGAGACTACACACACTATGATGACAGGGTGAGACTACACACACTATGATGACAGGCTGAGACTACACACACTATGATGACAGGGTGAGACTACACACACTATGATGACAGAATGAGACTACACACAATATGATGACAGGCTGAGACTACACACACTATGATGACAGGGAGAGACTACACACAATATGATGACATGATGAGTCTACACACACTTTGATGACAGGGTGAGGCTACACACACGATGATGACAGGCTGAGACTACACACACTATGATGACAGGGCGAGACTACACACACTATGATGACAGGCTGAGACTACACACTATAATGACTGGGTGAGGCTACACCCACTATAATGGCTGGGTGAGGCTACACACACTAATGACAGGGTTTAGACTACACACACTATAATGACTGGGTGAGACTACACACACTATGATGACTGGGTGAGGCTACACACACTATGATGACAGGGAGAGTTTAAACACACTATGATGACAGGGTGAGTCTACACACACTATAATGACAGGGTGAGACTACACACACTATGATGACAGGGTGAGACTACACACACTATGATGGCAGGCTGAGACTACACACACTATGATGACAGGGTGAGACTACACACACTATGATGACAGAATGAGACTACACACAATATGATGACAGGGTGAGTCTACATACACTATGATGACTGGGTGAGTCTACACACACTATGATGACAGGGTGAGGCTACACACACTATGATGTCAGGGTGAGGCTACACACACTATGATGACAGGGTGAGTCTACACACACTATAATGACTGGGTGAGGCTACACACACTATAATGACTGGGTGAGGCTACATACACTATAATGACAGGGTTTAGACTACACACACTATAATGACTGGGTGAGACTACACACACTATGCTGACAGGGTGAGTCTACACACACTATGATGACAGGGTGAGACTACACACACTATGATGACTGGGTGAGACTACACACACTATAATGACTGGGTGAGACTACACACACTATGATGACAGGGTGAGTTTACACACACTATAATGACTGGGTGAGTTTAAACACACTATGATGACAGGGTGGGTCTACACACACTATGATGACAGGGAGAGTTTAAACACACTGTAATGACTGGGTGAGTCTACACACACTATAATGACAGGGTGAGTCTACACACACTATGATGACAGGGTGAGACTACAAACGCCACAATGATGTGTGTAAACTCAGGTACAGGAAGTGCTCATGTTCCAATCATTCAGTTACTATGGTGCCCAAAGACATCAGACATCCATGAGTCAACTCAGTGTTTAAGACCTGTTAAAGCCAGACTCCCCATCAAACTCCATACTCATCACTTATACAACAATTAGTCATAACAATGACACATATCACACTGGTTATCCTTCCTCACTCACATGGACAGTGCGTGTGTGTTTTCAAGTAAGTTTCAGCTTAAATGTGAACATGTCTTGTCGAACATGGAAATGCCATGGTCAAGTGAACATGCTTTTACCAAATGACACGCTACATGTGTTTTCACACACGTTCATTTATTAAAAAGGCAAGAAGCAGAGATGAAGTGAAGGAGCGGAAGAGACAGAAGGTTAAATGGTAGTTCATCCATTGGAGGGAAAGAGGGGGATCATCCATCCATTGGAGGGAAAGAGGGGGATCATCCATCCATTGGAGGGAAAGAGGGGGATCATCCATCCATTGGAGGGAAAGAGGTGGATCATCCATCCATTGGAGGGAAAGAGGGGGATCATCCATCCATTGGAGGGAAAGAGGGGGATCATCCATCCATTGGAGGGAAAGAGGTGGATCATCCATCCATTGGAGGGAAAGAGGGGGATCATCCATCCATTGGAGGGAAAGAGGGGGATCATCCATCCATTGGAGGGAAAGAGGGGGATCATCCATCCATTGGAGGGAAAGAGGGGGATCATCCATCCATTGGAGGGAAAGAGGGGGATCATCCATCCATTGGAGGGAAAGAGGTGGATCATTCATCCATTGGGGGGAAAGAGGGGGATCATCCATCCATTAGAGGGAAAGAGGGGGATCATTCATCCATTGGAGGGAAAGAGGGGGATCATTCATCCATTAGAGGGAAAGAGGGGGATCATTCATCCATTGGAGGGAAAGAGGGGGATCATCCATCCATTGGAGGGAAAGAGGGGGATCATTCATCCATTGGAGGGAAAGAGGGGGATAATCCATCCATTGGAGGATAAAAGAGGGAGGGAGAAAGAGAGTGAGAGAGACGGAGAGGGAGGGAGACGGAGAGGGAGAGAGACAGAGAGTGAGAGATACGGAGAGAGAGGGAGACGGAGAGAGGGAGACGGAGAAGGAGAGTGACGGAGAGAGACAAATGGAGTGAGACAGAGAGGGAGAAAGAGAGGAAAAGAGACAGAGAGATAGGAATCAAATCAAATCAAATTTATTTATATAGCCCTTCGTACATCAGCTGATATCTCAAAGTGCTGTACAGAAACCCAGCCTAAAACCCCAAACAGCAAGCAATGCAGGTGTAGAAGCACGGTGGCTAGGAAAAACTCCCTAGAAAGGCCAAAACCTAGGAAGAAACCTAGAGAGGAACCAGGCTATGTGGGGTGGCCAGTCCTCTTCTGGCTGTGCCGGGTGGAGATTATAACAGAACATGGTCAAGATGTTCAAATGTTCATAAATGACCAGCATGGTCAAATAATAATAAGGCAGAACAGTTGAAACTGGAGCAGCAGCACAGTCAGGTGGACTGGGGACAGCAAGGAGTCATCATGTCAGGTATTCCTGGGGCATGGTCCTAGGGCTCAGGTCCTCCGAGAGAGAGAAAGAAAGAGAGAATTAGAGAGAGCATATGTGGGATGGCCAGTCCTCTTCTGGCTGTGCCAGGTGGAGATTATAACAGAACATGGCCAAGATGTTCAAATGTTCATAAATGACCAGCATGGTCGAATAATAATAAGGCAGAACAGTTTAAAGAAACTGGAGCAGCAGCACAGCCAGGTGGACTGGGGACAGCAAGGAGTCATCATGTCAGGTAGTCCTGGGGCATGGTCCTAGGGCTCAGGTCCTCCGAGAGAGAGAAAGAGAGAATTAGAGAACGCACACTTAAATTCACACAGGACACCGAATAGGACAGGAGAAGTACTCCAGATATAACAAACTGACCCTAGCCCCCCGACACATAAACTACTGCAGCATAAATACTGGAGGCTGAGACAGGAGGGGTCAGAAGACAGAGAGAGACGGAGAGGGAGGGAGACAGAAAGGGAGGGAGACAGAGAGTGTGGGAGAAGGACAGAGAGACATCTCCCTCTCCCTCTCCTCTCCATCTCTCCCTCTCCTCTCCATCTCCTCTCCATCTCTCCCTCTCCTCTCCATCTCTCCATGTCTGTGGTCGTGGTTCTGGTAGGTGACAAAGTGATAGATTATTACGAGTTTCGTCTGTTCCTGGCCACGTGCAACCCCTCCCCCTGCATAGCCCTTTCCCGACGCGGCTTCTGTCTTCACTGAGGTCAACTTCACCACCACCAGAGCTCATCTATGGGGACAGTTAACAACACAGTACCTTTGCTTTATTACTTCACACTGATGACTTTCTCTTGGTGTTAATTTGGTTAATCAGACCATCCGTTTTGTGTGTGTGTGTGTGTGTGTGTGTGTGTGTGCGTGCGTGTGTGTATGTTAGCTCCGAGCTCTGACCATTCAGTAGGAGAAGCCGGAGTTGAAGACAAAGAAGACCGTCTGTTACAGCAGGAGGAGGACAAGAAGGTCCAGCTAGCCACTCTGTTAGAGGGACACACACACACGCAAACACAAATACACACACACAAATACACCCAAATACACACACACACACACACACACACACACACACACACACACACACACACACACACACACACACACACACACACACACACACACACACACACACACACACACACACACACACACACACACACACACAGCTAGTCACACTGTTAGAGGGACACACACACCAAATTTGATTTATTTAACCTTTATTTAACCAGGTAGGAAAGTTGAGAACAAGTTATCATTTACAATTGCGACCTGGCCAAGATAAAGCAAAGCAGTTCAACACATACAACAACACAGAGTTACACATGGAGTAAAACAAACATACAGTCAATAATACAGTAGAAAAATCTACATACAGTGTGTGCAAATGAGGTGAGATAAGGGAGGTAAGGCAATAAATAGGCCATGGTGGTGAAGCAATTACAATATAGCAATTAAACACTGGAGTGGTAGATGTGCAGAAGATGAATGTCCAAGCAGAGATAATGGGGTGCGAAGGAGCAAGTAAAATAAATAACACACACACACACACACACACCCAAACACATACACTCACACACACACACACGCTAGAAGAGTCTTTATGCAATCCAAACACACTTAGTCAAACTATGTTGGCCATGTTCTGTTATAATCTCCACCCGGCACAGCCAGAAGAGGACTGGTCACCCCTCATAGCCTGGTTCCTCTCTAGGTGTCTTCTCAGGTTCGGGCCTTTCTAGGGAGTTTTTCCTAGCCACCGTGCTTCTAGACCTGCATTGCTTGTTGTTTGGTGTTTTAGGCTGGGTTTCTGTACAGCACTTTGATATATCAGCTGATTTAAGAAGGGCTTTATAAATACATTTGATTGATTGATTGAACACGCTGTCGTACACGTCGATCCAAAGCACCGCCAGGACTCTGTTCACAACGTTGACATCTATACATCAGCAAACCGCTCGCCCACACGACAACATACACACTGTCTGCCATCTGCCTGCTACAGTTGAAACCAGGATTCATCCGTGAAGAGCACACTTCACCAGCGTGACAGTGGCCATCGAAGGTGAGCATCTGCCCACTGAAGTCGGTTACGACGCCGAACTGCAGTCAGGTCAAGACCCTGGGGAGGAGGACGAGCAAGCAAGTGAGCTTCCCTGAGTTTCCCTTCTGACAGTTTGTGCAGAAATTCTTCGATTGTGCAATTCCACAGTTTCATCATCTGCCCGGGTGGCTGGTCTCAGATGATCCCGCAGGTGAGGAAGCTGGATGTGGAGGTCCTGGGTTGGCGTGGTTACAGATGTTGTGAGACCAGTTGGATGTACTGCCAAATTCTCTAAAATGACAGTCTGGCTTATGGTAGGGAAATTAATATTAAATTATCTGGCAACAGCCCTGGTGGATATTTCTGCAGTCAGCATGGCAATTTCACACTCCCTCAACTTCAGACATCTGTGGCATTGTGTCATGTGACAACACTGCACATTTTAGAATCATATTTTACTGCCCCCAGCACAAGGTGCACCTGTGTAATGATCATGCTGTTTAATCAGCTTCTTGATATACAACACCTGTCAGGTGGATGGATTATCTTGGCAAAGGACAAATGCTCACTAATAGGATGTTAACAAATGTGTGAACAAAATTTGAGGGAAAGAAGCGTTTTGTGCGTATGAAACATTTCTGGGATCTTTTATTTCAGCTCATGAAACATGGGACCAACACTTTACATGTTGTGTTTATATTTTTGCTCAGTGTGAACTACTACTATAATATACAGTATCTGATTAGATCTGCCTGGTCATATTCTGACACGCGTCACTGCCATTAGGTACACAATCATTCCAATTCCTCATTATGCACAAAATGTCCACGTCTCAGTCACTTCAGTCAGAACACAACACAATGTCACTTTACGCTGATTCCCCCGACTTCTGCTGCCCTCCTCTCGATTTCTCTCTACCTCTCTCTCTCTCTCTCTCTCTCTCCTCATGCCTTTTCTCTTGTGTCTATACTTTGGCTACAGCTCAGGGGAATGTTCTGGAGAATACGGGGCTGATCGACTCTCTGAACCAGACTAAGTCTAGCAGCGCCCTCATAGAATACTCACTGAGGGAGTCACGCAGACTCCAGGCCTCTGTTGACCAAGTACACATACGCACGGGTGCACAAACTTCCTCTCACACACAGCTGTAAACCTCCGCATCAACCTCCCATAGGGTTTGAACACCTCACCCCAAACTGGTATGTGTGAATGACAGAGGAGAATACATGAACCAATTCCAGGAAAATTGCAGAGTCTGGGGTCAGTCAGGACAGATGGAACACTCAGAGAGGGAGGGGTGAAAGAGAGATGAGACAGAAAACAACTACCCACAAATCATAGTGGGAACACAGGCTGCCTAAGTATGGTTCTCAATCAGAGACAACGATTGACAGCTGCCTCTGATTGGGAACCATACCAGGCCAAAAGCAGAAATACAAAATATAGAACAAAAACATAGAATGCCCACCCCAACTCACGCCCTGACCAAACTAAAATAGAGACATAAAAAAGGAGCTAAGGTCAGGACGTGACAGACAGAGAGAGAAAGAGAGAGAGTGATTGGAGAAAAGACTGAGTAAGAGAGATTGATTGAGGGAGGCAGGGTGCACGAGAGGGAGAAAGATGGAGAGATGGAGGAATGGAAAGTGTGATTAAAGAGAGGAATCAATTCAGGATGGTGAAACTAAATGGATACTTGGTCTGTCTGTCTGTCTGTCTGTCTGTCTGTCTGTCTGTCTGTCTGTCTGTCTGTCTGTCCGTCTGTCTGTTTTTGTGCTCAATGAGAAGTGTCTCTATCAACTCAATTAACCCTGAGGACATTGAGTCACACATTATACTTTACAGCCAATTACAGAGAATGGTAATACTAACAGAACTCTTTGCCCACAGCAATGTTGGTTTTAATTGTGGGTTTCTTTTGGCCTTTGTTGAGATGTGATAGGGAGTTGATGTGTGCTCAAGTGTGTGTCTGTGTGTGTGCGCGTGTATGTGTAACTCTGTACGAGCATGTGAGTAAATATAATTATTCCTCTAGGGGGCAGTGTGTCACCAGGTCTGACTCTTCTCTCCCCTTTATCTCTCTCTCTCTGATTTCCCCCCTTTCACACACGCACCTCCCCATTGTTTCTCTCACATTCCCCCTCCTATCAGTTTCATCCTGTCCTCATCTCTCTCGCGCTCCTTCCTTCTCTCCCATTTCATTGAATCTCCAATTTCCTATTATTTTCTCACCCTTTCTTGTTCATTCCACCAGATCTCCTCTCCCCTCCCTCTTAATCATCTCCCCTCCCTCCTCTTCCCTCATCTCCCCTCCCTCTTCCTCCTCTCCATTCCCTCTCCCACCCTCCCTCCCCTCTTTCTCCTCTTCCTCCTCTTCCTCCTCTCCCCTCACCTACAGACCATTCTCCTCTCATCAGGCCCCTCTCCTCTCATCAGGCCCCTCTCCTCTCATCAGGCCCCTCTCCTCTCATCGGGCCCCTCTCCTCTCATCAGGCCCCTCTCCTCTCATTAGACTCCTCTCCTCTCATCAGACCCCTCTCCTCTCATCAGACTCCTCTCCTTCCATCAGACCCCTCTCCTCTCATCAGACCCCTCACCACCAATCAAACCCCTCTCCTCTCATCAGACCCCTCACCACCAATCAGACTCCTCTCCTCTCATCAGACCCCTCTCCTCTCATCAGACCCCTCTCCTTCCATCAGACCCCTCTCCTCTCATCAGACCCCTCACCACCAATCAGACCCCTCTCCTCTCATTAGACCCCTCTCCTCTCATCAGACCCCTCTCCTCTCATCAGACCCCTCTCCTTCCATCAGACCCCTCTCCTCTCATCAGACCCCTCACCACCAATCAGACCCCTATCCTCTCATCAGACCCTTCTCCTCTCATCAGGACACTCTCCTCTCATCAGGCCCCTCTCCTCTCATCAGACCCTTCTCCTCTCATCAGACCCCTCTCCTCTCATCAGACCCTCTCCTCTCATCAGACCCTTCTCCTCTCATCAGGCCCCTCTCCTCTCATCAGACCCCTCTCCTCTCATCAGACCCTTCTCCTCTCATCAGGACACTCTCCTCTCATCAGGCCCCTCTCCTCTCATCAAAACCATTCTCCTCTCATCAGACCCCTCTCCTCTCATCAGACCCCTCTCCTCTCATCAGACCCTTCTCCTCTCATCAGGCCCCTCTCCTCTCATCAGACCCCTCTCCTCTCATCAGACTCCTCTCCTCCAATCAGACCCCTCTCCATATTTCAGACCCCTCTCCTCTCATAAGACTCCTCTCCTCCAATCAGACCCCTCTCCATCATTCAGACCCCTCTCCTCTCCTCCCATCAGACCCCTCTCCTCTCCTCCCATCAGACCAGATCAGGAGGGACTGGGTGTATTCATGATGGGGTAATGGGATCAGGAGGGACTGGGTGTATTCATGGTGGGGTAATGGGATCAGGAGGGACTGGGTTTATTCCTGGTGGGGTAATGGGATCAGGAGGGACTGGGTGTATTCATGGTGGGGTAATGGGATCAGGAGGGACTGGGTTTATTCCTGGTGGGGTAATGGGATCAGGAGGGACTGGGTGTATTCATGGTGAGGTAATGGGATCAGGAGGGACTGGGTGTAATCATGGTGGGGTAATGGGATCAGGAGGGACTGGGTGTATTCATGGTGGGGTAGTGGGATCAGGAGGGCTCTATACACATACACACATATTCCCAGTTGTTTGTGTGTGTGT
>NC_092173.1:34624353-34679353 GCF_045791955.1 Oncorhynchus clarkii lewisi | reverse complement strand
GTTCTCCAACACACGCACACACGCACACGCACACACGCACACACACACACGCACACACGCACACACGCGCACATGCACACACGCACACACGCACACACACACACACACACACACACACCACAGCCATGAGAGTAGACAAAAGACACGAGAGTTTGAGTTTTGTTGTAGTTCTGAATACTTACTCTCCTCTGAGAGAAAGAAAGATAAATACATGAGGCAGGAAGAGATATAGACCTTTCCTTTCTAGATAAAGATATGTTTTAGTAACAATTCAAAGGAGGAGGAAGAGGAGGGAAGAGGAGGAAGGAGGAGAGATGAGGGGAGAGGAGGAAGAGGAGGTGAGATGAGCAAGAGGGAGGGGAGATGAGATCTGGTAGAATTAACAAGGAAATATTAAGAAAACAGAAAGAGGCAGTGAAAGGGAAGAGAAGGAAGGAGCTAGAGAAAGATGAGGACAGGATGAAACTGATAGGAGGGGGAATGTGAGAGAAACAATGGGGAGGTAGAGAGAGAGAGAGAGAGACAGAGAGAGAGAGCGCCTCCAGCCTTAGTTTGAGTGACAGTCCCATTTGAGGCAGCGTCTTCATAGAACAGATCACTTCTATCTCACCCCAGCCAATAGACTGGTCCCTCATCACTGCCTCTCAGCCCAGACAGACGACTCGACAGAACCTCTCAGCCCAGACAGACAACTCCACAGAACCTCTCAGCCCAGACAGACAGCTCCACAGAACCTCTCAGCCCAGACAGACAACTCCACAGAACCTCTCAGCCCTGACAGACAGCTCCACAGAACCTCTCAGCCCAGACAGACAACTCCACACAGAACGGTGTGTGTCTGTAGAGACTCTGTCTCTCTCTATTTTAGTTCACAAAGAGAAGTGTCCCACCAGGAAAGCAGTGTGTGTACGTTCTCTTTAAGGCTTTAATCGAACACATCAGCAAAGACGACAGCTCTGACAGACCCATATACAACAACTCAAGGGCACACCAGAGATGGGGTGGATAGAACATACTGTAGTTTTGAGTGGTCCACCTGTGTGAGTCTCTCAAGAGTTTGAGTGCGCTGAGAGTTGAGTGTACTGATATGCAGCACTGTTAGCTGGTGTTTGCTGATGTAGTCACATTGGGGTTGGTGTTGGACAGGCATCCCTGTTATCTGGGATAGTCACAGTGGGATTTGCTGATGTAGTCACAGTGGGGTTGGTGTAGGACAGGCATCCCTGTTATATGGGATAGTCACAGTGGGGTTAGCTAGTGTAGTCACAGTGGGGTTAACTGGTGTAGTCACAGTGGGGTTAGATGGTGTAGTCACAGTGAGGTTAACTAGTGTAGTCACAGTGGGGTTAGATGGTGTAGTCACAGTGGGGTTAGCTGGTGTAGTCACAGTGAGGTTAACTAGTGTAGTCACAGTGGGGTTAGATGGTGTAGTCACAGTGAGGTTAACTAGTGTAGTCACAGTGGGGTTAGATGGTGTAGTCACAGTGGGGTTAGCTGGTGTAGTCTCAATGGGGTTAGCTGGTGTAGTCTCAATGGGATTAATTGGTGTAGTCACAGTGGGGTTAACTGGTCTAGTCACAGTTAGATTAAATTATGTGGTACCGGTGTGATTAACTGGTCGAGTCTAGTTATCTAGTGTAGTCACAGTGGGGTTAGATGGTGTCATCACAGTGGGGTTAACTAGTGTAGTCACAGTGTGGTTAGCTGGTGTAGTCACAGTGGGGTTAGATGGTGTAGTCACAGTGGGGTTAGCTGGTGTAGTCACAATGGGGTTAGCTGGTGTAGTCACAGTGGGGTTAGCTGGTGTCATCACAGTGGGGTTAGCTGGTGTAGTCACAGTGGGGTTAGATGGTGTAGTCACAGTGAGGTTAACTAGTGTAGTCACAGTGGATTTAGCTGGTGTAGTCACAGTGGGGTTAGCTGGTGTCATCACAGTGGGGTTAGCTGGTGTAGTCACAGTGGGGTTAGCTGGTGTCATCACAGTGGGGTTAGCTGGTGTCATCACAGTGGGGTTAGCTGGTGTAGTCACTTTGGGGTTAGCTGGTGTAGTCACAGTGGGGTTAGCTGGTGTCATCACAGTGGGGTTAGCTGGTGTAGTCACAGTGGGGTTAACTGGTGTAGTCACAGTGGGGTTAGCTGGTGTAGTCACAGTGTGGTTAGCTGGTGTAGTCACAGTGGGGTTAGCTGGTGTAGTCACAGTGGGGTTAGATGGTGTAGTCACAGTGGGGTTAGATGGTGTAGTCACAGTGAGGTTAACTAGTGTAGTCACAGTGGGGTTAGATGGTGTAGTCACAATGAGGTTAGCTGGTGTAGTCTCAATGGGATTCATTGGTGTAGTCACAGTGGGGTTAACTGGTCTAGTCACAGTTAGATTAAATTATGTAGTACCGGTGTGGTTAACTGGTCGAGTCTAATTATCTAGTGTAGTCACAGTGTGGTTAGCTGGTGTAGTCACAGTGGGGTTAGATGGTGTAGTCACAGTGGGGTTAGCTGGTGTAGTCACAATGGGGTTAGCTGGTGTAGTCACAGTGGGGTTAGATGGTGTAGTCACAGTGGGGTTAACTAGTGTAGTCACAGTGTGGTTAGCTGGTGTAGTCACAGTGGGGTTAGATGGTGTAGTCACCGTGGGGTTAGCTGGTGTAGTCACAGTGGGGTTAGCTGGTGTCATCATGGTGGGGTTAGCTGGTGTAGTCACAGTGGGGTTAGATGGTGTAGTCACAGTGAGGTTAACTAGTGTAGTCACAGTGTGGTTAGCTGGTGTAGTCACAGTGGGGTTAGCTGGTGTAGTCACAATGGGGTTAGCTGGTGTAGTCACAGTGATGTTAACTGGTTTTACAGTGGGGTAAACTGGTGTAGTCACAGTGGGGTAAACGGTGTAGTCACAGTGGGGTGTCGTGTTTTTGGCTCTGCCTGATTAATTGATATGACATGCTATTCTATAAAATAATTTATCCGTAATTAATATTACCTGATTGAGCTAATCATGTAAATGTAATTAGCTAGAGAGTCGCGCACCACAAATTCATATTTATAGATCTGTTATCTTCCGAATAAACTCTTCAAGACCTAGTAATATTTTACATCCATAGCAGTCGATATCAATCAGGCTCAATTCAGTCTCATCTGAAAGTTGTAAATTCTTGGTTATCTGCAAGAATCCTGGCTAACAATTTGAATCAGCAATACAAAATTGGGTTTCATTATTTATTTACTAAATACCTAACTAATCACACAGAATTCACATACACACAATTAATCATAACTTGATTACAAATGACGTCATAAAGGAAAACGGCCGAAACAGATATGACAGCTTGTTACACAAAGGAAAAGGGGCTGGGTTGAGTGAAAAAGCGGGAAGACAGGATCAAAGGCGAAGCTGTGCTAAAAGTAAATACAGTATCTTATGCATTCTAAATTACCGCCCATTTGGAAAAGGAAAATGCAATAAATATTTACTCTGAGCTGCGCTTCAGTAGGTTGGTGGTAGATGGAAAGCCGTGTTGCCAAACTGAGTCCTTTGACCTTTAAAGAATGTCTCTGGTTGTTAATTGGATACGTTGTAGTAACGTCGCTGTGTGATAGACGGAATACTCTGTCTGTTCCTTCCTAACCTGCGTTTTCAGCTGCGGTCGCAAGCTCAACAGCTAGGAGGTATCACTTCTGTAGTGAATAAGAGTTCATACCATTCGCAACCAAAGCTCATGCTGATGTTGGCTTCGTTCTGAACCATTCTGACATAGGACCGTCGCCCTCATATCCTCGGAACAGGAAGTTATGTTGTCGACAAGGCTTTATATAGGAAGGGAGAAAAGGGGTGTGTTTCATAGTTTACAACCTCTGTCTCTTTACATGGGCGGGCCACTGAGTGAACAGCAATATCTTATGAAAACCCACATCTCACATTTTAGAAGCTAAAATCACATTTCATCCCATCACAAATCATTTCATGTTCAAACATTTAAATTGAACAACAATTCCATGTGAATCCGATAACTGATGTGTAGACTTTCCACTGTAGAGTTTGTCATCTTATCATTGATGAGAATGTCTCAGATGACAACCGAACTGACATCATATTCATTAAGTACCACCGCATATGTTCAATTGGTCGGATTACCAGAATATAGTTAATTTCCCCCCACATTCTGATGTTCCCAGAATCTCTATGTTAACCAAGGTTTTTTTACAAATGTAACCTCAGTAGGGTAGAGAGAGGAAAAAGGGGGGAAGAAGTATTTATGACATCATCATCATGTCATAAACCTATCCCCCAGGCCAATGTCATGACAGTGGTTAGCTGGTGTAGTCACAGTAGTGTTAGCTGGTTTTACAGTGGGGTAACCGGTGTAGTCACAGTGGGGTTAGCTGGTTTTACAGTTGGGTTAGCTGGTGTAGTCACAGTGGTGTTAACTGGTGTGGTCACAGTGGGATTAGTGTAGGACAGTCATTACTGTTATCTGATGTAGTCAAGGTAAGGTTAAATGGTATAGTCACAGTGGGGTTAGCTGGTTTGACAGTTGGATTAGCTAGTGTATTCAAATTGGGGTCAGCTGGTGTAGTCATAGTGGGGTTAAACGGTGTAGTCACAGTAGTGTTGACTGGTGTAGTTAAATTGGGGTTAGCTGGTGTAGTCACAGTGGGGTTAAATTATGTAGTACCGGTGTGGTTAACTGGTCGAGTCTAATTATCTAGTGTAGTCACAGTGTGGTTAGCTGGTGTAGTCACAGTGGGGTTAGATGGTGTAGTCACAGTGGGGTTAGCTGGTGTAGTCACAATGGGGTTAGCTGGTGTAGTCACAGTGGGGTTAGATGGTGTAGTCACAGTGGGGTTAACTAGTGTAGTCACAGTGTGGTTAGCTGGTGTAGTCACAGTGGGGTTAGATGGTGTAGTCACCGTGGGGTTAGCTGGTGTAGTCACAGTGGGGTTAGCTGGTGTCATCATGGTGGGGTTAGCTGGTGTAGTCACAGTGGGGTTAGATGGTGTAGTCACAGTGAGGTTAACTAGTGTAGTCACAGTGTGGTTAGCTGGTGTAGTCACAGTGGGGTTAGCTGGTGTAGTCACAATGGGGTTAGCTGGTGTAGTCACAGTGATGTTAACTGGTTTTACAGTGGGGTAAACTGGTGTAGTCACAGTGGGGTAAACGGTGTAGTCACAGTGGGGTGTCGTGTTTTTGGCTCTGCCTGATTAATTGATATGACATGCTATTCTATAAAATAATTTATCCGTAATTAATATTACCTGATTGAGCTAATCATGTAAATGTAATTAGCTAGAGAGTCGCGCACCACAAATTCATATTTATAGATCTGTTATCTTCCGAATAAACTCTTCAAGACCTAGTAATATTTTACATCCATAGCAGTCGATATCAATCAGGCTCAATTCAGTCTCATCTGAAAGTTGTAAATTCTTGGTTATCTGCAAGAATCCTGGCTAACAATTTGAATCAGCAATACAAAATTGGGTTTCATTATTTATTTACTAAATACCTAACTAATCACACAGAATTCACATACACACAATTAATCATAACTTGATTACAAATGACGTCATAAAGGAAAACGGGCGAAACAGATATGACAGCTTGTTACACAAAGGAAAAGGGGCTGGGTTGAGTGAAAAAGCGGGAAGACAGGATCAAAGGCGAAGCTGTGCTAAAAGTAAATACAGTATCTTATGCATTCTAAATTACCGCCCATTTGGAAAAGGAAAATGCAATAAATATTTACTCTGAGCTGCGCTTCAGTAGGTTGGTGGTAGATGGAAAGCCGTGTTGCCAAACTGAGTCCTTTGACCTTTAAAGAATGTCTCTGGTTGTTAATTGGATACGTTGTAGTAACGTCGCTGTGTGATAGACGGAATACTCTGTCTGTTCCTTCCTAACCTGCGTTTTCAGCTGCGGTCGCAAGCTCAACAGCTAGGAGGTATCACTTCTGTAGTGAATAAGAGTTCATACCATTCGCAACCAAAGCTCATGCTGATGTTGGCTTCGTTCTGAACCATTCTGACATAGGACCGTCGCCCTCATATCCTCGGAACAGGAAGTTATGTTGTCGACAAGGCTTTATATAGGAAGGGAGAAAAGGGGTGTGTTTCATAGTTTACAACCTCTGTCTCTTTACATGGGCGGGCCACTGAGTGAACAGCAATATCTTATGAAAACCCACATCTCACATTTTAGAAGCTAAAATCACATTTCATCCCATCACAAATCATTTCATGTTCAAACATTTAAATTGAACAACAATTCCATGTGAATCCGATAACTGATGTGTAGACTTTCCACTGTAGAGTTTGTCATCTTATCATTGATGAGAATGTCTCAGATGACAACCGAACTGACATCATATTCATTAAGTACCACCGCATATGTTCAATTGGTCGGATTACCAGAATATAGTTAATTTCCCCCCACATTCTGATGTTCCCAGAATCTCTATGTTAACCAAGGTTTTTTTACAAATGTAACCTCAGTAGGGTAGAGAGAGGAAAAAGGGGGGAAGAAGTATTTATGACATCATCATCATGTCATAAACCTATCCCCCAGGCCAATGTCATGACAGTGGTTAGCTGGTGTAGTCACAGTAGTGTTAGCTGGTTTTACAGTGGGGTAACCGGTGTAGTCACAGTGGGGTTAGCTGGTTTTACAGTTGGGTTAGCTGGTGTAGTCACAGTGGTGTTAACTGGTGTGGTCACAGTGGGATTAGTGTAGGACAGTCATCACTGTTATCTGATGTAGTCAAGGTAAGGTTAAATGGTATAGTCACAGTGGTGTTAGCTGGTTTGACAGTTGGATTAGCTAGTGTATTCAAATTGGGGTCAGCTGGTGTAGTCATAGTGGGGTTAAACGGTGTAGTCACAGTAGTGTTGACTGGTGTAGTTAAATTGGGGTTAGCTGGTGTAGTCACAGTGGGGTTAACTGGTGAAGTCACAGTAGTGTTAACTGGTGTAGTCACAGCGGTGTTAACTGGTGTAGTCACTTTGGGGTTAACTGGTGTAGTCACAGTGTGGTTAGTGTAGGACAGTCATCAATGTTATCTGCTGTAGTCACAGTGGGGTTAAATGGTGTAGTCACAGTGGTGTTAGCTGGTTTTACAGTGTGATTAACTGGTGCAGTCACAGTGGCATGTGAATCCGATAACTCTGATGTGTAGCCTCCACTGTAGTGTTTGTCATCTTATCATTGATGAGAATGTCTCAGATGACAAACGAACTGACATCATATTCATTAAGTACCACCGCATATGTTCAATTGTTCGGATTACCAGAATATAGTTCATTTCCCCCCACATTTTGATGTTCCCAGAATCTCTATGTTAACCAAGGTTTTTAACAAATGTAACCTCAGTAGGGTAGAGAGAGGAAAAAGGGGGGAAGAGGTATTTATGACATCATCATCATGTCATAAACCTATCCCCCAGGCCAATGTCATGACAGTGGTTAGCTGGTGTAGTCACAGTAGTGTTAGCTGGTTTTACAGTGGGGTAACCGGTGTAGTCACAGTGGGGTTAGCTGGTTTTACAGTTGGGTTAGCTGGTGTAGTCACAGTGGTGTTAGCTTGTTTTACAGCGAGGTTAACTGGTGTAGTCACAGTGGGGTTAGCTGGTTTTACAGTGGGGTTAACAGGTGTAGTCACAGTGGGGTTAGCTGGTTTTACAGTTGGGTTAGCTGGTGTAGTCACAGTGGTGTTAGCTTGTTTTACAGCGAGGTTAACTGGTGTAGCCGCAGCGGGGTTAACTGGTGTGGTCAAAGTGGTTTTAGCTGGTTTAACAGTGGGGTTAACAGGTGTAGTCACAGTGGGGTTAACTGGTGTAGTCACAGTGGGGTTAACTGGTGTAGTCACAGTGTGGTTAAATGGTGTAGCCATTGTGGTGTTAACTGTTGTAGTCACAGGGGCTAAATGGTGTAGTCACAGTGGGGTTAGCTGGTGTTGTCACAGTGGGGTTGGTGTCAGACATTAGGTATAACACTCAGCACAATGCACTTAATATGAGTGTCCATAGATCTCTCTCTCTCTCCTTATAGGAATGTCCATAGAGTTCTCTCTCGACTAATATGAGTGTCCATAGAGCTCTCTGTTTTAATATGAGTGTTCATAGATCTCTCTATCCTAATTGGATTGTCCATAGAGCTCTCTCTCCTAATAGGAATGTCCATAAAGGTCTCTCTCCTAATAGGAGTGTCCATAGAGCTCTTTCTCCTAATTGGAGTATCCATAGAGCTCTCTCTCCTAATAGGACTGTCCATAAAGGTCTCTCTCCTAATAGGAGTGTCCATAGAGCTCTTTCTCCTAATTGGAGTGTCCCTAGAGCTCTCTCTCCTAATATGGTGGCAAGTAGCCTAGCGGTTAAGAGCTTTTGGGCCAATATCTGAAAGGTCAATGGTTTGTGTCCCCAAGCTGACTAGGTGAACAATCTGTTTATATGCCCTTGAGCAAAGCACTTAAACCTAGTCGCTCTGGATAAGAGCGTCTGCTAAACGACTCAAATGTAACACATGTAATTGGTCCGTGTGTGACTGTGTTAATTCAGCTCTGCTGTGGTTGTGTGATCATAGAGTCTGGACTGTGACCTTCGGTGACCCTGACAGTTAAATTGGTTGATTTAATTGGTGGTTGATTTTTTTTGTGTCTGAGAGATGTGCTGCAAATGTTGTTTCGATGCAGTGGTTGAGGCTAGAGTTGAGGCTATGAAAGGTCAAGTTCGTGGTACAGTTGAGCTAATGTGTTTGTACTTTGCAGATAAAGCTGTGAGGGCTTATAACTAATATCTGAGGAATGGTGATCATGTTAAGTGCTGTGGCCCAGTTAATGCAGTGGTTGATCTGATGAGTCTGTGTTAATACTTTGCAGTGCTCTAATGGGTGAGGAAGGCCTGAGCCTTAATGAACCTGTTACTGAATAATGCATGCTCAGCCCAGAAAAAAATGTCTGCTAGCAGTCCTAGTGTATGTTTTGTGCGTGTGTATGTTTTGTGTTGTGTGTGGGTGTGTTTTGTGTTGTGTGCTTGTGTTTTGTGTTGTGTTTTGTGTTGTGTGTGTGTGATTTTTGTTGTGTGTGTGTGTGTTTTTTGTTGTGTGTGTTTTGTGCGGGTGTGTCACGTTGTATAAATGATTGGAGACAGGCGCAGGAATACGAAATAGGGGTTTTAATACTCCACCCAAAAATACAACATCATGCCATTGAAAGGAACAGGGACGAAGCCCAAAACAAACATGTATACAAAAACACAGGGATGTAACCCAAACAAAGGAGCGAGGGTAAACCTCTAATAGATACACTGGACGAGACCCGTAATAACAATACACTGGACGAGACCCGTAATAACAACACACTGGACGAGACCCGTAATAACAATACACTGGACGAGACCCGTAATAACAACACACTGGACGAGACCCGTAATAACAACATACTGGACGAGACCCGTAATAACAACACACTGGACGAGACCCGTAATAACAACACACGGGACGAGACCCGTAATAACAACATACTGGACGAGACCCGTAATAACAACATACTGGACGAGACCCGTAATAACAACACACTGGACGAGACCCGTAATAACAACACACGGGACGAGACCCGTAATAACAACATACTGGACGAGACCCGTAATAACAACACACGGGATGAGACCCGTAATAACAATACACGGGACGAGACCCGTAATAACAACACGAGGTGAGACCCGTAATAACAATACACTGGACGAGACCCGTAATAACAACACGAGGTGAGACCCGTAATAACAATACACTGGACGAGACCCGTAATAACAATACACGAGACGAGACCCATAATAACAATACACGGGACGAGACCCGTAATAACAACACACGGGACGAGGCCCGTAATAACAATACACGAGACGAGACCCGTAATAACAACACGAGGTGAGACCCGTAATAACAATACACGGGACGAGACTCGTAACAACGAGTACACAATACACACAGCACCAAAGCCGAAACAACAGAGCACAGGTACTCACAAGACCAATGGACATGGGACAATAACCGACAAGACAATGGGGAACAGAGGGCACATGTATAACATACTAATCAGGGGAAATGGGAACCAGGTGTGTGTAATTCCGGAGCTAGTGCAAGGAAAGAGTAGCAGTACCAGGAATCCTTGACAGTACCCCCCCAACGCGCAGCGTGACGACACCGACCTGGAGGATGGTGAACAGAGGGCACATACAATGACGATACATACCATTACTAATCAGGGGAATTGGAAACAGGTGTGCATAATGAGACAGTTCAGTGACGCCTAGAGGCAGGTGACACACACGTGTGTGGGTGTATGTGTGTTTTGTGTCTTGTGTGTGTGTTGTGTGTGTGCCATATGAATGTATCTAAGCAGACTATGAGAAATGGAATAGCGAGCGCCTGTGTGTGAAAGATGGGTAGATGAGTAGGGTAGATTAATTAGAGATTGCAGGTGTGTGTGCGTGTGTTTGTGTGTTTGTCTGTGTTTGTGTGTTTGTCTGTGTGTCTGTGTGTGTGTGTTTGTCTGGTGTTTGTGTGTTTGTGTGTCTGTGTCTGTGTGTCTGTGTGTGTGTGTGTGTGTGTGTGTGTGTGTGTGTGTGTTTGTGTGTGTTTGTCTGTGTGTGTCTGTATGTGTGTGTGTGTGTTTGTCTGTGTGTGTTTGTCTGTGTGTGTGTGTGTGTGTGTGTGTGTGTGTGTGTGTGTGTGTGTGTGTGTGTGTGTGTGTGTGTGTGTGTGTGTGTGTGTGTGTGTGTGTGTGTCTGTGTGTGTTTGTCTGTGTGTGTTTGTCTGTGTGTGTTTGTCTGTGTGTCTGTGTGTGTGTGTGTGTGTTTGTCTGTGTGTGTCATAAACGACCGAACCCCTTGTTAGCTGAAGGAATAGGGTCCCCAATCTCTCTCTGTCGTTCTTGCTCTCTTTCTCTCTCTCTCAATTCAATTCAAAGGGCTTTATGTTTACATTGACAAAGCAAGTGAAATAGACAAGAAACAAAAGGGAAATAAACAAGAGAAATCAACCATCAGAAATTAAGAGTAAGTATTACACTCACGAAAGTTTTTAAATAATATAGACATTTCAAATGTTGTATTATGGCTATGTACAGTGTAGTAACAATTTGCAAATAGTTGAAGTATGAAAGGGAATATAAATAGATAAATAGATAAACCAAAAATTTCATTTTATGCCCTATGTTGTATTCAGGGCATAAAATGCACGTTTTGGTCCACCAGCCATTGTAACAGATAGATTTGAAAAACTACAAGCCACTCAGATTTCTTACCAAACAAAATAAAAAAATCCCAGGTAAAATTACACCAACAAAACATACAAAATGGAGGAGCAAGCTTTGTAATGTTTCTAAACAATAAATGTATTGCTAGTAAGAAGTAATGTGTCACGGATCCCTCTGGAACTTTCATTGCGCACCCCTGGCCCCTATTCCCACTGATTGTATTTCTATATATGTGCCCTTTGTTCACCATGGTGGGGTTGATTATTGTTGGGGTTGATTATGTCCAAATCAAATCAAAATAAAATATTATTTGTCACATACACATGGTTAGCAGATGTTAATGCAAGTGTAGCGAAATGTTTGTGCTTCTAGTTCCGACCATGCAGTAATATCTAACAAGTAATCTAACCTAAGATGATTACGGGTCTCGTCCCGTGTGTTAATCATTGTGCGCTTGTGCAATTTATTTAATGTACTCCTCACTCTTTGTTTGGGTTTCAACCCTGTGTTTTTGTTACGTGTTTGTTGGGTCTGCGTCCGCGTGCCTTTACACTGCACTCCGTAATTTGGGCTGAATTTTAAAAAAACTATTACGCATTCCTGCGCCTGTCTCCCGACTCATTCATACCAACGTTACATGTGGTTCATTGTTTAATTTTAAAAAATTGTGACCTGAGTCTTGCAACCAAAATTTCACAGATGAGAAAAAAATGCTGACCTGTCCCTTTAAGGGTTAGAGGTTACTGTGGTAACGGGACTCAGAGTTTGTGTCTGTGCGATTGAGTTGGAAGCATTGTCTTCTGTTCCCAAGCAGTTGAAATTCAAATATAAAACTATGTACAGAACAAGAAACACAAAGTCACTTCAGTAGACTTTTGTTTCAAGAAAATTAGACCAGTTTTTATGCTTGTCCCCAGCGCTTCTAAACATTAATCTTTCACTCAGCTCTTTGCGTTCACACAGCACCCAGTAAGGCTGTGTTGCAGTGCGAGTTGGAATTGGCTATATAGGATTCTTATTTTTTTTGACTTTGTGTGATTAATTTACCAGCTGTTAAACAAAATGTCAGAAATATTTGTAAAATGGCTACTGCATCATTTATTGGACTATACATGTGATCATATTTTACTATTTTTTTATTCACAAATGCGAGCCCTGACCAACATGGCTGTTGAAATCTACCCACATTTGGCTGGTGCAGGTTTTCATTTTAGGGCCTGGTGGAATTTACAATGGTGTTTGTTCTCCAAGATCACAAATCTTGCAGCTGTGGTGGTACACTTCGGTATTTCACTGAATTGATATGGGAGTTTATCAAGATTGGATTTGTTTCCAAATTCTTTGTGGGTCTGTATAATTAGAGGGAAATATGTGCCTCTAATATGGTAATACGCTTTGTAGAAGGTTAGGAAGTGCAGCTCGGTTTCCACGTCATTTTGTTGGCAGTGGGCACATAGCCTGCCTACTCCTGAGAGCAGTGTCGACCTGTCATTCAGTGCTCTGCCCCACCTGTTTTGAGTCCCAGCTGTTAAGCCCTTTTTCTTGCCTGCTTTGCATATTATTTTGGCATTAATACATATCACATGTCAGTTTGCAAACAAAGTAAAAAATATATTGAGTCTGAGTTTAATAAAGCAAAATACAAATTTGGTTTATTTTGCTTTCTTGAGTAAGGCAGCTCCAAAATGCAGGTGTTTCAGCCTAGCACAGTGCTTTCTGTGGTGTGGCTGTGTGTGTGTGTGTGTGTGTGTGGGGGGGGGGGGGGGGCAGCCAGCAGTAAATACGAAGCGTATGGGTTGGCAATGTTCTCTAGTTGCGTCGTGATTGGCTCAATGTTCTGTCACTCATGGGGACACTACATCACCGCAAAATCCACGGTGAGAGCTTGAAAATTCAAGCCCCTTGGGTGCTGCCATAGAGTTACATTAGAAGTGCCCATCCAAGAAGGCTCAAGGTCATTGGCCACAGATAAAATGAGGTCAAATCATGTTATATCTATTGTACCTTTGATTGGACCTATAATGTCAACATCATTTCGTTCAAAATCTTAGCTAGCAAGCTAGCAGTCATCATTATGAATCTAGTCAACAATCTACTGGCAAATCCTTTTCAATCCTTGTCACAAGAAGATAAATTATGAAGAGAAATTATAGATAAAACGTATCAGTGCTCATTGACCGTTGGTAATAAACATTACACAACAAGTTGGAAATCACAAATTCAATAATGAGTGGTTTGGAAGGAATCAGTGACTAACTGCATTGCAAACCAATCACTAGCCTGCTATTCAGTGGAGTTAGTTTGATGACAAAATTTGCCCACGTAGGACCACTGCGCCACCTTCCTCTTCAAGTGAGCACAGCACAACAAGTTGAGTCCAAAAATGTATTGTGTGCTGCTGCTGCATAAATGTGACTCACCACCTGGATTTGGTCTTATGTAGCAAAATTTGAAGTGGTGTTTTTACATTGGATAAAAGTAGTACAAAATGGTATAAGAAACACTGCATTTGAGGAACAATTGGAAAGTAATTCTGCTTTGAAAGTTTATCAACTTGTAAAATCACTTTTGAAGAAATGTCCTTTGAATGTTTTGATATCTAATGAAGAACTCTTCTTTGTCTACACTCATTCAGCATCCTTCACACCCCCTTAAGCTTTAGCCCCACCCATCTCGTTTCGCTCTCGGAGTGCACACTTGACGCTCTGGCCAATGATTTGTTTACCTATGGATAACATGAAAACAGCCTAACCAGCTCTGCTGGCAATACTTTCATTACGCTTTTTTTGCAGATGTTAACTAACACTGGCCATGTTCAATAGGTGTTGTACACATATCACATAACGTTAGCTAACGAGCCAGCCAGCTAATGTTAGCTAGTTAAACAACAATGAACAGTGCCAACAATGCCACAGTGCTGGGAGCTAACCAAACAGGTTCAATGTTAGTTAGCTAACAGTAGGCTCTAACTAGAAAAGCAAACGGCTCTGGGATACGAAGAATAACGTCAGCTAGGGAGCCAGCCAGCTCACAGCTAGCTAGCTAACAGTACACTTGTAAAGATAATTTTGTTCTCAATGTTCATAAACTGAACTTCAATTAAACTGCTCAGTCTGCAACCCAGAATTTGTAAGATTCTAGTTGAATGAAACAGACAGAGTCCCCGCTTACAATAGTCAGAAGGTTTATTCACGAGAGCTCTAAAAAAAGCCTTTTATACCTCACATTTGGTCATACGAATGCCCCTCCTCCCCTCTAACACTGTCAATGCTGTTTACAAGTTTTCTCCAACACATGCATTGCTTATCATATCCTGAAACATGTTACACAATCTACTGCAAGCCCAACGGTTTCTCCCCTCTCTGGGTGGGGAAACCTCCTTCCCTGTTATTAGTTTCACAGTGGCCAGAGCTTGGAATCAGTCCGTATCTCACCATCTGTTGCGTCATCGACCTCTCCAGAGTCCTGGAAATGAGACCTCGCATGCACTGAATCAAACAGCACCCACATAACACCAACATAGTCATACAGGTGAAAGTTGACCATAACACAGTGATGACATTTTTCCATTCACCAAACATACTGTCAAACCAATTTGTTAGAGAATTATCCACCCCGGAGTTCTCCGCTGATTCATGAGCTAATGTGGTCAAACCAGCCAGGTCCATGGTCACTGATCTGTCTGGAGCTGTGTTATTGGGGATAAAAAGTGCAACATTCTGCTCCAAATATCACACATAACCCCCCTTCTCAGCCAGTAACATATCCAATGCTATTCTCTTCTGCCATACCATCAAACTAGTTGCAGCTGTTTGTTCTGCTAACCGTTTAAGCGCATCTCTAGTATGGTTGATGAAACGCTGTTGGTTATAATAGAAATAATTTATCCAATCTCCATTTTTTTTTGAGAGCTGACCACCAAAAGATGCTTGATTCCAATCCAGCTCATATCTGATTCCTAGCTTTGAAATCATCAGGCACCCCCCTTGGAACCCCAATGCTATCAATGTAAACATTATTGACAAAAGACCCTGATGGAGCACTCCTTCTCTCTCTCTTTTACCCGGCACTAGGTTTTTGTATTTGATAAGAGTGAAGGACATGCCCAACTGTAATAATGCACAAATACCAGTCCAATTTGTAGGCAGGTTAGGCCACAGCTTCATACCTCCACACAACCACCAGACATCCACTCTAGGCCTTTTAATCTTACTAAAGTTCTCTGAACTCAACCACCCAGTCAGGTCCCTCATTGTCTCGTCGGTTGTAACATTCTCTGTCCTATTGCATGTTCTTACTTCCCCCACGTTCCGTCCGTGTCTGTTGTATCGAGCCATACAAGAATAGTTTCGTCCTGTAACTGTGGAAGGGGTAAGTCTGGATGTAAAGGGCACATGGGGATACAGATAATGCAGATCACTGCAACTGTCATTGTTTGGCTTCTCTGCCTTCTTGAACAGCTGTACCATACAGGTTATTCCCCTAGGTAAATTAATTCCATCGAGTGGAAAGGGGATGGTTGTCAACTGAGGTTTGGCTGTGGCGGAGGCATAACATTGTTATTTAGCTACTGATCTGGCTGTATACTGAATCCATTCCAACCATAGGTTGGAATCCCCAAACCCAGTCTCCACCTCAATCACTTCCTTAAGATCTTTTGTCTGAACTATCCGCACCGGTCCTTGGCTCTGGATGACTGCACTGGTAATATCCGTTTTGTCAGGGGAACTGCTTGGACTAGAACTATCACCGGCTCTAATCTCTGCTACCCAGAATGGTACTGTAGTGTCGACGGAAACCTGGTCAAAACCAACATACCATAACCCAAGATCCTCTTCCTTTACGTTTTTAATGGTAATTTGTAACTTTATGCAATATTCCCTTGTTCCGGATTGCAGTCAACAATCATCACCTTTACTATACTCCATCTGCTTCCATATTGGGAGTGTTGATTTACATAGCCCTCCCGCTTTGTGTGAGCTATGACCTGCTCCCATGAATTACACAGGGATCTGCACAGATATCTTCCATAAAGGCCCATAGTTCTAGACTGCCAAGAGGTTAGGGACCCCATTTGGACTCAACTGAGACATCTTTCCCTAACTCTGCTCTCACTTCCCTTCTATCCAAATTGAGTGACCTTTAATACTTGTATAATACAAAATCCTCATCTTCTACACTATGGGTCAAGCTACTCCCTTCTGCCTTCTTGGGTGGGTCATGATGTATTAGGAATATGACCCCTTCCCCGGAGAACATATCATCAGCTAGAGGCAAACCCACACTTTCACTTCAATGAACGCACACAGAGAGGATAGAGCGGGTTAGGGAATCTTCGTTAGAGAGGTAACTCCGAACCTTATTGGTATTCGGTTCATCTCCTAACTCTGTGATTGTTCGACAGTATCAGAGTGTCCTACCCTCCCTTGATCATTACGATCAACTAATCCAGGACCTTGATGGTATAGTAAATTGCCCAGTAGCTCTTTCAGCTATTCTCACCACGAAGGCTGTCACCAGGAGCACTTGGTATGGCCCCTCCCACTGTGGCTGCTTTCAATCCTTTTTCTTTAGTGATTGGACCCAGACCCAGTCTGCTGGCCAAATCGTGTGTGTAATCTCCTTCTGTAGTTCTCCTCTTGTGCAGAAAATCTCGGACATACGGGTTTGGTTAACCTTTTGCGTGTAGGGGGCAGTATTTTCATTTTTGACTAAAAAACGTACCCATTTGAAACTGCCTATTTCTCAGCCTCAGAAACTAAAATATGCATATAATTGTCAGATTAGGATAGAAAACACTCTAAAGTTACCAAAACTGTAAAAATATTGTCTGTGAGTATAACAGAACTGATATTGCAGGCGAAAACTTGAGGAAAATCTAATCAGGAAGTGATTTTGAAACCTCTCTGTTCCTATGCATTTCTATCCTCCATTTAAAGGATGGCTTCCCTAAGGTGTCAACACTCTTTAGACATAGTTTCAGGCTTTTATTTTGAAAAAGGAGCGTGAAAGATCACATTGCGTAAGTGGAAAGGTGGGGGATCTCAGCGTGAGTTTTGCGCTACAGAATAAAGCGGCCATTGTTTCTCCCGGTGTTATTGAAAAACCGGTTGATATATTATCGAATATATATTTTAAAAACAACCTCAGGATTGATTATAAAAAACATTTGACATGTTTATGTGGACATTATGGATATTATTTGGAATATATGTCTGTGTTGTTGTGACCGCTCTTTCCTGTGGATTTCTGAACATAACGCGACAAACAAACGGAGGTATTTTGGGTATAAAGATTATCTTTATGGAACAAAAGGAACATTTCTTGTCTAACTGGGAGTCTCGTGAGTGAAAACATCCGAAGATCATCAAAGGTAAACGATTAATTTGATTGCTTTTCTGATTTTCGTGACCTAGCTACTTAATCACCCTGTCATCTCAGATTTTCAAAATATGCTTTACAGCCAAAGCTAGACAAGCATTTGTGTAAGTTTAATCAAATGAAATCGTCTACCTTTAATGAACTTCGGATGTTTTCACTCACGAGACTCCCAAGTAGATAGCCAAAGTTAATTTTTTCCCAAAATATTATTTTTGTAGGGGAAATAGCTCCGTTGGTTCTTCACGTTTGGCTGAGAAATCGCCCGGAAATTGCAGTCACGAAAACGGCGAAAAATATTCCAAATTAGCTCCATAATATCGACAGAAACATGGCAAACGTTGTTTATAATCAACCCTCAAGGTGTTTTTCTAATATCTATTCGATAATATATCCGTAGGGACAATTCGTTTTTCAGTAGGACCGATTGGAGTAATGGCTACCTCTGTATTTTACGCGAGACTCACCCTGGGAGCCATCATGAGACCACTTACGCAATGTAGCCGCCTACGGCTATTCTTCAACATAAATGCGGAAAACTACGTCACAATGCTGTAGACACCTTGGGGAATACGTAGAAAGTGTAAGCTCGTTGATAGGACATTCACAGCTCAATAGGGACTCATTGGAACGCAGCCCTTTCAAAATATGGGGCACTTCCGGATTGGATTTTTCTCAGGCTTTCGCCTGCAACATCAGTTCTGTTATACTCACAGACAATATCTTTACAGTTTTGGAAACGTTAGAGTATTTTCTATCCAAAGCTGTCAATTATATGCATATTCTAGCATATTGTCCTGATAAAATACGGGAAAAATACGGGCTTAAAACGGGAAAGTTTTTTTTCCAAAAATGAAAATACTGCCCCTAGAGTCGCAACAGGTTAATCTCCCCAAATTTGTGAATAAAGATTACTGATTACTTTCATTAAATCACACATGTAAGATACTAAATTAAAGCTACACTCATTGTGAATCCAGCCAACATGTCAGATTTTAAAAAGGCTTTTCGGCGAAAGCATAATAAGCTATTATCTGATGATAGCACAACAGTAAACAAAGAGAATAGCATATTTCAACCCTGAAGGCGCTACACAAAACGCAGAAATAAAATATAAATCATGTCTTACCTTTGATGAGCTTCTTTTGTTGGCACTCCAATATGTCCCATAAACATCACAATTGGTCCTTTTGTTCGATTAATTCCGTCCATATATATCCAAAATGTCAATTTATTAGGCGCGTTTGATCCATAAAAAAAACTGCTTCCAATTAGCGCAACGTCACTACAAAATATCTCAAGTGTTACCTGTAAACTTTGCTAAAACATTTCAAACTACATTTGCAATACAACTTTAGGTATTTGTAAACGTTAATAATCGATCAAATTGAAGACGGGTCTATCTGTGTTCAATACAGGAAGACAACAAACCAACGCTACTTTTCAAGTCTTGCGCAACTCTCAACAGTGTTACCCAGTTCCTAGATGTCTGTACTTCTTCATTGCAAAAAGGAATAACCTCAACCAAATTCCAAAGACTGGTGACATCCAGTGGAAGCGGTAGGACCTGCAAACAAGTGCCTAAGAAATAATGTTTCCCAATGAGAACTCACTGAACAGACAGAGACCTAAAAAAACAATTCCTAATGGTCAGTCCTCTGGGTTTTGCCTGCTACATAAGTTCTGTTATACTCACAGACAGGATTCAAACAGTTTTAGACTTCAGACTGTTTTCTATCCAAATATACTAATAATATGCATATCTTATATTCTTGGCATGAGTAGCAGGTAGTTGAAATTTGGCACGCTATATATCCAAAAGTGAAAATGCTGCCCCCTATACCTTAAGGTGAGGCACATGGGCTACTAAAAGCTTACTACACAACATACACTTAGCCTATTGTTCTGACTGGTGGCGCACACGCAGCCTACAGCCTGTTCTAGAAAAATGTCACAATTGAATATTGTAAGATCTTTCATTGTCTGCTTATATGCCCCCTTTATTTATCCTACCATTCTGACTTGGTGTACAAGGAGAACACTGTAAGAACAGCCCATGTTCTGAATTCTGTCGTTGTACATTTCAAAAGTGCTGAACAAACAGTTATCTTGACTACGTCCATCTTAGCTCGCTCGTTAATGTCGTAATCAAAATTATGTATTGCCTGTTATCCGCTTGTCGTCCCCTTATGCCATAGTTTGTACATCTCAATTATCAGTACAAACCACATTTCTTTAAGCAAGTCACCATATCAGCTGTTTTTTTAAAAGACAGTAAATGAGTCTGAATTAACGGTTTCGTTGTCAGACGAGGCTCTGCTGACAGCCAGGTGTAGCAGTGGTATGGTGTTGGGACTGCTGCTGAGACTGCTGTTGGGACAGCTTTATGTAGGCCATAACAGTTAATGGGCACCGTTTGTCACCGTTATTGTGCAATTAATGTATTGTTTAGTGTTGTGTTGTGTAGTGACTTTGCTGGCATGCATCAAATGTTTTTTGTTTTTTTGGCCCCACCAATATTTACATGCACATTGAGAGAGGCGATGGTGGACTCTCTCAATATTAAAGCTATGCTCACTCAGTCTGTACATAGTCTCAATGTTCCTTCATTTTGGGTCAGTCACAGTGGTCATGTATTCTGCCTCTGTGTACTCTCTGTTTAGGGCCAAATCACATTCCAGTTTGCTCAGTGTTTTTGTTGATTCTTTCCAATGTGTCAAGTAATTTTCCTTTTGTTTTCTCATGACTTGGTTGGGTCTAATTGTGTTGCTAACCTGGGTCTTTGTGGGGTCTGTTTGTGTTTGTGAAGAGTCCCAGTACCATCTGGCTGAGGGGACTCTTCTCCAGGTTTATCTCTTTGTAGGTGAGGGCTTTTTCATGGAATGTTTGGGAATCAAACTGGGGTCACAGTTTGGTGACCCCAGATCTCTCTCTCACTCACTCACTCACTCACTCACTCACTCACTCACTCACTCACTCTTTCTCTCTGTCTGTCCGTCTGTCTCTCTCTCTCTCTCACTCACTCTTTCTCTCTGTCTGTCCACCTCTGCCAGTCTCTCTCTGTCTCCCTCTCCCTCTGTCCCTTTCTCTCTCTCTCTCTCTCTCTCTCTCTCTCTCTCCCTCTCTTTCTCTCTAGTATTCTCACTCACTCTGTACCCCTTCCCTCCCTCCCTCTATCTCTGACTCTTCTCTCTGTTCTTCCTCTGTAGTTTGACCAGCTGATGTTCAACATGCACTTTGCCAGAGGGATGCACCCAGACCTCTTGCAAGATAATCTAAGTTGTTATAACCATTCACAACATGATCATTATCAGGCATAGGCTTTTCCTCTTCAGTCATGAAGTCCTGTCCATCTGACATCATCTCCTATTCATCTTAATGCTGTTGTCTCTCTGCTTCAACTACAGGAGTGGGACGCCTTCACTGGCCTCATAGTAGGGATATGGTGAGAAAGATGGTAACGTACAACAGCTGTGTGTGTGTGTGTGCGTGCGTGCGGGTGTGTGAGAGAGTGGTTTTGGGACAGTCTCATTCACCTCATCTCTCTTTCATGTAGGGTTGCACATTTTGGGGAATCTTCAGAGGTGGAAACGTCCTCTGACACCATAGGCCTTGTTGATCTCTGCACCAGACAGGATGCTCTTGACAGCAAACATGGGGTCCAACATGAACGCTGCGGGGTGTATGGGCTTCAGGCAGAAGTCTTCACCGTTTTTGATGTATTTCAGAACTGCAGATTCCTCTGCTTGGAGCAACAGTGAAGTGGGCAGGGCAGTACGGATTTATTCTCTTACAGCTGCAAGCAGAGTCTGAACATCAGACAGGATGGCATTGTGGGCGGCAGGGTAGCCTAGTGGTTAGAGCGTTGGACTAGTAACCGGAAGGTTGCGAGTTCAAACCCCCGAGCTGACAAGGTACAAATCTGTCGTTCTGCCCCTGAACAGGCAGTTAACCCACTGTTCCCAGGCCGTCATTGAAAATAAGAATTTGTTCTTAACTGACTTGCCTGGCTAAATAAAGGTAAAATAAAAAAATAAAAAAAATTGTCTCCCTCAATCGGTTCAATGGCTACTGCTATAGGTTTCAGGAGTTTCAGGCTGCTTACCACTCTCTCCCAAAATACATCATCCAGGAGGATCCTCTTGATGGGGCTGTCCATATCGGCAGACTATGATATGGCAATTTCTTGGAGAGACTCCTTCCCCTCCAGGAGACTGTCAAACATGATGACAACACCACCCCAATGGGTGTTGCTGGGGAGCTTCAATGTGGTGACCTTATTCTTCTCACTTTGCTCAGTGAGGTAGATTTCTGCAGTATGACCCTTCACATACCTAACCATTTCATTGGCTCTCTTGTAGAGTAGATCCATTGTTATCAGTGCCATGATGTCCTCGAGGAGCAGATTCAATACATGAGCAGCACAGCCAATGGGTGTGATGTGACCAAGCAGCCATCAAGTTCACAGCATTATCTGTCACCAGTGCAAATACATTCTGTGGTCCAAGGTCATTGATGACTGCCTTCAGCTCATCTGCAACGTAGAGACCAGTGTGTCTGTTGTCCCTTGTGTCTGTGCTCTTGTAGAATACTGAGGGGTGGAGATTATGTAGTTAATTATTCTTTGCCCACGAACATTCAACCACCCATCAGAGATGATTGCAATACAGTCTGCTTTCTCTATGATTTGCTTGACCTTCACTTGAACTCTGTTGAACTCTGCATCCAGCAAATGAGTAGATAAAGCATGTCTAGTTGGAGGGGTGTATGCTGGGCGAAGAACGTTCAGAAATCTCTTCCAATACACATTGCCTGTGAGTATCAGAGTACCAGTTGCATACACAGCTCGAACAAGACATTACTCTGACTACGCTCCTCCATTGAGTCAAAAAAACTTCTGATTCCAGCAGGACCATGAGCTGTTGCTATCGATAAGGTCATTTTCACCTTGAATAGAAGTAGAGGGACTTTTGTCAGAGGTTGCTTGTTGTGAGCACTGAGGGAACATGGCCAGATGATTCTGGATCTTTGTTGCATTCTTCACATATGACTTGGCACAGTATTTGCGAATGTACACAGCTTTTCCTTCCACATTAGTTGCTGTGAAATGTCTCCACACATCAGATAGTGGCATTTTCCTGTAAAGATTAGAAACAAATGAGGAAGAAAAAAAATTCCATGTTCAGATAAATAGTTAAGCAGTTCGATGAAACAACTCCTTAATTAGATAAATGGTTTAAATGAAACATGTCTTGAAACAGGTGACTTAACATTCCTCATTTAGCAGGCTCAAGCAAGCTAAAACCCACATGGTATCAAAAACTAACAAGCAGACATTGTTAATAAGTTAGAAATGATTTAAACACACTTTGCTGCAGGCTACTGTTTACTAGTTCACAAAAGTCATGTGTGTCACATAAAATATATTCACCCCACTCAGTATTGTAATCAAAACGTACCAGAAAGCATGTAGTCCTTGGCTCAGACAGTCTAGTAGTGTGGGCTAAATAGCATCTCATTAGCGTGCAAGATCTTAAGAATCAGCTGCACATGTGATGGAAGAGTGCACTGTGCATGCAGAGGGTTGCAATTGAATTGGGGCTAGTTTAATATGCCACAAGTTTAATATGCCACAAAATATGCCACAAGACCTAGAATTGCCTTCACTGTTATAAGCTTACTTTATTAAATTCATTTAAGCAAAAATCCCAAAATTCCAGGGGTTCACTTTCCAACTGTCCAACGCTTTGCAACCCTACTATCACGGATGAACTCACCTTCTTTTCCTTTCCGGTAACAGGGTACCCAGAAATCTTTGTGGGAGCAGATTCCTTATACCATGTTCAAGGTTCATATACACAGCTCAAAAAAAGGGAACACTTAAACAACACAATGTAACTCCAAGTCAATCACACTTCTGTGAAATCAAACTGTCCACTTAGGAAGCAACACTGATTGACAATAAATTTCACATGCTGTTGTGCAAATGGAATAGACAACAGGTGGAAATTATAGGCAATTCGCAAGACACCCCCAATAAAGGAGTGGTTCTGCAGGTGGTGACTACAGACCACTTCTCAGTTCCTATGCTTCCTGGCTGATGTTTTGGTCACTTTTGAATGCTGGCGAAGCTTTCACTCTAGTGGTAGCATGAGAGGGAGTCTACTTCCCACACAAGTGACTCAGGTAGTGCAGCTCATCCAGGATGGAACATCAATGCAAGCTGTGGCAAGAAGGTTTGCTGTGTCTGTCAGCGTAGTGTCCAGAGCATGGAGGCGCTACCAGGTACAGGCCAGTACATCAGGAGACGTGGAGGAGGCCGTAGGAGGGCAACAACCCAGCAGCAGGACCGCTACCTCTGCCTTTGTGCAAAGAGGAACAGGAGGAGCACTGCCAGAGCCCTGCAAAATGACCTCCAGCAGGCCACAAATGTGCATGTGTCTGCTCAAACGGTCAGAAACAGACTCCATGAGGGTGGTATGAGGGCCCGACGTCCACAGGTGGGGGTTGTGCTTACAGCCTAACACCGTGCAGGACGTTTGTCATTTGCTAGAGAACACCAGGATTGGCAAATTCGCCTGGCGCCCTGTGCTCTTCACAGATGAAAGCAGGATCACACTGAGCACATGTGACAGACGTGACAGAGTCTGGAGACGCCGTGGAGAACGTTCTGCTGCCTGCAACATCCTCCAGCATGACCGGTTTGGCGGTGGGTCAGTCATGGTGTGGGATGGCATTTCTTTGGGGGGCCGCACAGCCCTCCATGTTCTCGCCAGAGGTAGCCTGACTGCCATTAGGTACCGATATGAGATCCTCAGACCCCTTGTGAGACCATATGCTGGTGTGGTTGGCCCTGGGATCCTCCTAATGCAAGACAATGCTAGACCTCATGTGGCTGGAGTGTGTCAGCAGTTCCTGCAAGAGGAAGGCATTGATGCTATGGACTGGCCCGCCCGTTCCCCAGACCTGAATCCAACTGAGCACATCTGGGACATCATGTCACGCTCCATCCACCAACACCATGTTGCACCACAGACTGTCCAGGAGTTGGCGGATGCTTTAGTCCAGGTCTGGGAGGAGATCCCTCAGGAGACCATCCGCCACCTCATCAGGAGCATGCCCAGGCGTTGTAGGGAGGTCATACAGGCACGTGGAGGCCACACACACTACTGAACCTCATTTTGACTTAAGAGCATTACATCAAAGTTGGATCAGCCTGTAGTGTGGTTTTCTACTTTAATTTTGAGTGTGACTCCAAATCCAGACCTCCATGGGTTGATAAATTTGATTTCCATTGATAATTTTTGTGTGATTTTGTTGTCAGCATTCAACTATGTAAAGAAAAAGGTATTTAATAAGAATATTTCATTCATTCAGATCTAGGATGTGTTGAGCAGTGCAGTATATACCATGTTCAAGATTCATATGTCATTTTCAATGTTCATACAGTATATACCATGTTGAAGGTTTGTTTACATACATACACACTGTAAAAGGAGGAGGGAGTCTGTTAATGTTGCATTCTCGGATCTTTTGCTTTTTAGCTTCATCCTTTCATTCCATCCCTCTTTTCTCCACTCTTCTGTCTCTCCTCTCCTTCTCCTCTTCTGTCTCTCCTCCTTCCCTCATCTTCTGTCTCTCCTCTCCTCCTCTCCTCCTCCTCTTCTGCCTCCCCTTTCCTCCTCTCCTCTTCTGTCTCCCCTCTCCTCCTTATATGTCTCCCCTTTCCTCTTCTGTCTCCCCTCTCCTCCTTATCTGTCTCCCCTCTCCTCTTCTGTCTCCCCTCTCCTCCTTATCTGTCTCTCCTCTCCTCCTTATCTGTCTCCCCTCTCCTCTTCTGTCTCCCCTCTCATCCTCCCCGCCTCCTCTGTCTCTCCTCTCCTTCTCCTCTTCTGTCTCTCCTCTCCTCCTCCTCTTCTGTCTCCCCTCTCCTCCTCTTCTGGCTCCCCTCTCCTCCTACTCATCTGTCTCCCCTCTCCTCCTCCTCTCCTCCTCCTCTTTCTCTTTCTCTCTGCAGGTGCTGCTGGTTCAGGCCATCAGGCCAGATAGACTACAGAGTGCAATGGCTGCCTTCACCTCGCAGGCCTTGGTGAGTGTGTGTGTAATCCCTGCTGTCCGCCATAATTCTGCCTGTGTAGTAAAAGTGTCATCATTAGTGCTGATCAATCCATCCTAACGACACACGCAGTAAACACAGCAACGGGTCAACAGCATTCAAAGCATCTCTTATCAGCAGCATTGATCTGCAGGCATGATGCAGCGAGTCAGCGCTTTATACAAGTACATCAGGTCATAAAACACACACACACACGCACACGCACACGCACACGCACACGCACACACATGCGACAGAGACACATACTCACATAAGGCTCCTGTCCTCCATGATGGAGCTGCCTGACAGGAGCAATAGGGAAGGTGTACAGTGGATGGAGCTGCCTGACAGAAGCAATAGGGAAGGTGTACAGTGGATGGAGCTGCCTGACAGAAGCAATAGGGAAGGTGTACAGCAATGGATGGAGCTGCCTGACAGAAGCAATAGGGAAGGTGTACAGTGGATGGAGCTGCCTGACAGAAGCAATAGGGAAGGTGTACAGTGGATGGAGCTGCCTGACAGAAGCAATAGGGAAGGTGTACAGTGGATGGAGCTGCCTGACAGAAGCAATAGGGAAGGTGTACAGTGGATGGAGCTGCCTGACAGAAGCAATAGGGAAGGTGTACAGTGGATGGAGCTGCCTGACAGAAGCAATAGGGAAGGTGTACAGTGGATGGAGCTGCCTGACAGAAGCAATAGGGAAGGTGTACAGTGGATGACAGAAGCAATAGGGAAGGTGTACAGTGGATGGAGCTGCCTGACAGAAGCAATAGGGAAGGTGTACAGTGGATGGAGCTGCCTGACAGAAGCAATAGGGAAGGTGTACAGTGGATGGAGCTGCCTGACAGAAGCAATAGGGAAGGTGTACAGTGGATGGAGCTGCCTGACAGAAGCAATAGGGAAGGTGTACAGTGGATGGAGCTGCCTGACAGAAGCAATAGGGAAGGTGTACAGTGGATGGAGCTGCCTGACAGAAGCAATAGGGAAGGTGTACAGTGGATGGAGCTGCCTGACAGAAGCAATAGGGAAGGTGTACAGTGGATGGAGCTGCCTGACAGAAGCAATAGGGAAGGTGTACAGTGGATGGAGCTGCCTGACAGAAGCAATAGGGAAGGTGTACAGTGGATGGAGCTGCCTGACAGCAGCAATAGGGAAGGTGTGCAGTGGATGAGGCTGCCTGACAGAAGCAATAGGGAAGGTGTATAGTGATTCATAGACAGTCATTACTCCTAATTTGTCACTACCACACACACAAAAGAGAAAGCGCGGAAAATTAATCACTAGACATTTCTCTTCATTTGACACACACACACATAGCTATACGCACATACACATCAAATGTGTGTGTAGACCTGCTGAATGTGTGGTGATTTCTCTTCATTATGCCAGTGGGCTCCGAGGGGAGAACAGAGCGATATGATTGGACGATTAGCCCCATGGAGGGAGAACAGATTGGCTGTGATTCACTGGAGTCACGGAGGTCTGACGAGGTGTCTTGCTTGCGTACCTGCGTGTATGTGCTTGCGTATGTAGGTTTTTGTGTTTCTAAGGTCTTCAATGTAGATTTGAGAGAGTTTCCTCATTGATATGTTAAGACACCAGCACTACTAGAAGTAAACATTCTGCAATGCTGTCATCAACAGAGTTTAGTAGTTGAGTCTGAACTGTTGGTACTTATGTTGCTTTGCTGCATCTAGCGTCTGTCATAAGCAACATTAGTTGACAGCTGCTCATATGTTGGATTGTAAGTATTCATCTAACAACAGAGCTTTCGTCTATCTTCCCATGTTGGCTCAGTTCCAGTGGTTAGATTAATGTTTCTTTACAATTTTCACTACTGTAAAACTTCAATGAATTGTCCGGGAATTTTTTTGCTTAAATCACTGAACATGCGCTTATTAGAGCCAGGCTTCTATTTGAGCCAGGTGTCTATTAGAGCCAGGCGTCTATTAGAGCCAGGCTTCTATTTGAGCCAGGTGTCTATTAGAGCCAGGCTTCTATTTGAGCCAGGTGTCTATTAGAGCCAGGCTTATTAGAGCCAGGCTTCTATTAGAGCCAGGCGTCTATTAGAGCCAGGCGTCTATTAGAGCCAGGCGTCTATTAGAGCCAGGCTTCTATTTGAGCCAGGTGTCTATTAGAGCCAGGCTTCTATTTGAGCCAGGTGTCTATTAGAGCCAGGCGTCTAGAGCCAGGCGTCTAGAGACAGGCTTCTTGAGCCAGGTGTCTATTAGAGCCAGGCTTCTATTTGAGCCAGGTGTCTATTAGAGCCAGGCTTCTATTAGAGCCAGGCGTCTATTAGAGCCAGGCGTCTATTAGAGCCAGGCGTCTATTAAAGACAGGCTTCTATTTGAGCCAGGTGTCTATTAGAGCCAGGCTTCTATTTGAGCCAGGTGTCTATTAGAGCCAGGCGTCTATTAGAGACAGGCTTCTATTTGAGCCAGGCGTCTATTAGAGACAGGCTTCTATTTGAGCCAGGTGTCTATTAGAGCCAGGCTTCTATTTGAGCAAGGCGTCTATTAAAGACAGGCTTCTATTTGAGCAAGGCGTCTATTAAAGACAGGCTTCTATTTGAGCAAGGCGTCTATTAAAGACAGGCTTCTATTTGAGCAAGGCGTCTATTGAAGACAGGCTTCTATTTGAGCCATGCGTCTATTTCTATAATGCACACAGCTTTTGCTCGTTTGCGTAGTTAATTGTTTGATTCTAGCATTTTTATAAACGTACTTTCCACACTATGTCACATTTCTGTTAGTATGCCTCTCCAAAGAAACACAAACTTTTCCTTGACTAATTATACTCCTCTTTGACATGCATTTTCGACAGTTATTACTTTCACCACTAGCAGGTGATCGACCAATTTCTAGGGTCTGTACTCCGAAGTTTACCATTTTTGAGCTCGCAAGTTAGCTAGAAGTTCTCAGCTGTTAGCAACCAATGGCTAGCAGTTTTTTACTGGCAATAAATATTAAACCTCTTGAGTAACTCATGGTAACATCGTAAACAACTCATTTAGACCAAGTGCTTATTTGGAACAGGCGTTTATTTGCTGAAATGTGTGTCGTTGCTGGCTATTAAAAGGGACAGATGGCTATTTGAGACCGCATTTATTTGACATTATATGGTATTTCTTCTGGAAGAAACAGCCGCACATTCCAGTCATTCCACCTAGAACTTTATCCTTGACTGTTGGGACACTGTCCTACCATATCTGCTTTCCTAATCTCTCCCTCTATCACCGTCTCTACCTCTCTCCCCCCTCTTCCTCCCTCTGCCCTCTACCTCCCTCTGCCCTCTACCTCCCTCTGTCCTCTACCTCCCTCTGCCCCTCTCTCCCCTCCCTCTACTTCCGTCTGTCCTACCTCACTCTGCCCTCTGCCCCTCTCTCCCCTGCCCTCTACCTCCCACACTCCCTTTACCTCCCTCCTCCTTGACTGTTGGGACACTGTCCTACCATATGTCCATCTGCTTTCCTAATCTCTCCCTCTATCACCGTCTCTACCTCTCTCCGCCCTCTACCTCCCCCTCCCTTTATCCTTGACTGTTGGGACACTGTCCCTCTGCCCTCTTCCTCCCTCTGCCCTCTACCTCCCTCTGCCCTCTACCTCCCTCTGCCCTCTACTTCCCTCTGCCCTCTACCTCTTTTCTCCCTCTAGCCTCTGCGCTCTACCTCCCTCTGCCCTCTACCTCCCTCTGCCAACTACCTCCCTCTGCCCTCTACCTCCCTCTACCTCCCTCTGACCTCTACCTCCCTCTGCCCTCTACCTCCCTCTGCCCTCTACCTCCGTCTGCCCGCTATCTCCCTCTGCCCTCTACCTCCCTCTGCCCTCTACCTCCCTCTGCCCTCTATCTCCCACTCCCTTTGCCTTCTACCTCCCTCTGCCCTCTCCCTCCCTCTCCCTCTACCCCCCTCTGCCCTCTACCACCCTCTGCCCTCACTCTGCCCTCTGCCCACTACCTCACTCTGCCCTCTGCCCTCTACCTCCCTCCTCCCTCTGCCCTCTACCTCCCTCTGCCCTCTAACTCACACTGCTCTCTACCTCCCTCCTCCATCTGCCTTCTACCTCTCTCCTCCCTCTGCCCTCTAACTCCATCTTTCTCTACCTCCACTCCCTCTACCTCCCTCCGCCCTCTACCTCCCCCTCCCTCTACCTCCGTCCTCCCTCTACCTCCCTCCTCCCTCTCCCTCTACCTCCCTCCCCCTATATCTCCCTATACCTCCCTCTACCGCTCTATATCTCCCTCCTCTCTTGTACCTCCCTGTACCTCCCTCATCTCTCTTTCTCCCCCTCTCTCTACCTCCCTCCTTCCTCTACCTCCCTCTACCTCCAACCTCCCTCTACCTCCCTCTCCCTCCCTCTACCTCCCTCCTTCCTCTACCTCTCTCCTCCCTTTAACTCCCTCCCCCCTCTACATCCCTCTACCTCCCTCTACCTCCATCCTCCCTCTACCTCCCTCCTTCCTCTACCTCCCTCCTCCCTCTACCTCCCTCTACCTCCCTCTACCTCCCTCTACCTCCCTCCTCTCTTTCCTTTACTCTTTACTTTACCCTGTACCTCCTTGTACCCACCCCCTCTCTCTACCTCCCTTTACCTCCAACCTCCCTCTACCTCCCTCTCCCTCCCTCTACCTCCCCCCGCCCTCTACCTCCCCCTCCCTCTACCTCCCCCTATATCTCCATATACCTCCCTCTACCTCTCTATATCTCCCTCCTCTCTTTACCTCCCCCTGTACCTCCCTGTACCTCCCTCATCTCTCTTTCTCCCCTTCCTCTACCCCCCCTCTCTCTACCTCCCTCTACCTCCAACCTCCCTCTACCTCCAACCTCCCTCTACCTCCCTCTCCCTCCCTCCGCCCTCTACCTCCCCCTCCCTCTACCTCCCCCTACATCTCCATATACCTCCCTCTACCTCTCTATATCTCCCTCCTCTCTTTACCTCCCCCTGTACCTCCCTGTACCTCCCTCATCTCTCTTTCTCCCCTTCCTCTACCTCCCTCCTTCCTCTACCTTCCTCTACCTCCTACCCCCCTCTCCCTCCCCCTACCTCCCTCTACCTCCCTCTACCTCCCTCCTTTCTCTACCTCCCTCCTCCCCCTCCCCCTCCCCCTACCTCTCTCTCTCTCGCTCCCTCTCCCCTCTACCTCCCTCCCCCCTCTACCTCCCTCTACCTCTCTCTACCTCCAACCTCCCTCTACCTCCCTCTCCCTCCCTCTACCTCCCTCCTTCCTCTACCTCTCTCCTCCCTTTAACTCCCTCCCCCCTCTACATCCCTCTACCTCCCTCTACCTCCATCCTCCCTCTACCTCCCTCCTTCCTCTACCTCCCTCCTCCCTCTACCTCTCTCCTCCCTTTAACTCCCTCCCCCCTCTACCTCCCTCTACCTCCCTCTACCTCCCTCTATCTCCCTCCTCTCTTTCCTTTACTCTTTACTTTACCCTGTACCTCCACCCACCTCCCTCTCTACCTCCCTTTACCTCCAACCTCCCTCTCGCTCCCTCTCCCCTCCCCCTACCTCTCTCTCTCTCTCTCTCTCTCTCTCGCTCCCTCTCCCCTCTACCTCTCTCCTCCCTCTACCTCTCTCCTCCCTCTACTTCCGTCTGTCCTCTATCTCCCTCCTCCTTCTTCCCTCTACCTCCCTCTGCCCTCTGCCTCCGTCTGCATCCTACCTCCGTTCACCCTCTGCCCTCTACCTCCTTCTGCCCTCTACCTCCCTCTGCCCTCCTCCATCTGCCCTCTTCCTCACTCCTCCCTCTGCCCTCTACCTCCCTCCTCCCTCCTCCCTCTCCCCTCCCCCTACTCCTCTCCCTCTCTCTTGCCCCCTCTCCCCCCCTACCTCTCTCTCTCTCTCACTCCCCCTCCCTCCCCCCTACCCCTCTCTCTCCCCTCCCCCTTCCCATCCCTCTCCCCTCCCCCTCCCCCTCTCTCCCCTCCCCCTGCCTCTCTCTCACTCTCGGTAATAGCTCTATCTTTCTGTAATTATCTATTGATTTACAGTTCCCACCCTATCTCCTGCTACATCTCTCTATTCTTCAGATATCACTGTCTTTCTGCCTGGACTGCAGTTCACCATCTCAGGTAGTAGCGATGGCGATGCTGCAGTCTTCTCATACTGTAGAGCAGGGATAGGTAACTAGATTCAACCGCGGGACGTTTTTTTTCGGAGCTGATGGTCTGAGCGCCGAAACATAATTATAATAATTTGTGCACTGCAAATGGACCACAACTAAGCCCAAAAAGAGATTGTATTTGAAAATAACAATAATTTCATACCTTGTGGGTCTGTTTCGACCCCGTGGGGCTGGTCCACTCCTGCTTTAGAGTTTAGGCCACCTCTATTCTGATCTGAAGTTTCTCACCTGTTCGTCTGCACTGTGCATGTATGATACCGTGGTGACATGCTCCTACAGTCTACATTCAGGTGTATTAACAACAATGGTTTAGATTGTAAAATGGCAGAATGTGAGACTGTGTGGTCTGGCCCAGGGTTGTGTTCAAACATAGAACAAACATAGAACATGACGAGTCAGGTTCTCTCTCTCTCTCTCTCTCTCTCTCTCTCTCTCTCTCTCTCTCTCTCTCTCTTCTATTCTATTCTATTCTATTCAAGGGGCTTTATTGGCATAAGAAACATGTGTTAACATTGCCAAAGCAAGTGAGGTAGATAATATACAACTCTGTCTGTCTGTCTCTCTCCTCTCTCCTCTTTCTCTCCAATCTGCTGCCTGAGAGCTGCCGCAGTATTGAGGGACTGCAGAGATGGACCCCTCTCGCTCACACACAGACACACACACACACGTTCGTACGCACGCACACACTCACATACAGTCCGGCATACCTTCCAGTGTCAATTAACCTTGGTATAGGCTGCTGAGGTCTCTCTGTCTCTCTTGGCCTCTCCTTCTGTCTATCTCCTGCATATTCACACTGAGACGTTGGCCTGAGGGCCTGACTTATTGGTGTGGCACACAGTATTCAACCAGGGTACACTATAAGCCCAGGCTAGAGAAAACACAGTGTCAAATGCAGGGCAACGTAGCCCTGAGCTAATACCATCACTAGGAGATGAGAACGACTTGACTGTATTCAACGTATTGTGGAGCAGAGCTGTACTGCATGCCAATGTTAACGTACTTCACTGCTCCACTAGTGGGATGTTCTGATACATTGCTAAGCCTTACGACCTATCCAGGTAACGGCTCAGTTTAGTTTTTATTGGAATGGAACACACCCCAAGACTAACCCTGTTGACTGGTGAAGGAAGGATGTTATGCAGAGTGCTCATGTAACTTTCTGCCTTATTGTCACACCTTGATCTGTTCCACCTGTCTTTGTGAATGTCTCCACCCCTCTCCAGGTGTCGCCCATCTTCCCCATTATCCCCTGTGTATTTATACCTGTGTTCTCTGTCTGTTGCCAGTTCGTCTTGTTTGTCAAGTCAACCAGCGTTTTTGTGTCTCAGCACCTGCTTTTGTCAGTCTTTCTTTTTCTCGCCCTCCTGGGTTTGACCCTTGCCTGTCCTGACTCTGAGCCCTTCTACCTGACTCTGAGCCCTAACTACTCTGCCTGCCCCCCCCCCCCCCCCCCCCCCCCCCAGGCTGCCTGCCATCCAGTACCGATGTCCCTCCTCTGGTTTACTGACCCCTGCCTGCCATCCAGTACCGATGTCCCTCCTCTGGTTTACTGACCCCTGCCTGCCATCCAGTACCGATGTCCCACCTCTGGTTTACTGACCCCTGCCTGCCATCCAGTACCGATGTCCCACCTCTGGTTTACTGACCCCTGCCTGCCATTTGGCACCAATGTCCCACCTCTGGTTTACTGACCCCTGCCTGCCATCCAGTACCGATGTCCCTCCTCTGGTTTACTGACCCCTGCCTGCCATCCAGTACCGATGTCCCTCCTCTGGTTTACTGACCCCTGCCTGCCATCCAGTACCGATGTCCCACCTCTGGTTTACTGACCCCTGCCTGCCATCCAGTACCGATGTCCCTCCTCTGGTTTACTGACCCCTGCCTGCCATTCAGCACCAATGTCCCACCTCTGGTTTACTGACCCCTGCCTGTCCCACCTCTGGTTTACTGACCCCTGCCTGCCATCCAGTACCGATGTCCCACCTCTGGTTTACTGACCCCTGCCTGCCATCCAGTACCGATGCCCCACCTCTGGGTTACTGACCCCTGCCTGCCATCCAGTACCGATGCCCCACCTCTGGGTTACTGACCCCTGCCTGCCTTGACCTGTTTATTGCCTGCCCCTGTTGGATTATTAAACCATTGTTAACACGACGTTGTCTGCATCTGGGTCTTACCTTCATTCCTGATACTACAGCTTTTATTTGATTTAACCTTGATTTATAGGCAAGTCAATTAAGAACACATTCTTATTTACAATGACAGCCTACCATTTAAGTTGTTTGTTCAACTGTATGTACAGTATTTTGTCTGGCTAGCTCTATCCATTGATGAAGCTGCCACACATCCACTGTTAGGAATGTGTGAACGCTATGTGAACTTTTGATGAAGCTGTAGTGTGTGTGTGTACATGTGTGCGTGCTACAGTGTGTGTGTGTGTGTGTACATGTGTCCGTGCTACTGTGTGTGTGTGTGCTACAGTACAGTCTGTCTCCCTGGCGGTGAGTCACTATGCTAATGAAGCGTGGGCTTTAATCCTCTTAGAGCTAATCTCCCACAATCCCCCGGTCCAGCCTGGCCCAGAGAGCCTGACCACCGCCACAACACAGTGGAGTGCTATCAGCGCAGTGTAAAAACAGCAACACACACATATACACACACTGTAGCACGGACACACACACACACGCACACACACACTGTAGCACGTACACACACACACACACTAGAGGTTTTCACGGGTCCACCCAAACCTGATTACCCAGGGCCGAGAGAGAGAGAGAGAGAGAGAGAGAGAGAGAGAGAGAAAGAGAGAGAGAGAGAGAGAGAGAGAGAGAGAGAGAGAGAGAGAGAGAGAGAGAGAGAGAGAGAGAGAGAGAGAGAGAGAGAGAGAGAGAGAGAGAGAGATGTATGTAAACATATGTTTCCCATGCCAATAAAGCCCCATAAATTGAGAGAGATGTTGTCTCATTTATGCTGCTGTGGCTTTTCACGAGAGGTGTGTTTTTCAAGACGCTTGTCTATCTTGTTGTTTTTGTTGGCCAATCACATCATCAAAGCGCCACTAGACTCTGGCTCTGTTAGGATTAAATTAGTTAGGAGATCAATGGAAGATTTATTTAGATAGATCAGTGGAAAGTGGAATTAGTTAGGAGATCAGTGGAATTAGTTAGGAGATCAGTGGAAAGGGGGAATATGTTAGGAGATCAGTGTAAAGGGGAATTAGTTAGGAGATCAGTGGAAAGTGGAATTAGTTAGGAGATCAGTGGAAAGTGGAATTAGTTAGGAGATCAGTGGAAAGTGGAATTAGTTAGGAGATCAGTGGAAAGTGTAATTAGTTAGGAGATCAGTGGAAAGTGGAATTAGTTAGGAGATCAGTGGAAAGTGGAATTAAAGTTATTTAAAAAAGGATATGTTTCAACGACTAGGAGCCAACAGGTAGGCTTTCACTCAATACTTTGAATGTGGTGTTTTTTGTTATTGTGTAGGATGGGGAAAAGCGATTAGCCAACCCAGCTAGCTAGCTATAGTTTAACTAGTTTCTCTTCTTGGTTTGATGCAGTCAAAACAGGTACTTTGTAATCAGATTGGATGATACCGGTAATGACCAGCTAGCTAAAAGTTAATAACTAGTGTGAGTCGGCTTGGTTGCTGCTGGCTCTCTCTTCCTCCTCCTCGCTCCACTCAGCCACAAACACACAGCAGGCCCCTCCCCCCACCTGCTGTTAGCCTTGCTCCTGTTTCCCCCGGTGCATGCACTACACACATGCAGACACATATGCACACTCTTACTCAAACACAGAATCACACACACTCAGGTGAAGACACATTGTAGACTAGGATTACACAACGAGAGAGAGAGAGAGAGAGAGAGAGAGAGAGAGAGAGAGAGAGAGAGAGAGAGAGAGAGAGAGAGAGAGAGAGAGAGAGAGAGAGAGAGAGAGAGAGAGAGAGAGAGAGAGAGAGAGAGAGAGAGAGAGAGAGAGAGAGAGAGAGAGGAATATTGAGCAGATACACTTTCATTGTGGATTGATGTGGTATAGGTGCTGCATGTGTGTTTTAGAGTGTTTGCGTGTGTGTGGCATATCAATGTGTCAAAAGGTGCTAAGCAGCAAGACATGACAAGTCATGCAGTCAAGTCAGAGGGATGATGCTCTTAGTGTTTCCATGGCAATGCAGGAAAAGGTCGTTGGAAGGCGTTCTAGCCATGACGAGAGCTGGGCTGTGTGTGTGTGTTAGATCAGAATATGAATTGAAGGGTTTTGTTCTGCTCTGTGTGTGTGTGTGTTTGTGTCAGTGTGTGTGTTTGAGTGTCAACATGTACACTGAGTGTAGAAAACATTAGGAACACCTGCTCTTTCCATTACATAGACTGGTCAGGTGAATTCAAGTGAAAGCTATGATCCCTTATTGATTTGTTAAATCTACTTCAGTCAGTGTAGATGAAGGGGAGGAGACAGGTTAATGAAGGATGTTTAATCCTTGAGACAATTGAGACATGTATGTGAATGGGCAAGACTAAATATTGAGATTGAATTGGCAAGACTAAATATTGAGAGTGAATGGGCAAGACTAAATATTGAGAGTGAATGGGCAAGACTAAATATTGAGAGTGAATGGGCAAGACTAAATGTTGAGAGTGAATGAGAGTGAATGGGCAAGACTAAATATTGAGAGTGAATGGGCAAGACTACATGTTGAGAGTGAATGAGAGTGAATGGACAAGACTAAATATTGAGAGTGAATGGGCAAGACTAAATATTGAGAGTGAATGAGAGTGAATGGGCAAGACTAAATATTGAGAGTGAATGAGAGTGAATGGGCAAGACTAAATATTGAGATTGAATGAGAGTGAATGGACAAGACTAAATATTGAGAGTGAATGAGAGTGAATGGGCAAGACTAAATATTGAGATTGAATGAGAGTGAATGGGCAAGACTAAATATTGAGAGTGAATGTCACGACTTCCGCCGAAGTTGGCTCCCCTGCCTGTTCGGGCGGTGCTCGGCGGTCGTCGTCACCGTCCTACTAGCCACCATCGATCCCTTTTTCGTTTGTCTGTTGGTTTTGTCTTATTAGTTTCACCTGTGTGTATTTTAGTTTATTGACGTCCTTATTTATAGTAGGTTGTCCCGCCCTTGTTTCGTGCGGGATTGTTTTGGTTTCATGTATTTTAGTGAATACGTATTGTGTTATTTGCTCCGATATATCTTAATCCTGTGTTGGATTATTTCACCCTGTTTTCGGGTTTTCAGTGTTTGTTCCGGAGAATAAACTATCGACTCACTGCACCTGCTCTCTGCGCTTGATTCCACCTACCTTGTTAATACGTGACAGAATCCCGCACCACCCATGGAATCAGCAGGAGCAGCCGCGTCTCCTCTCCCATCGATGGAGGAGAGAGTCCTCCACCACACCAGCGTGCTCCATCGGATTGGTTCTGCCATGGACCAAATGATGGAGAGGATGGATCGATGGGAGAGGAGTGGTCTTCCCACATCATCGCTAGCACCCCCTTCTCCAGCACCTCCTGTTCCTGCGACCACATCTGGCTCCGGGGCTCTGCGGTTGACACTCCCACGGGAGTATGACGGAACGGCGGCTGGGTGCCAGGGTTTCCTCCTTCAACTGGAGCTATACCTGGCTACCGTGCGTCCTGCTCCCTCTGGAGAGGAGAGCGTGAGCGCCCTCGTCTCCTGCTTGACTGGGCGAGCCCTCGAGTGGGCCAACGCAGTATGGAATGGCCCGGACTCGGCGAGGGATAATTACCCAGAGTTCACCCGCCGATTCCAAGCTGTTTTTGACCATCCACCAGAGGGTCGGGCGGCGGGTGAACGGCTGTTCCACCTGCGGCAGGAGACGAGGAGCGCTCAGGACTTTGCTCTGGAGTTCAGGACTTTGGCCGCAGGAGCAGGATGGAACGACAGGGCCTTGGTCGACCATTTCAGATGCAGTCTCAGGGAGGACGTCCGCAGGGAGCTGGCATGTCGGGACACCACCTGCACACTGGATGAGCTCATTGACTTGGCTATCCGTCTCGACAATCTGCTGGCTGCTCGCGGGCGTTCGGATCAGGCCCTGTCGTTTCCACTTCCCAGCCCTCCTGCCCCTATCCCTATGGAATTAGGAGGGGCAGCTTCGAGGGAGACCGGAGGAGGAGTGTCCTCCTGCACCAGTTGTGGTCGACGAGGGCACACGTCAGACCGGTGCTGGAGGAACTCGTCTGGGAGTCGGGAGGGCAGGCGGAGCACTGCTCGATCACCCCAGGTGAGTAAGCACCAGACTCACCCAGAGCCTCCTGTCGGTCATGTGTATGTTTTGATTTCTTTCCCTGGGTTTTTTCCCTCTCTACAGCATAAGGCGCTAGTCGATTCAGGCGCAGCTGGGAATTTCATGGATCGTGGGCTTACGTTAAGGCTAGGGATTCCCTGGTGTCGGTAGATCAACCTTTCCCCGTGCACTCATTAGATAGCCGACCATTAGGGTCAGGAGTGATTAGGGAGGCTACGGTGCCACTGGACATGGTAACGCAGGGGGATCATAAGGAGCAGATTAGTCTGTTCCTTATAGATTCACCTGCGTTTCCGGTGGTGTTGGGGGTTCCCTGGTTAGCTCAACACAACCCGGTGATTTCCTGGCGACAGGGGGCTCTTAAGGGGTGGTCAGAGGAGTGTTCAGGTAGGTGTAGAGGAGTTGCCGTTGGTGCGACTACGGTGGAGAGTCCAGACCAAGTTTCCACCGTGCGCATTCCCTCTGAATATGCCGATTTGGCTATCGCCTTCAGTAAAAAGAAGGCGACCCAATTACCACCTCATCGTCGAGAGGACTGCGTGATAAACCTTCTGGAGAACGCTGCACTTCCTAGGAGTCACGTGTATCCATTGTCCCAGGAGGAGACGGTAGCGATGGAAACATACGTTACTGAATCACTGAGACAGGGGTACATTCGGCCCTCCGCATCACCCGTCTCCTCGAGCTTCTTTTTTGTGAAGAAGAAGGATGGAGGTCTGCGTCCGTGCATTGATTATAGAGGTCTAAATTCCATCACAGTGGGGTTTAGTTACCCACTACCTCTCATCGCCATGGCGGTGGAATCATTTCACGGGGCACGCTTCTTCACAAAACTGGACCTGAGGAGCGCGTATAATCTGGTGCGTATCCGGGGAGGGGATGAGTGGAAAACTGCATTCAGTACTACATCTGGTCATTATGAGTACCGCGTCATGCCATACGGGTTGAAGAATGCTCCAGCCGTTTTCCAATCCTTCGTAGACGAGATTCTCCGAGACCTGCTCGGGCAGGGAGTGGTAGTGTACATCGATGACATCTTGATCTATTCTGCCACACGCGCGGCGCATGTGTCTCTGGTGCGTAAGGTACTTGGGCGACTGCTGGAGCATGATCTGTATTGCAAGGCGGAGAAATGTGAGTTTTTCAAACAGTCCGTTTCCTTCCTGGGATATCGTATTTCCACCTCTGGGGTGGTGATGGAGGATGACCGCGTTACAGCCGTGCGTAATTGGCCGACTCCGACCACGGTGAAAGAGGTGCAGCGGTTTTTAGGGTTTGCCAATTACTACCGGAGGTTTATCCGGGGTTTTGGTCAGGTAGCTGCTCCCATCACCTCGCTGCTGAAGGGAGGACCGGTGCGCTTGCGCTGGTCAGCAGAGGCGGGCAGAGCATTCACTCGTTTGAAGGAGCTGTTCACCAATGCACCCGTGTTGGCGCATCCGGACCCCTCTTTAGCGTTCATAGTGGAGGTGGATGCGTCCGAGGCTGGGGTCGGAGCCGTGCTGTCCCAACGCTCGGGCGTGCCACCCAAACTTCGCCCTTGTGCCTTTTTTTCGAGCAAGCTCAGCCCAGCGGAGCGAAACTATGATGTGGGGGACCGGGAGTTGTTAGCTGTAGTCAAGGCTCTGAAGGTGTGGAGACATTGGCTTGAGGGGGCTAAACACCCCTTTCTCATCTGGACTGACCATCGTAATCTCGAGTATATCCGGGCAGCGAAGAGAATGAATCCACGTCAGGCTAGATGGGCCATGTTTTTTACCAGATTCCGGTTTACCCTCTCATACCGGCCCGGCTCCCAAAACACCAAGGCCGACGCGCTGTCCCGCCTCTATGATACCGAGGAGCGGCCCGTTGAGCTAACTCCCATCATTTCACCGTCATGTCTCGTGGCACCGGTGGTATGGGAGGTGGACGCAGAGATAGAGGGGGCCTCACGGTCAGAGCCGGCCCCCCCCAACTGTCCAGTAGGAACCCAGTACGTACCGAGGGGGGTCCGGGACAAGCTGATTCGGTGGGCTCATACTCTCCCCTCCTCGGGTCATCCGGGCATCGAGAGGACAGTGCGGAGTCTGAGAGGGAGATACTGGTGGCCCACGCTAGCTAAAGACGTGAGATTTTATGTCTCCTCCTGCTCCGTGTGTGCTCAGAGCAAGGCTCCTCGGCACTTGCCTAGAGGGAAATTACAACCCCTCCCCGTTCCACAACGGCCGTGGACACACTTATCGGTGGACTTTCTTACCGACCTTCCCCCGTCCCAGGGAAGTACTACAATCCTGGTCGTTGTGGATCGGTTTTCTAAGTCCTGTCGTCTCATCCCGTTGCCCGGTCTCCCTACGGCCCTGCAGACTGCTGAGGCCTTGTTTACCCATGTCTTCCGGCACTATGGGGTGCCTGAGGACATCGTTTCTGATCGGGGTCCCCAATTCACGTCCAGAGTATGGAGGGCGTTTATGGAGAGACTGGGGGTCTCGGTCAGCTTAACCTCAGGTTTTCACCCCGAGAGTAATGGGCAGGTGGAGCGCGTAAATCAAGAGGTGGGCAGGTTTCTGCGGTCCTATTGCCGGGACCGGCCTGGTGAGTGGGCAAGGTATGTTCCCTGGGCTGAACTAGCTCAGAACTCCCTACGCCACTCCTCAACTAACTTGTCTCCTTTTGAGTGTGTGTTAGGTTACCAGCCGGTCCTGGCTCCATGGCATCAGAGCCAGACCGAGGCTCCTGCGGTGGAGGAATGGGTACAGCGCTCCAAGGACACATGGAAAGCCGTTCAGGACTCACTACGGTTAGCGGGCGAACGGCAGAAGAGGAGCGCTGACCAACACCGCAGTGAGGCCCCCGTGTTTGCACCGGGGGACAGGGTCTGGCTCTCGACCCGGAACCTGCCCCTCCGCCTGCCCTGTCGGAAGCTGGGGCCGCAGTGTGTGGGGCCGTTTAAAGTCCTGAGGAGAATAAACGAGGTGTGTTACAGGTTACAACTTCCTAGGTATTACCGTATTAACCCCTCGTTTCATGTGTCTCTCCTCAGGCCGGTGGTGGCTGGTCCCCTGCAAGAAGGTGAGGTGCCTGAGGTCCCTCCGCCCCCCCTGGACATCGAGGGGTCCCCGGCGTACACAGTTCGGGGCATTCTGGATTCGAGACGCCGGGTGGGGGGCCTACAGTACCTCGTGGACTGGGAGGGGTACGGTCCGGAGGAGAGATGCTGGGTTCCGGTGAGGGACATTTTGGACCCTTCTCTCCTGAGTGATTTCCACCGCCTCCACCCGGATCGCCCAGCACCTCGTCCTCCGGGTCGTCCTCGAGGACGGTGGCGGCGCGCTGCGGGGGCCGCGCGTCAGGGGGGGGGTACTGTCACGACTTCCGCCGAAGTTGGCTCCCCTGCCTGTTCGGGCGGTGCTCGGCGGTCGTCGTCACCGTCCTACTAGCCACCATCGATCCCTTTTTCGTTTGTCTGTTGGTTTTGTCTTATTAGTTTCACCTGTGTGTATTTTAGTTTATTGACGTCCTTATTTATAGTAGGTTGTCCCGCCCTTGTTTCGTGCGGGATTGTTTTGGTTTCATGTATTTTAGTGAATACGTATTGTGTTATTTGCTCCGATATATCTTAATCCTGTGTTGGATTATTTCACCCTGTTTTCGGGTTTTCAGTGTTTGTTCCGGAGAATAAACTATCGACTCACTGCACCTGCTCTCTGCGCTTGATTCCACCTACCTTGTTAATACGTGACAGTGAATGAGAGTGAATGGGCAAGACTAAATATTGAGAGTGAATGAGAGTGAATGGGCAAGACTAAATATTGAGATTGAATGAGCGTGAATGGGCAAGACTAAATATTGAGAGTGGATGAGAGTGAATGGGCAAGACTAAATATTGAGAGTGAATGAGAGTAAATGGGCAAGACTAAATATTGAGAGTGAATGAGAGTGAATGGGCAAGACTAAATATTGAGATTGAATGAGAGTGAATGGGCAAGACTAAATATTGAGAGTGAATGAGAGTGAATGGGCAAGACTAAATATTGAGATTGAATGAGAGTGAATGGGCAAGACTAAATATTGAGAGTGAATGAGAGTAAATGGGCAAGACTAAATATTGAGCGTGAATGAGAGTGAATGGGCAAGACTAAATATTGAGATTGAATGAGAGTGAATGGGCAAGACTAAATATTGAGAGTGAATGAGAGTGAATGGGCAAGACTAAATATTGAGATTGAATGAGAGTGAATGGGCAAGACTAAATATTGAGAGTGAATGAGAGTAAATGGGCAAGACTAAATATTGAGCGTGAATGAGAGTGAATGGGCAAGACTAAATATTGAGATTGAATGAGAGTGAATGGGCAAGACTAAATATTGAGAGTGAATGAGAGTGAATGGGCAAGACTAAATATTGAGAGTGAATGAGAGTGAATGGGCAAGACTAAATATTGAGAGTGAATGAGAGTGAATGGGCAAGACTAAATATTGAGATTGAATGAGAGTGAATGGGCAAGACTAAATATTGAGAGTGAATAGGCAAGACTAAATATTGAGAGTGAATGAGAGTGAATGGGCAAGACTAAATATTGAGAGTGAATGAGACTGAATGGGCAAGACTAAATATTGAGAGTGAATGGGCAAGACTAAATATTGAGAGTGAATGAGAGTGAATGGGCAAGACTAAATATTGAGAGTGAATGAGAGTGAATGGGCAAGACTAAATATTGAGAGTGAATGAGAGTGAATGGGCAAGACTAAATATTGAGAGTGAATGAGAGTGAATGTGCAAGATTACCCACAACAACAAGACAGCCTACAGGGAGGTGAGGTCCCTGGCAGAGTGGTGCCAGGGAAATAACTGCTCCCCCAACAAAACAAAGGAGCTGATCGTGGACTTCAGGAGACAACAGAGGGAGCACGACCCAATCCACATCGATGGGGCCACAGTGGAGAAAGTGAAAAGCTTCAAATTCCTTGGCGTACAGATCACTGACAATCTGAAATGGTCCGACAGGCAACAGCGCCTCTTCAACCTCAGGAGGCTGAAGAAATTCGGCTTGGCCCCTAAGACCCTCACCAACTTTTACAGATGCACCATTGAGAGCATGCTGTTTGGGTGTATCACAGCCTGACCCCATGATGCTACTGTCAGTATATTCACCTACATGCAGAAGAGAACACACACACTCACCGCCACACAGTCTTGCACAGCTAACCTTGTGGGGACACACAATTCAGTCCCATTCAAAATCCTATTTTCCCTAAACCCTAACCCTAAATCTAACCCGTTCTCTTACCATAACCCTAACCCTAACCCTAAAATCTTAACACTAACTCTAAAACCTAACCCTAGCTCCTAACCCTAACCCTTAACGTAATTATAACCTTAACACTAATTATAACCTTAAACCCCCTAGAAATAGCATTTGACTTTGTGGGGACCAACAAAATGTCCCCAGTTGGTCAAACTTCTGGTCCCCACAAGAATAGCTAAACACGTCCACACACACACACACACACACACACACACACACACACACACACACACACACACACACACACACACACACACACACACACACACACACACACACACACACGCAGTGTGGAGTCGGTTTGATAATCATCTCTGAATCACAGTGTGTAATCACAACCCAAGTGACAGTGTGCAGGAGACCACATGCCTATGGTGCTGCGGAGAGAGAGGATAGAGAGCGAGACCACACACCTATGGTGCTGCGGAGAGAGAGGACAGAGAGTGAGACCACACACCTATGGTGCTGCCACACACCTATGGTGCTGCGGAGAGAGAGGATAGAGAGGGAGACCACACACCTATGGTGCTGCGGAGAGAGAGAATGGAGAGGGAGACCACACACCTATGGTGCTGCGGAGAGAGAGGATAGAGAGGGAGACCACACACCTATGGTGCTGCGGAGAGAGAGGATGTTTGGCCCTGTCCGGGGGTGTCCTCGGAATGGGCCACAGTGTCTCCTGACCCCTCCTGTCTCAGCCTCCAGTATTTATGCTGCAGTAGTAGTTTATGTGTCGGGGGGCTAGGGTCAGTTTGTTATATCTGGAGTACTTCTCCTGTCCTATTCGGTGTCCTGTGTGAATCTAGGTGTGCGTTCTCTAATTCTCTCCTTCTCTCTTTCTCTCTCTCGGAGGACCTGAGCCCTAGGACCATGCCCCAGGACTACCTGACATGATGACTCCTTGCTGTCCCCAGTCCACCTGGCTGTGCTGCTGCTCCAGTTTCAACTGTTCTGCCTTAATATTATTTGACCATGCTGGTCATTTATGAACATTTGAACATCTTGGCCATGTTCTGTTATAATCTCCACCCGGCACAGCCAGAAGAGGACTGGCCATCCCACATCTGCTCTCTCTAATTCTCTCTTTCTTTCTCTCTCTCGGAGGACTCGCCCTAGGACCATGCCCCAGGAATACCTGACATGATGACTCCTTGCTGTCCCCAGTCCACCTGACTGTGCTGCTGCTCCAGTTTCAACTGTTCTGCCTTATTAGTATTCGACCATGCTGGTCATTTATGAACATTTTAATATCTTGACCATGTTTTGTTATAATCTCCACCCGGCACAGCCAGAAGAGGACTGGCCACCCCACATAGCCTGGTTCCTCTCTAGGTTTCTTCCTAGGTTTTGGCCTTTCTAGGGAGTTTTTCCTAGCCACCGTGCTTCTACACCTGCATTGCTTGCTGTTTGGGGTTTTAGGCTGGGTTTCTGTACAGCACTTTGAGATATCAGCTGATGTACGAAGGGCTATATAAATAAATTTGATTTGATGATTTGATTAGAGGGAGACCACACACCTATGGTGCTGCGGAGAGAGAGGATAGAGAGGGAGACCACACACCTATGGTGCTGCGGAGAGAGATGATAGAGAGGGAGACCACACACCTATGGTGCTGCGGAGAGAGAGGATAGAGAGGGAGACCACACACCTATGGTGCTGCGGAGAGAGAGGATAGAGAGGGAGACCACACACCTATGGTGCTGCGGAGAGAGAGGATAGAGGAGAGAGAGGGAGACCACACACCTATGGTGCTGCGGAGAGAGAGGATAGAGAGGGAGAGCAAATGCCTATGGTGCTGCGGAGAGAGAGGATAGAGAGGGAGACCACACACCTATGGTGCTGCGGAGAGAGAGGGAGAGCAGATGTCTATGGTGCTGTAAAGAGAGAGGAGAGAGGAGAGAGAGGAGAGAGAGGGAGACCACACGCCTATAGTGCTGCTGAGAGAGAGGAGAGAGAGGAGAGAGAGGGAGAGCAGACACCTACAGTGCTGCGGGGAGAGAGGAGAGAGGAGAGAGAAGAGAGAAGAGAGAAGAGAGAGGAGAGAGAAGAGAGAAGAGAGAGAGAAGAGAGAGAGGGAGAGAGAGAGAGAGAGAGAGAGAGAGAGAGAGAGAGAGAAGAGAGAGAGGAGAGAGAGAGAGGATAGAGAGAGGAGAGAGAGAGAGAGAGAGAGAGAGAGAGAGAGAGAGAGAGAGAGAGAGAGGAGAGAGAGAGGAGAGAGAAGAGAGAGAGAGAGAGGAGAGGAGAGAGAGAGGAGAGAGAAGAGAGGAGAGAGAAGAGAGAAGAGAGAGGAGAGAGGAGAGAGAAGAGAGAGGAGAGAGGAGAGAGGAGAGAGAAGAGAGAGAGAGGAGAGAGAAGAGAGGGAGTTTTTCCTAGCCACCGTGCTTCTACACCTGCATTGCTTGCTGTTTGGGGTTTTAGGCTGTGTTTCTGTACAGCACTTTGAGATATCAGCTGATGTATGAAGGGCTATATAACTAAATTTGATTTGATTTGAGAAGAAGACCACACACCTATGGTGCTGCAGAGAGAGAGGATAGAGAGAGGATAGAGGGGAGGAGAGAGAGAGGAGAGAGAGGGAGACCACACACCTATTGTGCTGCAGAGAGAGAGAGGAGAGAGAGGGAGACCACACGCCTATTGTGCTGCAGATAGAGAGAGGAGAGAGAGGATGTTGTGGTCTCCTCATTGTGTCCTTTCCTCCTCTATAACCCTCAGGGGAACATTTCAATGCTAAGATTTGTGCGGAGGCATGCTGTGTTTTAGAAAAAGTTCCTGGACGCACAATGAGATTTATGGACACATCTATGAGTCTCTGCACACTGCAAGGGCTGCTGAGAGGACAAGTTGCTGTCTGTTTTGATAGAAATAGCTAAATCCCTACCTCTCTTTCTCCCTCCCTCCTCTCTCTCTCTCAAGGTATGAGGGAGTTGTCTCCTCCTCCTCTGAACCTGACGAGTACTTGCTGTTGTGCTACACACTAGTGATGGATTGGGTTACCTATAGTTTAACCTTTACTCCATCAGGGCATCTGATGTGACCTGTCTCTCCCTAGGTGGCAATGGGAAAGGGCCAGACTGATGTGGCCTTAGCCACTCTGAGAGAGCGTTCACACAGCGGAGACTGGCTCTGCCTTAAAAACATGCACCTGGTGTCTGCATGGCTGCCCCTGCTAGATGTGTGCGTCTTTATGTTGAATTGTGGACATAACGTGACACTAGATGTGTCATTAGAGCCACAGTGCTGTGGTCGCAGGCAGGCAGGCATGAAGAGTTTAACCCTGATTAGGATCGCCATGAATCATGGACAGACAGTGTGTATGTGTTACCTGGGAATGTGGTTAGCCGTGTCCCTGTAGCAGGTCAGAACTCTCTAGGGGGTTCAGCTACAGATCTCTCCTGTCCTAGCCTGTACAGCAGCATCACTGTTCCTGCTGTGCTCTAAACCCTACCTTGTTACAGAAGATCTCTCTCTCTCTTCCTCTCTCTCTCTTCCTCTCGCTCTCAATTCAATTACATAGATTTTATTGACATGGCAAATTAAATTACTTAAATTGTCAAAGTATACATAACAAAAATGGTGGGACCAACAGCAACAAGTCATTGATAGTAGGAATGGAAATGTGGTTACCATTAACAGCAACTACAACAACAATATTCATGAGAATAACAATACATTTTATCAATAGTAGTAGATCAGTCTCAACCTGACTGAGAAGACACATGACATGGTATGAAAGACAAAACAAATCTAAAAGGGAAATATTATTTACATCAAATTGCACTTTTCACTGGCTGTCCCTCAAGTTGTGGCAGGAGGACACATATTTGGCCGCCAAAACTGCACACTCAATAAATAGTTTCAAATTTGTTGTACTGAATTATCATTTTGAGAAAGAAAGATTATCTTAAGTTTAAGTATTTGTCACAGTGTAATAGGAAATGCAGCTCTGTCTGTACCTCTCCCCTGGAGCAGAGTGAGCACAGCCTGTCCTCTCTGGGCAGCCAGGATTGTCTGTGATGACCGGTCTCTACAGCCAGACTTTCCTCTCTGGGCAGCCAGGTTTGTCTCTGGCGACCGTTCTCTATATCCAGACTGTCCTCTCTGGACAGCCAGGTTTGTCTGTGACGACCGGTCTCTATAGCCAGACTGTGCTCTCTGAGTCTGTACCTAGTTAGTGTTTTCCTCAGTTTTCTATCAGTCACAGTGGTCAGAGAGTCTGCCACCATGTACAGTGCCTTGCAAAGGTATTCATCCCCCTTGATTTTTACTATTTTGTTGCATTACAGCCTGTAATTTAAATAGATTTTTATTTGGATTTCATGTAATAGACAAACACAAAATATTCCAAATCGTTGAAGTGAAATGTAAAAAATTACTTGCTTCATAAAATTAAAAAATGTCAAAATTAAAAACAGAAAAGTTGTGCGTGCGCATGTATTCACCCCCTTTACTATGAAGCCCCGAAATAAGATCTGGTACAACCAATTACCTTCAGAAGTCACATAGTTAGTTAAATAAAGTCCACCTGTGTGCAATCTAAGTGTCACATGATCTGTCACATGATCTCAGTGTATATATACACCTGTTCTGAAAGGCCCCAGCGTCTGCACCACCACTATGCAAGGGGCACCACCACTATGCAAGGGGCACCACCAAGCAAGCGGAACTATGAAGAACAAGGATCTCGCCAAACACGTCAGGGACAAAGTTGTGGAGAAGTACACATCAGGGTTGGGTTAAAAAAAATATATCTGAAACGTTGAACATCCCACAGAGCACCATTAAATCCATTATTAAAAAATGGAAAGAATATGGCACCACATCAAACCTGCCAAGAGAGGGCCGCCCACCAAAACTCAGGGACCAGGCAGCGAGAGCATTAATCAGAGAGGCAACAAAGTGATCAAAGATAACCCTGAAGGAGCTGTAAAACTCCACAGCGGAGATTGGAGTATCTGTCCATAGGACCACATTAAGCCTTATACTCCACAGAGCTGGGCTTTACGGAAGAGTGGCCAGAAAAAGTAATTGCTTAAAGAAAAAAAATAAACAAACACGTTTGGTGTTTGCCAAAAGGCATGTGGGAGACTCCCCAAATATATGGAAGAAGGTACTCTGGTCAGTACTCTGATGGCTAAAAATTTAGCTTTTTAGCCATCAGGGAAAAGGCCATGTCTGGCGCAAACCCAACACCTCTCATCAGCCTGAGAACACCATCCCCACAGTGAAGCATGGTGCATCATGCTTCACCCCAATTCTGCTCTACAGTTTTTATTTGCACTTGTAAAACCCTGCATGCAGTATTTCGATTGGATGTTTGTCCCATTTGGTAAATTCATTATTAGAGAGCACCCCATAGTTTGCTGCATGTAGAGCAATTGGTTCTACAACTGATTTGAAAATTGAGCCAGATTCTAATTGGAATTTAGATTTTAATATTCCTTTTAACGAAAACAGACATGAGCTGGCGCACACCCAGAATAATAGTTTGCGTGGAGGTGCTGACTAACGGCGAGTAAATTAACTTAGGCACAGTGATGCCGAAACGTTGGTAAATACCCATTACGTTGCTGGGAGATTATACATGGAGTGCACAACTTTCTTTATGTTGATAATATTCCTTTAATAGCATAGGATGCTCTTCTTGCTTTGTCTCTCATCTTGTTTAAAGCCATGTGAAAGATACTTGTCTTGCTGATATTTAGTCCTAGATACATGTAGTTTTTGGTGTGTTCTAATAGAATAAAATGTTTATTTGTCATTCTGATTTCCGGACCTTTTTTGGAATATCTTATACATTCAGTTTTTTTAGAACCTGTGCAGATGATCTAGGTGCTGCTGTAACCCCTCTTTAGTGGGAGACAGGAGCACCAGGTCATATGCATACAGCAGATACTTGATTTCAGTGTTGCGTAGGGTGAGACCAGGTGCTGCAGATTATTTTAATGTTTTTGGCAATTCAGTAACGTAAATGTTAAATAGTGTTGGACTTATTGGGCAGCCCTGTTTCACTCCCCGTCCCTGGGAGAAGAAGTCTGTTTGCTTGTTGCCAATTTTAACCACGTTCTTTTCCAATTCCACTTTCTATTAGTTTATAAAAAATTGAATCAAATGCTTTCTTGAAATCTACAAAACGCGAGTAGATTTTTTGCCTGTCTGTCTGTCTGTCTGTCTGTCTGTCTGTCTGTCTGTCTGTCTCTGTCTCTGTCTCTGTCTCTGTCTCTGTCTCTGTCTCTGTCTGTCTGTCTGTCTGTCTGTCTCTGTCTCTAGATTGATGTCGTTACTGGACTATGGGTGTGTAGTTTGTCTCTGTCTGCCCAGTAACCACTGACAACAGGCAGGGGGAGGTGTTGAGGTGGAGGGTGGCACTGCAACAGAGCTTGAAATGAAAAGGTGGTAGAAACAGGGGATGAATGAAGAGAGGAGGGATGCAGGGGTAGCAGAGCAGTCAGTCAGAGGAGACAGGTGAAAAGCAGCCATGGAGGGAAGAGAGGACAAAAATATACCCTCTTTATTTTATTATCCACCTCTTCACCCTCTTCTCTCCTATTTGTTCCTCTCTCCTCCTCCTCCCCTCCCTCCCCTCCTCTCTACACCCTTTGGTGCTTCAGGGATCTGAGCAGTTGGTCAGTGTCGTTTAGCTGAGAGAGAGTGAGAGAGAGAGCCCAGACATGGTTCTCTGAGAGAGAGAGAGAGAGAGAGAGAGAGAGAGAGCCCAGACATGATTCTCTGAGAGAGAGAGAGAGAGAGAGAGAGAGAGAGAGAGAACATATGTTTCCCATGCCAATAAAGCCCCATATATTGAGAGAGATGTTGTCTCATTTATGCTGCTGTGGCTTTTCACGAGAGGTGTGTTTTTCAAGACGCTTGTCTATCTTGTTGTTTTTGTTGGCCAATCACATCATCAAAGCGCCACTAGACTCTGGCTCTGTTAGGATTAGGTTTCAGTGCTCTCTGAGTTTAATTGAAGCTGGCAGAGAGGCTCTCTCCCTCTTCCATCCTTTCTCTCTCTGCTCTGCAGCAGTTAGACATGTTCACCAGGGACTCGTCCTCCCTCCTCAGGCCCCTAACTATCACATGCTTTAGTATTCCCCAAGGTAATACACTATCAGATTGACTGGTTATTAACTAGCAACAATCAGAGGAGCATGAGCTGCTGTGGCCCACAAGCAGATCACAACAATCATTGTCAATCACTGAGTCAGCCATACAGTATTTGGCAGATTAACATGTGTCTCCAGAAATGGACACCAGGAAGAGTAGCTGCTGCCTTGGCCACAGCTAATGGGGATCCTAATAAAATACTAAATGATTATGGTAAGTGTCTCTGGTTATGGCTTGATGTCAGCAAATGACATACAGGCTTCCATGGTGTATGCTAAGGACCAAATGTAGAAACACCATTAGAACACACCAATATAATTCACTTTTAGAAAACACCAATAGAACACACCAATAGAACACACCAAGAGAGCACACTATTAAACACACCAAAAGAACACACCGATAGAACACACCATTGGAACACACCAATAGAACACACCATTAGAACACACAAATAGAACACACCATTAGAACACACCATCAGAACACACCAATAGAACACACCATTAGAACACACCAATAGAACACACAATTAGAACACACCATTAGAACACACCAACAGAACACACCAATAGAACACACCAATAGAACACACCAATCAGAACTCAGAAACAGGGTGGAACTTCTGAGAGATTCAACCTTCGATACAGGAGCTCTGAGCTATACACACACACACAAATACACAAATACACACACAAACACACACACACACACACACACACACACACACACACACACACACACACACAACACAGACCTGCACAATGGAAAGACATACATGGTCCCCCAACTCTCTCTGAAGGTGCCAGACTTATTTGAATAACATAGATATTTACATAATGATGTCTAACTCCCTCTCTCTTTCATTCTCTCTCTCTCCCTCTCTCTTTCATTCTCTCTCTCTCCCTCTCTCTTTCATTCTCTCTCTCTCTCTCTTTCATTCTCTCTCTCTCCCTCTCTCTTTCATTCTCTCTCTCTCCCTCTCTCTTTCATTCTCTCTCTCTCCCTCTCTTTCACTCTCTCTCTCTCCCTCTCTATTTCATCTCTCTCTCTCTCCCTCTCTCTTTCATTCTCTCTCTCTCTCCCTCTCTCTTTCATTCTCTCTCTCTCCCTCTCTTTCATTCTCTCTCTCTCCCTCTCTTCCATTCTCTCCCTCTCCCTCTCTCTTTCATTCTCTCTCTCTCCCTCTCTCTTTCATTCTCTCTCTCTCCCTCTCTTTCATTCTCTCTCTCTCCCTCTCTTTCATTCTCTCCCTCTCCCTCTCTCTTTCATTCTCTCTCTCTCCCTCTCTTTCATTCTCTCTCTCTCCCTCTCTCTTTCATTCTCTCTCTCTCCCTCTCTCTTTTATTCTCTCTCTCTCCCTTTCTCTTTCATTCTCTCTCTCTCCCTCTCTTTCATTCTCTCCCTCTCCCTCTCTCTTTCATTCTCTCTCTCTCCCTCTCTTTCATTCTCTCTCTCTCCCTCTCTCTTTCATTCTCTCTCTCTCCCTCTCTCTTTTATTCTCTCTCTCTCCCTTTCTCTTTCATTCTCTCTCTCTCCCTCTCTCTTTCATTCTCTCTCTCTCCCTCTCTCTTTCATTCTCTCTCTCTCCCTCTCTCTTTCATTCTCTCCCTCTCTCTCTCTCTTTCATTCTCTCCCTCTCCCTCTCTCTTTCATTCTCTCCCTCTCTCTTTCATTCTCTCTCTCTCCCTTTCTTTCGTTCTCTCCCTGTCTCTTTGCTCTCATTTAGCTCTTATCTTTACTTCCTCCCCACCATATGTTTTACCAGCGGGGTTATTAGCCAGGAAAGGAACACACTGAAGACTGGATAAGAGCGAGAGGTTGAGAGGTTGAATGGATGAACGATGGAAAGATGAGCTGATGAGCTGCTGTCTGTCTCCTGTGAAATCTAGCAGGGTCTATCCATCCTGCTCATAAAGTGGCATATATTAGCGAGACGAACAAGCCAGACTAGAATTTAGCCTACCCATTGATGTGTTAGGAGTGTGTGTTTTTGTGGTGTGGGTTTCGGTGGGTGGGTGGTTGGGTACAGTGCCTTGCGAAAGTATTCGGCCCCCTTGAACTTTGCAACCTTTTGCCACATTTCAGGCTTCAAACATAAAGATATAAAACTGTATTTTTTTGTGAAGAATCAACAACAAGTGGGACACAATCATGAAGTGGAACGACATTTATTGGATATTTCAAACTTTTTTAACAAATCAAAAACAGAAAAATTGGGCGTGCAAAATTATTCAGCCCCTTTACTTTCAGTGCAGCAAACTCTCTCCAGAAGTTCAGTGAGGATCTCTGACTGATCCAATGTTGACCTAAATGACTAATGATGATAAATACAATCCACCTGTGTGTAATCAAGTCTCCGTATAAATGCACCTGCACTGTGATAGTCTCAGAGGTCCGTTAAAAGCGCAGAGAGCATCATGAAGAACAAGGAACACACCAGGCAGGTCCGAGATACTGTTGTGAAGAAGTTTAAAGCCGGATTTGGATACAAAAAGATTTCCCAAGCTTTAAACATCCCAAGGAGCACTGTGCAAGCGATTATATTGAAATGGAAGGAGTATCACTCCACTGCAAATCTACCAAGACCTGGCCGTCCCTCTAAACTTTCAGCTCATACAAGCAGAAGACTGATCAGAGATGCAGCCAAGAGGCCCATGATCACTCTGGATGAACTGCAGAGATCTACAGCTGAGGTCGGAGACTCTGTCCATAGGACAACAATCAGTCGTATATTGCACAAATCTGGCCTTTATGGAAGAGTGGCAAGAAGAAAGCCATTTCTTAAAGATATCCATAAAAAGTGTCGTTTAAAGTTTGCCACAAGCCACCTGGGAGACACACCAAACATGTGGAAGAAGGTGCTCTGGTCAGATGAAACCAAAATTGAACTTTTTGGCAACAATGCAAAACGTTATGTTTGCCGTAAAAGCAACACAGCTGAACACACCATCCCCACTGTCAAACATGGTGGTGGCAGCATCATGGTTTGGGCCTGCTTTTCTTCAGCAGGGACAGGGAAGATGGTTCAAATTAATGGGAAGATGGATGGAGCCAAATACAGGACCATTCTGGAAGAAAACCTGATGGAGTCTGCAAAAGACCTGAGACTGGGACGGAGATTTGTCTTCCAACAAGTCAATGATCCAAAACATAAAGCAAAATCTACAATGGAATGGTTCAAAAATAAACATATCCAGGTGTTAGAATGGCCAAGTCAAAGTCCAGACCTGAATCCAATCAAGAATCTGTGGAAAGAACTGAAAACTGCTGTTCACAAATGCTCTCCATCCAACCTCACTGAGCTCGAGCTGTTTTGCAAGGAGGAATGGGAAAAAATTTCAGTCTCTCGATGTGCAAAACTGATAGAGACATACCCCAAGAGCCTTACAGCTGTAATCGCAGCAAAAGGTGGCGCTACAAAGTATTAACTTAAGGGGGCTGAATAATTTTGCACGCCCAATTTTTCAGTTTTTGATTTGTTAAAAAACGTTTGAAATATCCAATAATTGTCGTTCCACTTGATTGTGTCCCACTTGTTGTTGATTCTTCACAAAAAAATAGTTTTATATCTTTATGTTTGAAGCCTGAAATGTGGCAAAAGGTCGCAAAGTTCAAGGGGGCCGAATACTTTCGCAAGGCACTGTATGTGTACGTGTTTCATGACAGATTTCCAATGACTATAACCTAAACTCTAACCCCTGTTTAACACCGGTCACAGAGGACCCTCCACTCTAACCCCAGTCTAACCCTGGTCCCAGAGGACCCTCCACTTTAACCCCAGTCTAACCCTGGTCACAGTAGATCCTCCACTCTAACCACTGTCTAACACTGGTCACAGTAGATCCTCCACTCTAACCCCAGTCTAACCCTGGTCACAGTAGATCCTCCACTCTAACCCCAATATAACTCTGGTCACAATAGATCCTCCACTCTAACCACTGTCTAACACTGGTCACAGTAGATCCTCCACTCTAACCCCAGTCTAACCCTGGTCCCAGTAGATCCTTCACTCTAACCCCAGTCTAACCCTGGTCACAATAGATCCTCCACTCTAACCCCAATATAACCCTGGTCACCGTAGATCCTCAAAAATAACCACTGTCTAACACTGGTCACAGTAGATACTCCAGTCTAACCAAAGTCTATCCCTGGTCACAGTAGATCCTCCACTCTAACCCCAGTCTATCCTTGGTAAAAAGTCAATCCTCTACTCTAACCCCAGTCTAACCCTGGTCACAGTAGATCCTCCACTCTAACCCCAGTCTAACTCAGGTCACATTAGATCCAACACTCTAACCCCAGTCTAACCCTGGTAACAGTAGATGCTACACTGTAACAACCATCAAACACTGGTCAAAGTAGATCATCCACTCTACCCCCAGTCTATCCTTGGTCACAGTTGATCATCCAATGTAACCCCAGTCTAACCTTGGTCACATTAGATCCTACACTCTAACCCCAGTATTACCCTGGTCACAGAAGAT